>NC_136514.1:6060636-6333136 GCF_053919585.1 Euprymna scolopes | reverse complement strand
CTTTAAAAGTTGGAGTTAAAAAACTTAAAACACAGAACTTTAATTATAAGATGTAAAGAGGGAGGGGCAATTTAAATAAAGTTAAAAGATTATAATGGAGAGAGAGTGATTGAGAAGAGAAAAAAAAGGAATAGAGAAAGAAATCGAGGAAGAAAATATAGAGAGAAATATATATATATATATATATATATATATATATATATATATATATATATATATATATATATAATATGGAGAAGAAAAGAAAAAAGATATAAATGGTTATTATAAAAAGAATAAGGACTAGAAGGGAAAGGAAAGAATGATGAGATCTAGTTAAAGAGAGAAAGAGAGAAAGAGATAAAGTAAGAATTTGACAGTATATAGAAAAAGAAAAAGAAAAAGATCTGCGTGTCAACCAATTTATGAACAATTATACAATTCAGTAATGAAACATGTTATTACAAATACAAACAGAAGATACAATCCAAGCGTCAGAAATGAACATGTCAAAAAAGACGGCGAATGTATCCAGCCAACATATTTATCATCTCACATACGTCCACGAGTAATATCAACGCAGTTCAAACATACGTCTACAATTAATTAAGCCCTTTATGCTAAATGATATAAGTTTAAAGTTTTCGCGTTTTTATTAGATAAATATATAAATAAAATTTAAAAAAAAAAAAAATAAATAATGATAAAACAATATTAAAATTATTATTAATAATAATAATAATAATAATAGTAATAATAAACATAATAGTAATGATAATAATAATAATAATAATAATAATAATAATAATAATAAAAACAGAATAAAATTAATATTTATTATCTTTTTAATATAACATATTTAGCCATAAGAGAGGATTAAATAAATTAAATAGGACCAATAATTATAAATAAAAATCTACTAATATTTATGCATATAAAAAGAATACAATACATATATATATATATATATATATATATATATATATATATATATATATATATATATATACACACACACACACATACATACATATATATATATATATACATATATATACATACATATATATATATATATATATATATATATATATATATATATATATATATATATATATATATATTAGACTACCCGTGATCAGTTGGGTCAGTATGTTATATTAGCTATAGAATTCATGTATGAGCTTAACACTTGTGACGTAAAGAAAATAGTTGTTTTTGACATAACAGAAACATTTCTATGAAAGTATATTAAAATGAAAAAAGAATATAGATAGATTTCTATGAGTCGTTCTGTTTATTATAATTGATTATTTTTGAAAAAAAAATTACAGTTACTGAATTATAAGTGATTGGTCATACTTATAAGTAAATGTGCACTGAACAGATACCATAATACTTATTATAGTTAAATTCAAATTTTGATATATCTGCTTTTTTTTTTTTTTTTTTTTTTTTTTTATATCGTTCATTTCTGTATCACGTTTAAGTTATTTTAAACCCCACTCTTCCCATGTTAAATAATAATTTCGAAATAATAACGTTAATATTTCAGCGTCCCAACTGTTCTTTTTTTTTTTCGCGTTTAAATTATCCAAATAAACAATTATTAATACTGTCTGCTTTTTTTTTTTTTTTTTTTACATCGTTCATTTCTGTATTACGTTTAAGTTTAAGCTATTTTAACCCCCACTCTTCCCATGTTAAATAATAATTTCGAAATAATAACGTTAATATTTCAGTGTGCAAGTCAAAATATGCGAAAGAAGCGATTTGTGTTTATTTGTTTACGTTGTTATGGGTTAATGTTTATGCACGCATGCGCAACCGGATGTCGTAAACCGGAAAGTGGGTTACATACATCGTTACAAGCTCATTTGAGTTTTATAATTATATATATATATATATATATATATATATATATATATATATATATATATATATATAGTGGAAATGGTAATTAATAAAAACTGAAGAAAGTGCTCAATACCGTTTTATTTTTTATTACCGTATCTTTCTGTTAAGTTACATTATTGTTTCAGCTACTTGGCCGTTTTTTTTTTTTTTTTTTTTTGGCTGTCTGTAGCATCCTCAGACTTTTACAGAAATGTTTGCTATTTTAGGATGAGAGAGTGAAAGAGTGAATGAGGTCAGGGGGGGATATATGTATATACTCACGCACATACACGCGCGCGCGTGTGAGTTATTTATTCACTTTGGGTAAACAAACACATATGTAAGATATTTTAAAAATAACTTGATAAAATCATAAAAAGAACAAGCTATGGAAAATAAAATGTAAAAAAAAAAAAAAAAATGACACTTTTAAACTTTCTACTTTCTCACGTGATATGCTAAGATCAAAGTTGATTTTCCAGAGCATGAGATGGTGAGATTAATATCTAGATTAAAACTTTCCGATAAGAAAGGTCTTTACCAACGGTCACATTTGACACTTTTAAGAGGATCAAGTGTGACTATGTCCGATCATATTAACATTTCCACGATTTCTTATCTTACAAGCGATAGCTGATATAGCAGATGTTTTTTTAGAGGCGGCAAACTTTAAATTGCCAACTTTGTTTTCTTTAATAGCAGATTTGACAACTATCGGTTATTTTGTGTTCAGCTTGGTTGGGCAATTCATCATGTGGTTTCAGCAGGACGGAGCCACAGGCCATACAGCATGCAATGCGATCAATTTATTGTGAGAAATATTTGATGAACAAATAATTTCACAAAATTGGCTACCTCGTTCGTGCAATTTAGCCTCATTATATGGGTGTATCGAAAGTCCCATATCTACGCTGATAAACCAGACACAAAAAACTACTTGGAAGACAACATCGAATGTGTTATTGCCGTAATACAGCCTAATTTAATGTGTAGAGTTTGTTAAAATTGGAGGTCTAAATTACACCATATGCACGCGAACCGTGGGTGCCATATGCCAGAAATTATATTTAAATTATAAATAAAAAATTTAATCTTTGGAATAAACCACATATAAAAAATTTAATCTTTGGAATAAACCACATATTTGTATAATAAAAATATTTTCCTGTGATTTATTTTAATTTGAAATTTGCTACCCTTGTACCATATTATTGCAAGTTACGTCATTGTGGTTATTTTAACTAACCCAATCCAAGTTTAGCGGTACAAATTCCAGAGAATTTTTTGAGGATCGGCACTATTGCTAAACGAATTATTTTACGCTAAATAGTATTTTTTTTTGTTTGTTTAAAAAAAAATAACCATTGTAAGCATAGAACAAAATATCGAAGCCGGTGATTTTGTTTACTTTATCGCCATCATTGAAAATAAAAATGTCCGCTTCTTGTCTTCTTCATAAAATCATCTTTTAATCTGGTTGGTCATTTTTTTTCTTTGAGTGACGTGACCTTTCTATTTTTTGGGGAGTGGGGCGACGAGAGGAGACGGATTTTCACTTAAACGAAAATGAAATATCTTGATTTTTAATCCTATTAAGGTCAAAATCCGACTGGAAAAAATGAGTTCATTTTATTTATATAGAGAAGAGAAGAGAAGAAGAGAAGAGAAGAGAAGATAAAGTGACCCCCCCCCCCCCAAAAAAGGGCAGGACACTCTCGAAGAAAAAAAATTTGACCAATCAGATTAAAAGATGATTTTATGACGAAGACAAGAAGCGGACATTTTTATTTTCAATTTAGATGATGGCGATAAAGTAAACAAAATCACCGGCTTCGATATTTTGTTCTATGCTTACAATGGTTAATTTATTTAAACAAAAAATATTATTTAGCGCAAAATAATTCGTTTAGCAATAGTGCCGATCCTCAAAAAATACTCTGGAATTTGTAACGCTAAACTTGGATTCAACAACTAGAAAACAACACCACGTGTGTTACTGTGTGTTATCGTCTTTATATAACTTTTATAATTACCCATAGAATTATTTTTTTACTAGTAGATGTACCTGACGTTGTCCAGTATTCAACATAGTGTTAAATTTCTAAAAAAAAAAAAAAAAAAAAAAAAATGAAAGAAACTGAGACGTGTGCATGTAAGTATTATGGTTTTTTTCTAAACAGTTCACTTCTTGTAAGTAAAAAAAACAAACTAAAGATAGTAAGTCAAGGTCGATAAACACTAGGCCAGCTTGCTACAATCTTGTTCTCTTTCGGTGGAGGAGAACTCCTTCACGACTGAGACAATTTTTATTTTTGTACCTTTTCTCCTCGTTAAAAAACGACTCTGGTGTCTAACTCTGTCCCGTGGGGAGGCATAGTAAATAGGTACAATAATTTAAAAGTGTTTTCAAATCTACTTATTCTTAACATAAACAAGCTGTCATGTGAACAATTCACGCATGTGCATTCATGGAACAGATAACATTTAGATGGCTCCCCTCGTACCAATTTTTCACTTTTCACCCCCAAGCAACCATTTTTTCCGGATTAAAACCGATTAAAAAGTTATCCACATGTTTGAATAGCCTATATACCAACTTTCAAGTTTGTAAATCAAAAACTCGTTGAGCATATAGGTTGTGATGTATTCTCCCCCCCCCCTCTCCTCAAACACACACACACACACGCACACATTCTAACTTTTTCTAGATATACTAGAAGATGTGGCCGGCGTTGCCCGGCATTAAACATAATATTAAATTCTTTTAAAAAATGAAGTAAAAAAACAAAACGGAAAGAAACTGAGACATGTGCATGCGAGTATTATTTTTTTTTTCCAAACAGTTCACTTCTTTTTTTTTTTTTTTTACAAAGGCATCACCACGTATCAAGGCCAAGAAGCCACTCGAGGATAAGGGTTAAAGAGTGTACAGTAGACAATTGGATAATAAAGTAATCGTTAGTAATGGAAATTCGGTAAATTTGTTAACTTATATGGAACGGCTCATCAAAAACTTGTTTACGTTAGACTTGAAGATAACCATATTGTAGTCAGCTGGAAAGCAGGAAAACGGAAGACAATTCCACAGGCGTGCAGTTCTAAGAAATAAGCTTTGTTCATGGAATCTACGTTTAGAATTAGGCACAGATAAAGAGTAGGGGAAATTATTGATAGTGTTTTCTGCTAGACGGGTGTTTCTTGTGTCAGTTTGGTGAGGGGGACGATAGATTGGAGCTCAGTCGAGCACTTGCCATGAAAATAATGATAATAATGCTTCAAGCAGCTCCGGCCCAGATGTGGCAACAGTACTCCATCCTTGGACGTACCTGGCTCTTATATAGATAGAGAATTGCGTCAGCAGTGAGATATCTACTGGATCGATAGAAGGATCCCACCATTTTTCCAGCGGCCTTGGTTAATGTATGTGTTCCATTTCAGATCAGGAGTAAAGGTCAAGCCCAGAAGCTTATCAAAACATGAGGCCTCCCCAAGACAAGAACCATTCATTTCAATTGATGCCATTGATGATGTAAAGATAAAAGCTTGGTTTTAGATGCATTAAAAGTAACAAGCCACCTCTTTCCCCATTGTACCATTTGCTCAAGATCAGAGGAGAGAGAATAATAGGAGAGATTTACGGTCTTTGATGTGCTACCACAGATGGTAGTGTCATCAGCGTAAATGTTTACGAATGATGTAAGGATGTGATTTGGAAGAGCATTAATGTAGATCAGGAAGAGAGTTGGGCCCAGGATGGACCCCTGAGGGACTCCAGCATTAATACTGTGAAGAAAAAAGAAAATACTCGGGCTGAGATCGAAACCAAAACCTAAAGACAGTGAGTCAAGTACGATAACCATTAGATCAGCTTGACAAGATCTTTATAAAGTGTTTTGAAACCATTATGAAACAGTTGACAAACTGAAAAAATCCGATTACACCCCCGCCCTCCATGTACCAAATTTTCAATTGTGACCCGTTAGCAGCTCTTTGTTCCAGATGAAAACCGATTAAAAAGTTTTCCACATGTCTGAATACCCTATATACTAAATTTCAAATCTGCAGATCAAAAATTCGTTCAGCATATAGGTTGAGAAGTGTCTTCACACATACACACATTCTCAATTTTATAAATATACTAGCATGGGTGCCAGGCTTTGCCCGGGTGTTTGGAAGTGTATGCTGAGCAAAAAAAAAAAAAGGGTAAATTTTTTTTTAACTTTGACCCCTATTATGACCCCTTAACATTAATTGTTTTGGGTTCAAATCCAGTTAGTAAGTTAGACCTATGTCCAAGGAACCTATATCTAAAATTTCAAGTGTTTAGACCCAAAATTGTCAGAGGAGTTTGGTAGAGTTCTCAAAGGTCAAATCGTTGAACTTTGACCCCGTAACAGCGAAATTACTGGCGGAAAACCGATCACATAGATTTTCCCAAATCTCAGTACCCTGTATATCAAATTTCGAGTCTGTAGACTTCAAATTGACAAAGTTATTGTGTAGGGAAATGTACACACACAGACACACAGATCGACAGATACACAGACACGTTCACTTTTATAGATATACTAGCATGTGAGCCCGGCGTTGCCCGGGTATTTGGAGATGTATGATGAGCAAAAAAAAAAAAAAAAAAGTGGTCAATTTTTTAAAATTTGACCTCTATTATGACCCCTTAAAATTTATTGTTTTGGGCCCAAATCCAGTTAGTAAGTTAGATCCATGTCTAAGGAACCTATATCTAAAATTTCCAGTGTTTAGACCCAAAATTGTCGGAGGAGTTTGATAGAGTTCTCAAAGGTCAAATCGTTGAATTTTAACCCCTTAATCGCCAAATTTCTGGCCGAAAACGAATCACATAGATTTTCCCAAATCTCAATACCCTGTATATCAAATTTCGAGTCTGTAGACTTACAATTGACAGAGTTATTGCGTAGGGAAATGTACACAGACACACACACAGACAGACATTTTCACTTTTATAGATATAATAGATAGATAGGTTATTGACCACCATCAGATATTTATTGAAATCGAATGTTCAAGAATAAAACAAAATTTTGGTGCAAATCAAGAGTCCAATCTAAATTAAAAAACAAAAAATACAGAAAAATCTTGAAGATGTTCGTACTCATCATGGAATGAAAATGTCATATTCCAAAAATCATATAACACGGCAACTGACTCAGAACATGGTTCACAAATACTGGAACGAAGTATGTGTGCTGTTCTGAGGCGTGTTATGTCTTCCAAGGATTATAATAAGCTAGCAGGGAAACCCGACGTTGCCCGGGATTGGATGAGAATCAACAAATACTTCACCCTTCCATATTTTTATTGTCATTGAAATGGGTGAAATCACCATTTTAAAATCAAATCAATTAATTGCCTGCTCTAGTTGGGAACCCACCACAGTGCACTGTGAGGAAGCTTTACATGCCCCCCAGCAGTGACTTAGTCCACAATACATTGTAGTCTACATTGCACTGTAGAGAAACTACTGTTGATTTTATAAAATTATTTTTATATATAATGGCTTGAATTAAAGTTTAAAATTCAAAAGTCCAGTAGCATGCTTCAACTGTACTCTAAACAGAAACATTCATTTCGAACGTACCTGTCATATCAAAGAACATACTGTTAATTTTATATGTTGGGCCTTTCTGCTTGTGTGGTAATAAAACTTCTCAAATGAACTTTTGATATTAGGCTTTATAAGGTGTTAACTTTAGTCAAAATCGCCTGTTCCTTCTTTCATTGGCTTTTTCGATTATCGATTATCAATACTTATCAAAGACATTCTCATACAAAACCTATCTAAGAACACTGCCAGGCACATCAAGTACTTTTGTGTAAAGTTTTTAAAAAATCGGCCCAGTCATTTAGGTGTCCATAGAGAATGAACACATACAGAGAAAAAGTTCATTTTATATAATAATAGAAATAGAAATAAGACGAACTTATATCATGTTTCTGACTTTTTTAGATGAGGATTGATTATTTGTACAATTTTGATTCTTCAAAACTAATATCGAACTTGGGAATCTGCATGGAATTTCAGATGAAACTCTTTATTCAATCTACAAGGGTAATCTTCAAAGACCCGTGGCATAGTGGATAAAATAGTCGTTTAAAATTAAGTTGTAAGTTACACTCTTCTGGAGGTTGAATGTTCACTCCTTTATATGGGCGACACTCAGAAATACAATTGCAAATTGCTTAAGAATTCTACTCAGTAATGTTTGACGGAACGAGAGTATGCCCTCCCGCCCTTTGATGAAATTCGTGCAGATTCTCGATTTTGACAGAAAGATGCCCGAGTTCAAAAAGATACACTTGAAGAAGATCGGAGGTTATATCAACCGAAACGTGAAAATGAGAACACTTGTCTGAAGAATCCAAATAATATGAAATATTGGCTCTGTTTCCCTTACATAATATGGCATAATAACGTTGACACACCGATATTTTCTGCATTTATCCAATTTCACAAACCCAGCCACAATACAACACAACAATTTAATAGGCATTATTATTCATATTATTTGGATTCTTCGGATTACTGTTCTCACCTTGAGTGTTATTTTCATATTATGGGGAAGATCGGAGGTTATATCAACCGAAACGTTGTGTAAGTTAACAAGATGAAAACAGTCTGAAGTATCAAAATAATTCATATCAATTCTCATCTCAAAAATTCAGAAACATAATATAAACTTATTGGAAGAGTCCATTGTGTGTCTAAATAGGGATGATAACACAACAGACAGTAGAATGAGAATCCAACTTCCAAATTCTTAGTATCACATCTGATTTATTTTTAAACATCTGAAGTCGTTTTTAGAAAAATCTGTATTATATTTCTCTTAGTCTGTCTGCCTGTTTATTCCACTTTTTTTTAAAAACTATTGGTCCGATCTAGCTGAAATTTTGTATGATAAAGTGCAGCAAACTAAGTGTTATGATATCCGTTTGATGCACAGTTAGAGATTAATAGAGATTAATATTTAACGCAAAACTAATTACAAATTTAACGGAATTCAACCAGCAATTTGGTATAAAGCACTCATTCTAAGTTATAAACCAATCAATCCGTGATTTATAGGTGCATTTTATAGTTATTTTATAAACCAATCAATCCGTGATTTATAGGTGCATTTTATAGTTATTTTATAAACCAATCAATCCGTGATTTATAGGTGCATTTTATAGTTATTTTATAAACCAATCAATCTATGATTTATAGGTGCATTTTATAGTTATTTTATAAACCAATCAATCCGTGATTTATAGGTGCATTTTATAGTTATTTTATAAACAAATCAATCCATGATTTATAGGTGCATTTTATAGTTATTTTACAAACCAATAAATTCATGATTTATAGGTGCATTTTATAGTTATTTTATAAACCAATCAATCCATGATTTATAGGTGCATTTTATAGTTATTTTATAAACCAATCAATCCGTGATTTATAGGTGCATTTTATAGTTATTTTATAAACCAATCAATCTATGATTTATAGGTGCATTTTATAGTTATTTTATAAACCAATCAATCCGTGATTTATAGGTGCATTTTATAGTTATTTTATAAACCAATCAATCCGTGATTTATAGGTGCATTTTATAGTTATTTTATAAACTAATCAATCCGTGATTTATAGGTGCATTTTATAGTTATTTTATAAACCAATCAATCCATGATTTATAGGTGCATTTTTATAGTTATTTTATAAACCAATCAATCCGTGATTTATAGGTGCATTTTATAGTTATTTTATAAACCAATCAATCCATGATTTATAGGTGCATTTTATAGTTATTTTATAAACCAATCAATCCATGATTTATAGGTGCATTTTATAGTTATTTTATAAACCAATCAATCCATGATTTATAGGTGCATTTTTATAGTTATTTTATAAACCAATCAATCTATGATTTATAGGTGCATTTTATAGTTATTTTATAAACCAATCAATCCATGATTTATAGGTGCATTTTATAGTTATTTTATAAACCAATCAATCCATGATTTATAGGTGCATTTTATAGTTATTTTATAAACCAATCAATCCATGATTTATAGGTGCATTTTATATTTTGAATCAACATTTTAAGACAAATCTGGAGATCATGATTGGTTTTATTTAAATATGATTTTTATCATAAATATCCTTCTTAGATCAGACACCAAGATGAGTCTCCAATTTGATAGGTCTCGTACTCCAACCCTTGTCCCATCGCCGTGATGTTGCATCCCTGTGCTTGTTTTACAAGTGCTTTATTGGAATGTGCTCTGATGAACTCATTGCACTTGTGCCCCCTTGACATGCAAAATCCCTCCCCTTCACTGTAAATGTTCCAAGATGACTTACAGTTTCTTCCTTCAAACTGCTAGATCTTGGAATTCCCTTCCTGTTTCCTGCTTCCCTGATTGTACTAAACTGTAGAAGTTTAAATGTACTGTAAATAAACATCTCGCTGCTCAACTCCCCACAGTCCCTTGTTAGGCATGGTCCTAAATAGTAGCCCCTTATGCCCAAGTGGCAATATGTCTTGTTGAGGTTAACAAGAGTAAAAAACACAATCAATTTTCTTTATGCGAAAATCACTCAATTACAGTAGATCGCTGGGATACGGTGGCCCCAGGATACGGTTTTTTCAGGTTACGATGTGGAATACAATGTTTTTCCGGCCCCTGGGTATTTGCCCCGTCTTGCAGTGTTATTTATAATGTTATTTGATAATTAGAGCTAGGACAACAGCATATTCTTTCCATTGTTTTGACTCTTGAGTGCGTATCCCTTGATATCTTATATCTTGATGTGGTTCTCGGTTGATTTACTGTGTCTGCGTCGGATATATACTCGAGAGTCAAAATAATGCTGTTGTCATAGGCCTAATTATTATACGTCCCTTTTTAGAAAATGTTTATTATAATTTCTGTTAAACAAAACTCACGTGTTTGTTCATTTTTTTTTTTTTTTGCTTTATTATACCTAGAGCTAGGACAACAGCATATTCTCATTGTTTTGGCTCTCAGGTGTGTATCCGTTGATATCTTATATGCTTTTATATAGAGTGATGTATGTGGTTCTTGGTTGATTAACTGTGTCTGTGTCGGATATATACTCGAGAGTCAAAACAATGAAAAGAATATGCTGCTGTCATAGTTCTATTGATTATATACTGTACTGTATTTTGTTACTAATTTTTAATGCCGTATCAGCATTTGGCTGCCATCTTGGATCGTTTTATAAACGAAATTTTTCAAATAAATTTAAATTGCTCCACTTTGTGTAATTCAGTAAGAATTTATATCAAAATTTTATTAGAATGTATTAATATTTTTTCTGATTATTGCCCAAGACAAAAGAATTTTATTGTTGACATTACGTTCATATGTTAAATTAACAATTGAAGGAATCTCGTTCAAATATTTCATTTCCTCTTTGTGCATTGACTAATATAAAACTATCGTCCATATATCTAATGTATACATAACTATCTGTCCCAACCTAGCGTTGCACAGAAGTATTATAAACATTATGTAAAAAAAAAAAAAAAAAAAATTAAATTAAATAAATGATGTTTTTAGGTTGTACGTGAAACTAAAATTTACCTTCTTGATCTTCTGGCTAGAATCCAAGAGTAGTATCTGTTCTTTCTAAAGAAGGTATAATAACATTGTGGGGTTTCTTTTCACGCCGGGCGTCCATACAATGGAAATATGTCACAGACTCCTATAAGGAACCGTAATAACCAGATATATTCTGAAACTACATTAATCAGATTACTTAGATACTTTTACAGTTTTAACAAAAAAGCTACAATAATATTGTGGGTTCTCCATTCATGCTGAACGTCTACAGAATGCCCAGCAGCAATACATGACATATGAAAGATGCCACTGTGGAATTTCCACAGGTCCCGCTAGTTAAATTTGATTTTCTTATCGCTATCTATCTTCTATCTATTTTCTATTCTTCTATCTATTCTATCTTCATCTATCTATAAATGAACTCATTTTTTCCCCTGTGATTTTGACCTTAATAGGATTAAAACTCAAGACATTTCATGCAAATGTAATATGCACAAACTGCATCACAATATCTGAGGCGTGTTATAGGCATATTACCTCTCCACTTCTTCGCTAATCCTAGATTCCTATATTTTTCTCTTGAGAGTTCACTGCCAAAATCGGTTAAGATCAATGTAAGTAGTAAAATCTTTTCCCTCTATTAAATTCCTCTTTCTCCCGCCACTCATTTACACTGTTGCGTTATCGTTCACAAGGGACAGTTATGAATGAACACCGGTTTCGGTTTTCTGTACTTCATAGTTGCTAGAAAAAACTGGAATGGAATTTTACAGTGCCTTTCTGTTCGATGCTTCCTATTGGGTGAAACGCACCCCGCTTACTTTTACGTTGCTTAATTACCATTTACTTCCTAACATTTATACACTAAAAAAAAACAAAAAAAAACAAGGATTCTTTCCATTTTTTTTAAAATAAACATATAACACATCATTTCCGTTTTATTTCGTTTTGTTCGATGTTTTTGTTTTTCCAATTTTTTTGGAAGTTTAACATCGTTTTTTTTTTTATTATTGAAACAGGGTTATTACTTCGCTTATTCTTTACTCCCCACCCCCTTATACACACACACACACACACCTACAAACACCAGGCAAACGCCGGGTACCCCTGCTAGTTTACAAATAAATCTACATGATTTTCGGTGTACAATATTGTTTTTCATAGTGAGTATATCATACAAATTTTTCTTTATTTTTGTTTCATGGGAGAGTTCTGGAAAAACACCAAAATTAGTGTTAGAAAGTTGACTTAGTTCACAATACATTATAGTCTACATTGCACTGTAGAGAAACTACTGTTGATTTTATAAAATTATTTGAATTAAAGTTTAAAATGCAAACGTCAAGTATCATACTTCCATCGTGCTCTAGATAGAAACATTCATTTCGAACATACCTGTCATATCAAAGAACATACTGTTAATTTTAAATGTCTGGGCTTTCTGCTTGCGTGGTAATGAATGAACTTTTTATGTTAGGCTGTATAAGGTGTTAACTTTAGTCAAAATCCCCTGTTCCTTATTTCATCAGATTTTTCTGATTATCAATACTTATCGAAGGCATTTCCATACAAAATCTATCTAAGAACACTGCCAACCACATAAAGCACATTTATGTGAAATTTAAAAAAAAAAAAAAAAAAAAAAAAAAAAAAATCGGCCCAGCCATTTAGGAGTCCATAGGGAAGGTTGACATTCATTTCTTACATTTCCATCAATTTTGGTATAACCCAATCGTCTTTATAATCATGCTACGATAAAACACAAGACGAGTACTTGACGTTAATCAGTTGTGCATATGTGTGTGTGTGTGTAATGCACGTCCTGTAACAGACATAGGAATCCTGATGTTGTCTGTTGATAGCTGTCTGGTCACGTCAATCTCCAGCGATTTTCTTCTCAGCCTGATTTACTCGACTCCAATCTCCTCCCCGGGGAACATCCGAACCATCAACCACCTTCAACTGTGTCCAACTCGCGACTTGCCTCAAGCGTCCAACTAGTCACCCCGAACTGTCGTCAACCATCGATCTACCTTCTCCTACATCAAAGTCGCAACTGCAGTCCATTGGACACATTTAACTGATCTCAAGTGTCCAAGTGGCTACCTTTAATCATCGTCAACCATTGAAAAACTGCTCCTAATCATCGCAAAAGACGGTTCTAAGAAACTAAAAATAAAATATATTGATCTTTATTATTTTGTCATTTTAATAACTGCCACATCTTGACCACAACCTCCCTCCACCGTTCTTTTATGTTCTTTTGACCCCTCCCCACAAAAGACTATTTTCTTTTGTTCCATTTCTTCTCTTACCCCTCCTGGGATGGGGTTTGATAGTATGACAATAAATTATGAAATAATATATTATCTACATTTTGTTTCAGTTTTTCAGTGTTTAATAGCTAAGTAGAGCTTAGTGGTAATAGAATGACATAGAATCATAGCAAGGTCGACCATTGTTTGTTTCACATATTTAGATGTGAAGAGAACCTAAATAATTTTTAAACAAAAGGAGAAAAATTCATTGATTGAAGTAAACGAATAGGTAGTGAGGGAAGGGGGGGGTGATAATAAAATCAAGGATTTTGATTGGTTTAAAGAGTTGGCACCACTTACGAATAAAAACGATCTTAGAATATAATTTGAGACATTTAACCAGATTTCTTTTTGGAATAAGAAGTTTGTGTGTAGCTGCCTTGCCAGGAGTATACTTTTATACTACCCCCCCCCACACACACTACCATGATGATCCGACATTGCCCAGGATTGATTGATGATCAACGAATGTTTCACACTTTTTTTTTTATTGTCATCGAAATCAGTGAAATTACCCATTTTTCAATTAAATCGATTGATTACCTACTCTAGTTGGGGACCCATCGCAGTGCACCAGGAGGAAGCTCACATGCATCTCACTATGACTTATTTCACAATATATTGTAATCTCCATTGCACTGTAGAGAACCTACTGTTGATTTTATAAAATTATTTTTATACATAATGGCTTGAATAAAAGTTTAAAATGAAAAAGTCAAGTATCATACTCTAATTGTGCTCTAAACAAACATTCATTTCGAATATGCCCCTGTCATATCAAAGAACCTGCTTTTGATTTTATATGTCAACCCTCCGGCTTGTGTGGTAATAAAACTTCTCAAAAGCACTTGTGATGTTAGGCTGTGTAAGGTGTTAACTTCGGTCCAAATCACCTGTTCAATTTTTCATTGGATTATTTCAATTTCGATACTTATCAAAGACATTGTGATGTGTAAAATTCCATAAAAATTGGCCCAGCTATTTTTGAGTCCATAGGAAACCAACTCACAGACAAAGTTCCTTTTCTATAATTATATTTTAATATATATAGGGAGGGGGGAAATTAAAACAAAAATAAATAAATAAATCAAAAATAAAAATACGAAACTATGGGTAAAAACGGAAAACTATCTTCACATAACACAAAAAGATGGCGGAAGTGAGGAAGCATGGCTTTGGAAGTCTTTCTACCCGAATACAATGTTCAGCATGTTAAAAAATATACCTTTTGTTGTAAAATTAAATGGAAAAAACATCTGAAGAAGTTGGTGGGGCCAGGATATTTTTAGGGACACATAAATCGTAAAATTGCCTTCCCACTAATGAAACAGCTGTAATGGAAAAAAATCCAGGAAATAAATGAAGGTTATAAAAAAAAAAAAAAAATGTGAGTCTTTGAATTTTCAACAAAATTTTGCACTAATATATATATATAAAATAGTCATAAAAAGCTACAGCAGATGTAGAAGCTAATGACAGTTTTAAAAAATATAGGTTTAACCAAGCACAATTAAGCTCCATTTGAGTTAACATTCCTATACAGCTGACTTGCCATAAGCATATTTTAGACGGCTATATATATATATATTGCATTAAATAGTAATAATAAAAAAAAAAAGTTTAACCTTTCACCTGGCACAATTCAGTAGATTTGGAGTTAAAAGTTGATATTTTAAAATCTCAGTCTTTGTATGGTTGAATAGAAATGTCGTGCTAATTATAGAAGCCAGTCTGGAGATAAAAATCATGGGACCTTATTAGATATGCCATTTATATGATTTACTATTTTGTAAAATTTATCATAAATTGATTATATTTTGAAGTTGAAAACTATCATATTTAGTTTCACGTCCATTTTACATGCTGGCATGTGTTGGATGACTTTTAGAAATTGATTTCCAAACAGACTTATGCATGATCTCCATTTCTCTCAAATTTTCCTTGGTCTTCCTCCTCTGAACTGACCCTTCTACCTCAACTGTTCTACATCTAATAACTCCGGAACTTTTTATATTCTTTCAACATAGCCTTACCATTAAAATCTCTACGTTTTAAGGGTGTACGATGTGTTTTTTCTACAATTAGAAGCTCCCAAATATTACTAATCTCCAAGTTTGGTCTGCTTGGTAATTTTTTTGCACTTCTACACTATTGGGACGAGATTTTGTTGTCGATAAATGGCGTTTTCAGACAAAAAACAATGGTTTCAACTGATTTTTTTTGTCAATTCTAATATGCTACAATGGTAGCTTCCAAATTATGCAGTCGAAATTACCTGAATTATTGAAAAACAACTTTAATCGTTGTAGCAGGTGAAAATTTGCTACCATCTTGTTTAAATCGAAATGAAAATTACCTCCCTCTTGAACTCTCCTGTGTCTTACGATCGTTTTCATCAAATTCTATTTTTTTTATTTTCTTTAATAAATAATTTTCTACCTTATCGATTTTCATAATTTTTAGATAAAATCATTAAAAATACGAGGAATACGCAGATACCATTGTTTTCATGTGAAAATTTCATGTCGCCTGACCCTTCACCTTGCATCCCTGTCAATTATTTTGACCTCGTTCCACAAAAGGAAATGTGTTCCTATTTCTTTCCATATGTGATCAGCTAGTCCCGACTTGTCGTACACCTTAAAAATTTTGGCGATGGAAGGGAGATAATCCCGTCGATCTTTATTAGAATTGCCTCCCTTTTGCTAACTAATTTTTCACAAATACGAAACAATAACCATAAACTCTAACTCAAAGAATATGAAAATCTCTACGAAATCAATAACTTTTCTCTTCCAAACAAAACCTAACATGCCTGAAGACGGTTGAAGGAAAATCCGACCAAAAACTTGCACAAATAACACTCAAGATGAAAATAATAGTCTAATCAATGCAGTTAACCGTTTGCTTAAAATTCAGTCGCCAGGTTTTTTTTTTCGTTGTTGGAAAGGAGGAGAGAAATAAACAGAAAAAAAAATTGCCAGTAATGCAGCCAATTTATTTAATTCCCAACACAAAATAAAAATGCAGAAAGTCCAAAGTTTCTTTTCTTTTGTGCTATTCTCAACCACATTTAAAAGGTCTAACTTGCAAAATTGTCTCACATGATCAACAACCATGTCTGGAAGAATCAATGTTTTGTTTGTTTCTGCTTTTGTTTTGTTTTTGTTTAAAAAAAACAAAAAAAAAAAACTTGTTTATGGCATAACTTTTATAAAATAGTAAAATGCGTGGATGGTTCAATTGACAAGTTAACTGCTTTGAAATTTGGATGATTTTATTGCATTTTTTCTGATGCAGCTTTTTTTTTTTTTTTGGAAGGGCGGATTCTATTTTTATTTTTTCACAATTTGTATGACGTCATCATGGTGCATTTGGTGCTGGATGCCGACTCTCTGTGGACTGTACTTGACGCTGGTTCCCTGTAGAAGATGGAACAAAGATTTTTTTTAAATTCATAAGCAAAAAAAAAAAAAAAATGTCAAACAGAAGAAAAAAAAATTCAAAAGTTTGATCCATAATTAAAAAAAAATAGATTTGACATAAGGGGTATAAAGATTTGGTAAAATCTTTTTAATCAGTTTTCGGCCAGAAATTTGGCTGTCAAGAGGTCAGAGTTGAAAGAGTTGACCTTTGCAGACTCTACCAAACTCCTCCACCAATTTTGGGTCCAAACACTTGAAATTTTAGATGTAGGTTACTTGGACAGGAGTCAAACTTTTTAATTTATATATATATATATATATATAAATATATATCCACATGAAGTTATGAACAGTAGAAGGGCCCGAGCAAAGCTGGGCTGAATTGCTAGTTTATTACAAGCAATGTTGCGAGTTTGTCTCTGATGTATCGTTATTTTCATGGAAAGTGTTCAACTGAGCTTCAATCTTTGGTCCCCCCTCGCCAAACTTTCACAAGAAACACTCGTCTAGCTGTAAACACTATCAATAATTTCCCCCACTCTTTATCTGTGCCTAAACCTAAACGTAGATTCCATGAACAAAGCTTCTTTCTTAGAACTGCACGCCTGTGGAATTGTCTTCCGTTTTCCTGCTTTCCGGCTGACTACAATATGGTTGTGTTCAAGTCTAAAGTAAATAAGTTCTTGATGAGCCGTTCCATATAAGTTATTAAATTTACCAAATTTTCATTACTAATGATTACTATATTGAACAATTTCTACTGTACACTCTTTAACCCTTATCCTTGAGTGGCCTCTGGGCCTTGATAATGTGGTAATGCCTTTGTAAAAAAAAAAAAAAAAAAAAAAACTCGAAAAGATCAAACAAAATAATTTTGTCTGTACTATTTAACCATGTATAAGTTATAAAAATGTATTTATGACACTTCATCTAAATAGAGGCATCTGTATTTCATCCAGTTTGGAATCATCAGTTTAAAGTGCATGAAATTCATGTTATTGCAATGATTGCTATAAATATATTTTCATAACTTACTACCTAGTTCTACTCATGTATTGAATCCTGTTGAAGTAAATATTAAAAATTGATACATATATCCCCGTATATGTGGAGACATGAAACAATTATATAGATATCTATCTTTTCATTTTTATATACATACTAGCGGCGGGGGGGGGGGGGGATACCCGGCATGGCCCGGGTGTTTGAAGGCATGTGTATGTTGGGGGGGGGGGGATCTAAACAACCCTGTTTTAAAAAAAAAATGTTGGCCGGGTGTTTAGAGGTGTAAAAAAAAAAAAAAAGTTTTAGTAGGAAAGTAGGCTTGAAACTCGAACCTTTGACATGAAGGTGGAAACGAAATGGAAAAAAACCCTGGGACCTAACCATTTCGGTCACAAGAGAAGAAGAATGAAAAGCATCTTAATTTAACGTTTATAAAATGAAATTGACAGGTGCGAGAAACTTAAGTCACGTGATGTTTGACTTTGAAACATGACGCAGCTGCAAGCCAGTTTTCGCTTGTTTTATACTGAAAAGCAAAAGAAACACGCGGCGATCAAAATATCTGGAAAAAATAGAGCGTGAAAGTCGGGCAAATGAAATACACACGCGACTCCCGTTCTTAAGTCGTAGATATTATCATTTAGACGTGATATAAAAAGTTTTAAGAAAAAGCGAGCCGAGCAAGAAGCCTTTTGTAGATATACACACACACATTTTCGCTTTTATATATATATAGACTAGGGGGGGGGGGTTACCCGGCGTTGCCCGGGTATTTGTAGAGGTGTGTGTGTGTGTTTTTTTTTGGGGGGAGGGGGGTAAATCAGAACAAAAAGGAATTTAACGAGAGTGATTAAAAAAAAAGAAAAAAAAGATGGGGGGTGGCATGTGGGCTCGAACCCGGAGCCTTGAGGCCTACTGACTGAGCCTGAACACCTGCGCTACAGCAACAATGTTAATGTAAGAGCGATTAAAGTAAGTCAAGTGAAGGAGGCTTGATTGACAGGTGGACGCTTAATCAGGTCATCGTTGGAGCGTTACGATGACAGGGCAGTTTTTTGGCATTTGTTTACTTTGTTTCACTGCGGGATGGTTTTTTTCATTTACTGCGGGGCAGTTTGGGCTTCCCCAGGATGATGGGAGGGGGGGGGGGGACCAGCTCCCCATTGAAGAGGATTGTCCAGATTGAATAGCAATTTTCTGATATACTGAGAAGACCGCATTGATCAAAGCTGATTGCTTTTGGACGTTCCCGGCGAACGCGCTGGGAACGATGCAACAACCTTCGTATTAGTTTTTATTATACGAAAAAGGCGAATCTACACGCGCCAATTGAAAAATGTTGAATATTTAGCTTTTCAAAGTCGGGCAAATTAAATACACATGCGATCCCGTTTGTAACTCGTAGATATTATGATTTCGATGTGATATAAAAAGTTTTAAAAATCAGCGACTGCCTCGAGAAGCCGCTGAAAAAATCCTTTTGCGGATATACACAAAAAGCGAACATATATACATACACATTTTCGCTTTTATATATACGTAGATATATCAACTATTATATGAAAGGAAATTTATGTGTGTGTGTGCATATTATGTATGTCTATTTAATGTTTTACTAATACTATTCATTGATTTCTTAAATTAAATTTATCTAATTTAAATTTTTTTTCTAATCTAATTTAAGAAATCAACGAATAGTATTAATAAACCATATTAAACGGACATAGGTAATTAGTGGTAACATTGTATGATAATTTGTTTGAAATTTTTTTAAATGGAGACACGAAAATAAGTAAATATAAAAATCTTTAAAAAACTTTGCAAGGATGAAATATTGGTAAAATATTTTTGCTCGTTTTCTTTTCCTTATAAGGGAAATGATTTCCATAATGTTTCATTGTAAAAGTGTTTTTTATTCAATAAGTCTGACAAAAGGCTGTTTTTGTGAAAATTTTCAAACATAATGTTTGAATTTGTCCGAATAGTCTTGAAACAATTGTAACTAACGATGAAATACACTATTTGTTGCTATCAATCCATTCGTTGATGTCTTTGTTAAAACAAAATATATATATATATATATAAAAAAAAAAAAAAGCAAAACAAAAATATTATTCAAAACTAAACATATTTTCTCAATATTTTCAAAAAGTTAATTTTCCCTTAAATCTGAACATTTCAAAAAGAATACTTTTCTCGTCATTGTAGTTAAAACATCCTGTGATATAATAAAAGGATGCTTCAAGAAATATATTTTGAAAACGATTTAAGAATTTGTTTCTTACAAGTATAGCTCTATACTTTTTGAAGGGCATTTAACGGTTGCTTATAGTTAAAAACAAAAAGAAAGTTAATTTTATTCAGGATTTAATAATAAAAAGATACTCACCCACACTAAGGCGTATTTAAAAGCACTCACTAAAGTACGATGGATCGTATGACACTAAAAAGAAAAAAGTATTTTTATTTTAGAAAACAAAAACGCACATGTGCCATGGATAATGTTAGCTAAAACAGATCTCATCTGGCAAATAAATTTTAAAAAGGGTTCATTTGCTATTAAGAAAGTTAGGTACAGTTGAACATCGATTTTACTTGTCCATTGGATGGTTTATATTATCTAATAGTGGTGGACAGTTTCTTGAAATAACTGGTTGCTTGGTTGTTTTACGCCAATATCAACCCATTTCGGGTTATTTAATGCCGAATCCAAAGATTTTGAAGAAAAATTTTTTTAATAGAATATATTTGTTTTTTTCAAGTTGGTTTCTATTTAACCCATAGTTGGGACCCTAACAGGTACTACCACACGGGGTCAGGGTGGACCTGGGAGCAATGGTAATTAAAGGGTGGCTCCACACTCCCCAAAGCCTGCATGCTGGGGCCTCACCACTGAATATAGTTTAAGGTCATATCCAGGACCTGAAATAACTGGAGATAAAAAAAACAAAACAAAAAAACTACGGAATTACCCAGGGGTCGTTGATTGTATTGTATTAGACAATGGACCACAATTCATGTGAAACATGTAGTGGAGCTTATCATGATTGCATTGTACCATAATAGTTTGTCGATACGCTCAAAAGAGCACTTAAGAAATCGAGGGGGTACATCTATAGAAAAGGTCATTCAAGAAATTTTTGCAAGCATATAAGATTACCCCAAATAATAATGTTCCATGATGCTACTGGGCTCTACGAAAAAATTTATCTTTAGCTGACCTTTGACAACTAAATATTTTTGTTTACTAGCCAAATAGAAAAGTTACTAACCAAACCGGCATGATTTTTAGAATATGACATCTTCGTTCTATGACAAGTACGTACATCATAAAGATTGTTTTGTATTTTTTTTTTAAATAAGTGTAATTCTAAATATACACCGAATTTTATGTTGATACTTGATAAACATTTGAATTCCTCAGATGTTTTTTAAACAGCCTTTGTTAATAAAAAGTATATTGTTTTGTTAAACCTTTTATTGTTTAAATAATTTGACTTTGCTCATTTCATTGAAAAAAAAAAATGTTGAAAAGATATTTTTCCTTCAGTAGAGAGCTTTGCAAGATTGCCGGTGAATGAAATACAATCGCCAAAAAGATAAGCATTTCATTATTTCTAGTCACCACTTTGAAAAATAACTCGCAAATGCAACTGTTTCACTCGCAATGTAGAGTCCTGTGCTAGCTGATACAATGTTTGGTAAGAAGATCAAAATAGTTTGACATTATTGGTAACCCATACGAAACCAAGACATGAAAAAAAAAAAATGTCAAAATGACGCTTCACAGTTGGAGAAAAAGTTTTCTTGCAGACGTTTAAAAAAAAAGGGGGGGGGGAGAAAAGAAAAAAAAGGGGGGGGGAGAAAAGAAAAAAAAAGGGAGAAAAGAAAAAAAAGGGAGAAAAGAAAAAAAGGGAGAAAAGAAAAAAAAAGGAGAAAAGAAAAAAAACGGAGAAAAGAAAAAAAACGGAGAAAAGAAAAAAAACGGAGAAAAGAAAAAAAAAAAGGGAGAAAAGAAAAAAAAGGGAGAAAAGAAAAAAAGGGAGAAAAGGAAAAAAAGGGAGAAAAGGAAAAAAAGGGAGAAAAGGAAAAAAGGGAGAAAAAAGGAGAAAAAAAGAGGATGAAGAAAAAGGGGGAATAGAGAGGGAGTAAAGAGAAAACAAGGTAAAAAGAGAAAACAGAGGGGGAGAAAAGAGGAGTGGGAAGATAGGAGATAGGAGGGGAGAGAGAGAGAGAGAGAAAGGGAAGGAAGAGAAAAAACGGGATGAGGAAGAAAAGGAGAAAATGTAAACATTAAATAAAATAAAAATGGAAAGAAAAAAATAAAAGTAACAAAAAGCAAAGGAAAAAAAAAATAATTCAATGAATTTTTCTTTTGAAGAGATTTTTCTCAAAATAGGAAATTTATTAATAACCATTACAAGCTGAATAATCTTATTTTTCAAATTTGTCAAGATTTGAAATTCTATAGAATAATTCATTTCATAAAAATATTTCATCACATAAAAAAGTGGACCATTCAGAAACTCCTGCAAACAACATGTGACTTGCAGTTTAATCATGACTCGGTTAGATTAAACATCTCCTATGAATAACAAAAATATAACCTACCACATGCTCGACAGTACATCCTTTTCTTAATATCAAGCCGCCATCAAAGTCAGGACTCTCTGATAAACAAAAACAAAACAAATACAAAAAGGAAAACTTAATTCTATTTTTTGAAAATAAGAATCATGCAAGGTGAAATAAAATTATTTTTCATTGTTAAACCCAAGCTGTGGAGTCAACACATAAAAGATGCAGAGATGAGCTAGAAAAGATTTAAATGCTACACAATTTAAAAAAAAAAAAAAAAGGAATATTCTTAGAATTCATCTATTTGATTTGCATGCTTAGCTATTTTAAACTTTAACATGGCCAAAGGGGAGATGAACCAAGCTGTAAAAAAAAAAAAAAAAAAAAAAAAAAAAATCAGTTATCGCCTGCTTCTTGTTTACAAAAAGTATTAATATTACCAGTATTGCATAGAGCTTTTGTGGTGAGAACATTATGTGTGTTCTAAGAACAAACAAAAATAATTCAAAATATAGTCGTGCTTATAATTTACTTTTTAAAATTTGTTTTACTCTTATGTTTATTTTCATTTCAATAAATATTCGATTAATAGTAAAATAAAAAAAAAATTCACTCTGTATTTATCAAAGTTACAAATAAACGAAAAACACAAACATGCAATCTGGTCTGATAGTTTTATTAGTATAGAAATTTGAATTTTGTTATTTTACACAAAAATTTGTAAAATGAAAAAATTGAAAATGGCTTACCTCCCCTTTTCTTTGTATAAACACGAACCAAAGCCAAATACTCCCAGACGGATTCCAGCAAATAATCAAGGTTCAATTTCATGTTACAGCTGAAAGAATAGAAAAACCAAAATTAATTTTACTACCAGAGTACAAAGACTTAGAAAAAACAAACAAAGCAAAAAAAACAAACAAAACAAAGAAAAAACAAACCCAAAACACAAAATTAACTGCCACAATAAAAAGATACAGAATATAAATATATACGATTCAAATTTTGTTATGCAGACTGTACAAAAGTAATATTTCAAGGTTTGCTAAAAATTAACATTAAATTTATTTTTATTTTAAGGTTAGCGTAATTTCAGTTTTGCTAACTACCATTTTTTCCTTTTTTTTTTTTAAACCAAGTAATTTTTTCTCAATAAGATTTTAGATTATTACATTTGACCATCATTAACCGAACAAAACTATAATAAAACCATAACTAATTTTCTTCAAGTGAAATTATTTTAATCTTTATAAAATTATCTGATATAAATAGCCCCCAACTTTTTACGCTTTCAATACATAAGGGTTTACTAAGAATTTTAAACCAGAAATAACTTTGTAATCAACAGTTTAAATGTTTATAAATTCTTTTCAATTTTTTTTTTTTCAATTATTAAAACGATTCATAGTGACTTGTGTAAGTAGAAATTGAAATGCAATGTGGTGGATTTAATCTTGTAATTAAATTGTTTTGAATCACATTTTTAAAAAGACTGTTTTAGCATTTTATGCTATTGTATTTTTGATTTTAATAAATAATAGCAAAAACAAAACAAAAAACGTCTAATTCACATAGAGACAAGGCTTTACATTACAAGTGATAGTCGCATTTGCGAATGATTTTTCCAAGTAGCAACTAGAAATAATAAAACACCTATCTTTTGGCGATAGTTTTTTTTTTTTTTTTAATTACATTTTCACCCCATACAAGGCACATTGCTACTTTGGTGTAGGGGGCTACTAACAGGGGCAGCAATTACTGGGGTACTATGTAGGGATTTGGGCAGCAAGATGTTGGTTCACGTTGCACTTGAACTTCTGCACGTCAGTAGAGTTAGGGAAGTAGGGACCTGGAATGGAATTCCAAAGTCTAACGGTTCTGGGGAAGAAACTACTGGAGTAGAAAGATCTTTTACATCTAGGGATCTCTACAGTGTGGGGGTGGGATTTTGAAGCCTGTCGGGTCTGTCGAGGGTGTTCACGTCGTGGGGGCACAAGTGCTTGCAGTTCGTCAGAGCATTCACCATTATAATACTTGTAGAACAGGCAGAGGGATGCAACATTTCGTCGATGGGACAGAGGCTGAAGCTTAGATGCCAGTTCAGGGCCTATCAGATTTGCGACTCTCTTTTGAACCTTGTCAAGGAGCAAGAGACTAGTAGCCGATGCACCAGCCCAAATATGACAGCAATACTCCATACATGGGCGAATGGTTGCCTTATAGAGGTACAGGATACTTTCGGGTGTTAGTAGTTTTCTAGCATGGTAGAGAGAGCCTACCTTCCTTGCAGCGGTCCTGGCAATGCCCTCGATGTAATTGTTCCAATTCATGTTTCCTGTGAACGTTAGGCCTAGGAGCTTGAAAGGCGTACTCTCAGATAAAGAGTCGTTGCCCATTGCTATAGGTGGTAGAGAAGGTTTCTTGTAATTATTGAATGAAACTAGTTTAGTCTTGGCGGCATTGAACGTGACCATTCATTTTTGTCCCCATTCCACTACTGATTGGAGGTAATCTTCTAGTGTTTCTGCCATTTCTTTAGATATGTGTTCATTTGTTTTCCTGTTGTGTCTGTTATAGAGTGTGGTGTCATCAGCATATATACCCATCTCAGAGGAAATTTTGTCGGGGAGGTCATTTATGAATATCAGGAACAGTAGAGGTCCAAGGATAGACCCCTGACAATCTTCCAAAGCTTATTATAATAGACTGAAAAATGTTTTACTTTTTCAATAAAATGAGCAAAGTCAAATTATTTAAACAATAAAAAGTATAATAGAACATATACTGTTTTTTTTTTATTGCAAATAAATCTGTCTTCTTCACATGTCAAAATTCCACTGAATAGATTCTTAAAAAAATAAAAAGGACATATTAGACTTAATTCATATTAAATACAAGGAAATAAGATGTGTATGAATTACTTTAGCTCAGAGATTAAAAAATTAAAAATTTAATAAAAAAAAAAATAGTGTTTTTTACCTGACAACAACAGTGTACGGTTTTCGAGCAAGCCGATCTACTTCTTCAATAGAAACTTGATCAATTTTGTTATAGACCTGGAAAACAAAAGATTATTAAAATAAATAAGTTTAATAAATTTCTAACCCTCAATTTAGTCTATAACACCATTTGAACTTTCAATGAAAGCAAAATCAAAAAACTATGTATACATTATATACAATAGTATAAAAGTATACTTATAGCAAGTGAGCTGCACAGAAAGGTTTGTGTGTCTTTCCCAAAAGAAAATCACTTTTTACTCTGTTTTAAAGGATGATGTCATAGAGCATGCATGGAGACAAGCAAGATCTACAGAGTTTTATAAATATACTAGCTGGACGCCCGGCATTGCCTGGTTGTACAATATGCTTAAACATGATATTTTGATTTATGCATTTATTATGATTTTGATCAATACTATATTGATTATTAATCAATACTATATTGATTATTATATATTATGACTCATAATATATAATATGAGGAAATACCAAGGTCTCATGTATGATATGAAAAGAAACTGGAATCTTAGGGAGATATCAATCATACTAGTTATTATAGGTGCCACAGGACTTATGCAGAAAAACCTGAAGTCCTACCTAACTAATATTCCTGGTGAACCAAGTGCAAAAGAGATCCAGACAATTGCACTTAAGGGAACAGCAAGGATACTAAAAAGAGCTCTCGGCTGGTTTCAATAAAAAGCAGGGCAATGTTGGCAGCTGGTTTGGCTGCCCCATACCCAGCATTACAATCTTTAAAGGAAGAAAATTAAAAAAAAAAAAGTCATAATTTGCCCGGCGGACTAATTTGCAAAAAAAATTTTTTTTAAATAATCTTGTTCATCAAATTCCGTCTGTGTTTGAACACAATATCACGTCAGCTGATATCTGGGCTTGACGATCTTAAAAATGTCTTTCTTCTCTTACAGATATAAAAGAATTTTTACAGGAGAAATATTTTATGTTACACTGGTGTCACGTAAAATATTTCCTCTGTAAAAATTCTTTTATCAAAGTATGTTAATACAAGAGATGGCACACTTTACATGGTCAAACCACACGAGATGCATCAGGCATCAAAAATTCCACTAATATTAAATTTCTGATGAACCAAGGTTGAAGAGATGTTTTTTCTAATTTGCTATCACACATGCATCTGATCATGTCATGGTCATTACGTTAAAGTCATTGTAGATCAGAAGAATTCAAAACCATGTCTCACTGCCTCACAAGATGGCAGAGAGAGTACAAGCCTTGAAGAAAATGTGCCTAGATGTAAGAATTGGCAGCAGCTTCCTGAACCAACATCAAGTAGTGATAACACATTTGCAACGACCAATATTCAACATGTCACCAGATAGCAGAAGATAGTTTCAACATCAAGTGGGGTGCTATCTACATGCATGCAAACATTTAAACTTGAACAGTTGTGACAAACATAATTCCAGTCAACTACAAACCTCTCAGCAAGACAACTTCCTGTGGACACATTGTATCCAATGGAGTTTACATTTATGCTTCAATGGATCATTCAATGGAGTTTACACCTACACTTGAGACAGCACAGGGAAATATTCCAGCATCTTGCAGGAGGTTGAGACTAACGATGAAGACGATATATTTTACATTCATGTTGGCTTTCAGTCTTTTGTTTTCCATGCCCATCTTGCATGTCAGCAATCTGGAGTTGCACTCCTCCAGAGAATCTGCAATAACCAGATCGTCTGCATACAGAAATTCTCATGGTACACCCACTAAGAAGTCACATGACAATGCCTCTAGAATGAGGATGAAGAGAAATGAGCTAAGTACAGGATTCTGATAGATCCCAATGTCCACTCTAAACTCCTTATTGTAGTAACCGCTGATATGAACACGAAAACAAACATTTGCGTACATGCCCTCGACAATGCAGGCCATTCCGTCACACCATCAAAACACTTTCTTCGTCATACAGTTAAATGTCTTTTTGAGATAAACGGATGCAAAGTTTTCTGAATACGATGTACTTTTCCTGCGACTGACGTCCAATGAAAACGGCATCTGAGATGCTTCTGTATAGCATAAAACCAAATTGCATTGCGCAGATATTCACTATCCCATGGACATGAGCCTCCAAGGTACTTTCAAGCAATTTCATTACTGGGTCAGTAAGCTAAAGATTATAATTATTGTTGGAGTTAAGGACATCACTCTTGCTTTTGGGAGAGGTTTAAGATATAATTCAGCCCTAAATACTTTTGGGATCATCATAAAAAACAGTTTCAACTGCCTCCTTAACTTAGTTCCCTGTCTGCCATCAGCTTTGAGTGTCTCGATCATGATGATGCCAGATGGAGCAGTTGCCTTGTCATGTTGCATCCTACAGATAACCTTTGGAACCAACTCGGAAGACACATCAGTACTAATCATATAGTATTAATAATAAATTTATCTGACAGTAAGTTTATCTTCTAGCAGTCATTATCTTGAAAGAACCAAGCCGAGCATGCGTGGTCCCCCTCCACAAGTGAAAAATTTACTTTCACCATGACTAATGTTTGTGCAAAATTTAAAAAAAAAAAAATCCAAGGTGTGATTCCTATTTACAATGCCTCCCCACAGGACAGAGTTAGACACCAGGGTCGTTTTTTAACGTGGAGAAAAGGAACAAAAATAAAAATTGTCTCAGTCGTGAAGGATTTCTCCTCCACTGACAGAACAAGAAATTGAAGTGAAGCATCTGAAGAACAGATACTACACTTTGATCTTGTCCAGAAGGCCAAGTCTGGAGTGAATTTCTAGGTCCAATCCCTCCTTTGTCGAGGAACCAAAAAGAGAGGGGGGTTTTACTGATTTAATTTACAATTCTTTCTCTTGATTTTTATCACCAGAAATTGATTTTTATTTATCAATCTTCCTTCAGTTCTACCATAGAAAATTCTACAGCTATCTAACTATGAAGATAAAAAAAAAACACGGTAAGATAACAAGACTTTTCATGTATTTTGAATTATTTGATGCATATACAGTATGGAGCACGTCTGAAAAAGTAAAAAAGTTTCAATATACTTACACGTCGGGCAAAAATAAATATCACTATCAAAAATTATATAAAATTATTGAGTAAAGTTTTTATTTTTTGTAATTAAAAATAAAAATCAGTTTCTATATTTTACCGATTTGCCATTTTTTATTACTTATTTAAATGACAGACTGACTTATCTTCCTCTGCTTTATAAGTATTTTCACTTTTATCCACAGCGAATTTTCATGTGCTGTATAAGCACCAATTATTTTTCTCTAGGCCCTTCATACAGCACTATGTCTAAGAAACGTAGAGTTAGGGCAGCTAATCTGAAACAAGATTACACATTTGTACAGCAATTTAAATTTGGGCTTGCAAAAAACAAACATTTCTTAAAGCTGTTGGAGAGGATATGGAGATGAATTAAATAAATTTTCGTTATCCAATAATTTTCTAAAAATGACAAAAAATATTTAAAAAAAAAAAAATCAATAATAAAATATAAACTTCATATACTTACATAGACACACGGCATATATATTCGATTTCCTAAGATTACATCTATTAATTCATCAGCAGTACAATCATCCCTAAATAGAACTTCACAATTAAATATTTCTGAAATTTGGTTAAAGAAAATAGAAAAATGACATAGAAATGCAATTACAAAAAAGAAAAAGAAAAAAAAAAACAAAACAAGCCAAGCATGCGTAGTTCCCCCTCCACAAGTTAAAATTTGTTTTCACCATGACTAATGTTTCTGCAAAATTAAAAAAAAAATCCAAGGCATAAGTGTGGTAACACAATGAACAATTTGGGGACAATTTTACCCTTATAATGCCCCCCAGAGGGTCAACCGGAAAATCCGTTCTGGCAAAAAACTTACTTTCACCATGACTAATGTTTGTGCAAAATTTCAAAAAACATTCAAGAAGCAGTTATTAAGAAAAATATGAACAAACGAACGGGAGTGAATTACTAGGTTCAATCCCTTTGTCGAGGGGAGGGAGCTAAAAAAAAATTGGATCAATTTTATTAAATGAATCATTGAACCCAGGGAGGAGCTAATATGATTGCAAGAATTAAGAGTGAATGGATTAAGTTTAGGGAACGTTTGTCATTACCAACCAATTACACAGTGTGATGAGATATAGTGAATGAGTTGAAAACATGTGTTGTATGGAGAGAAATAATTTGAGAATGATACGATGTAATGCAAATGTTAAAGAGAAGCTTAAATCTGATGACTTCAGAGGATTGGTTGGTTGTTTTACGGCATATCAACCCTTTTTAGGTTATTTAATGCAAAATCCAGTGATTTTAAAGAAAAATATTTTAATTAGGATATATTTATTTTGGTTTTTTTTCCAAGTCAGTTTTTATTTAACCCTAGTTTGGACCCTAACAGGTACTACCACTCCAGATCAGAGTGGACCTGGGAGCAATTGCAATTAAGGGGTGACTCCACATTCCCCAAAGCCCGCAAGCTGGGGCCTCATCATCGGATATATTTTAAGGTCATATCCAGAACCGATGACCTCAGAGGAAGACTAAATCTGGATAATATAAGAAATGTGCAAAAAAAGAAACTTATTTTATTTACCTCATCTCCAAGAGGTTATTTTATTTACCTCATCTCCAAGAGGTTATTTTATTTACCTCATCTCCAAGAGGTTAGATACAAGGTAAAGCGTGATTTGAAAAGTCAGTGCACTAGGATTAACGCTCTCTGAACGAAAAAAAAAAAAAAAATGTGTGAGCAAACAGGTCAGCATTCCCTGGTAGGGGCATCCCAGGCAATTAGCAATAAACTAACACCTTCTGAAAGAGAAGGTAAAGCCTTGGAGCGTGGATCCCCTGAGGCTGAACAGAATCATACTTGAGTCCACCAGCAACGAAATGTTAGACTGATTGTCGAAGACGTATCCTGACCGGCAAAAATACATCTAGTTAAGTTGTGCCAGGTAAGCATGATTACGTTAAAATAATGGATGAGAGTTTCTGGGTTAGTAGACGTAGAACAGTTAAGGTAGCAGGATCAGTTGACAGGAAAAAAAAATGTGAGAAATTGTTAAGAATGACTTTGAGAGAGAATAGAGATAATAACCTGGCCAGAGATAAATTAGTTTGAAAGTCAATTTCTAAAAGTCGTCCGACATATGACAGCATGTAAAAGAGACGTTAAACTGAATATGATGATGACACAGTGATTGAAGTCATAGTTTCACTTTGTTTAAAGTTGTTTTCTTTTTAAACCTTCCTCAATGATTATGATGTGATTTGGACGTTACAAGTCTCAGTGTTGAATGAAATTGTGGCGAACATTGTTGGTCTAGAAAGCAAGATGGACACTTCATTAAGCCATATACCGAGTTTATCGTTTTTAAATGTTTTGAAATATTTGTTTTTGAGATGAGGATTGATAATTATCAATCCTCATTTCTGGAAAAAAGATTCCTGGTTCTCTCAATGTTCTGGTTTCTCCTTTGGTGGATCGTTCCAAAATTGTGTTTCCTCCTCTTCACATAAACCTTGGCATCACGAAGCAGTTTATGAAGGCTCTTAAAAAGATGGCGTCTGTTTCAAATATATTTGCATGAAATTTCCATGTGTAACCTTAAAGAAATTGAAAGCTGGAATTTTTTATGGACCTCTGATCTGAAATTTAATGAATGACGCAAATTTCTGTAATTTTATGAATCCTACAGAATTGAGTGCCTGGACGGCGTTTACAAATGTAGTAAAATTCTTCTTGGGGAAAATAAAGGCGCCCAACTACAAAGAGCTTTTTGAAACATTAATCATAAGTCTCCATCAACTGAGTGCAAATATGAGCATCAAGTTATGTCTTTTGCACAGCCATCTTGCCCGTTTTCCAGAAAATCTAGGTGATGTGAACGACAAGCAAGGAGAGCGTTTCCATCAAGACATCAGCGACATGGAAGTTCACTATCAAGGTTGTTGGGATGACACCATACTTGCAGACTGCTGTTGGTCTATCAAGCTCGATGATGCTGGAGCCCCTCCATTCTAGAAAATCAGTAAAACGTCAATTTATGGATGATGTTTATGCTTAGCATATTTTACAATTTCAAATTTTAATTGTGAATATTTTGGTGTGATTTCATGAATATGTGTCTTAAAGTTACATAAAAATATTGTTTCTTCGATTTGCCAGTTTTTATTGTTGTTATCAGCTTCCTACAGAGAGAGAGATATGAGATAGTAGAAAAACTAGACCTGACAGAAAAAAATGACAGCATTTCTGGAATCAACACCCTCAAATTAGGTAAAAACAGTTGAAACATCTTAGGCAACCATGAAAATTTTTTTTTTGTTGGCCAATGTAATTTGCTTTATTTGGATTTGAAGACAATGAAAAACACTGTTATGACATTTAAATATACTTGCACATTTGTCTTTTTTTTTTTTTTACTTCTAGAAAAAGTTTTATGGCGAAAAAAAAAGAATCTAAGAAATTCAATCTGCCACTGAAAATGGTCAAATATGAATACTTCCGGTAATCTTACAATATAGTTAACAACCATGAAATCGAGGATAAACAAAATGTACAAAGAAAATCTTATCAAAATCATTAAAATTTAATTTTCTACTGACCTGTATTCGTTTAAGATTTTGAAACTGTTTCAGAGTTGTTTAAAAAAAAAAAAACCTGCAGTGTCTTGAAGCTTATTGAAAACATAGGCCATTAGTTTGTTCAAAGCTTATAAAAGTAAATATGGTGGCTTTACATTTTTCATCAAGCTTTGAGATAATGCAACTTTTTAGAAAAAACAAACTTTTAAAGTTTCAGAACATTAAAAGTATACAGGCCAGTAGAAAATTAAATTTTTATGTGTCTGACAAGGGTTATTTGTTATATATTTTCTTTGCTGTTAACTATACTGCAAGGCTACCATACTTTTTCTTAATTTGTGTTTTTCACATCGGATGCTGGTTGCACATTTGCTATGGCGGTACAAAATGATTTTCTTCATAAGACCCTATCGTTTACTTTTGGCTTTCACAAACCATCGCTTCAGGTCATCTTTGATTGTGTCATTCAAAGTCTCCATCGCTCTGCCTCTTCTTCAGTAACTTTCAATTGTGATGTGTATACATTTGTTTATCTAACTAGAGCTGCATTTAACATGGCCCATTCCCACCACAAGTGGTTGCAATGCAGAGTCTGGGCAACTTCAGCCTCAATAGCAGCAAGTAAGAACTGTCATCAAGACGCACACCACAAATTTGTCGACGTATAGTCCTGTCACATCTCTGCATCTTCAAAATGAAGATGGGATTAGTGGAAGCTGAGAATTTGCTCACATGCAACACTGCAAATCCAAAGACTACAAATTCAGCAATGTTGGCATTTCAAAGGATACTGTATTCATGGAGGATTAATTGAACCATTTTCTCATTCGTTTTTGTTAAAGGCACCGTCGAGTTAAAAGATATACCTCCACCTTTCTTTTGCTGAAAACAAGAAAGAAAGACTTATTATAAACATTTAAAATGGTATAAAATGAAAGCATTTATCAACATTCAAGTTTCTATTAGTATTATACATGGCTTCCTACATGATAGATAACAGTTTGTGTTTCGGTTGCTTGTGGCATGTCTACATATGTGTTGTCATCGAGAAACCAGGTTTTTGATTCTCTGTGAACCACAATTATTCAGTTGCTGATCTTTATTAATTAACAAAAAAAATAAAACAAAGATGGGTTACTTGCATGCACAAGCAAGAGGCAGACAGGCAGAAAATTAGCCATCTTCTATCTTATTTCCATCTAGCTATATTGTGTCCACCACCCACCCACCTACCCTGGAAACAGCACCTTCTACACATCTTGCCTGCTTGAACTGTTACTAAGAAAAGATAGAATTATCTCTGTTCAGCAGTCAAGGGATTTTGTTAACTTCCATTCTGGAGTCACCTCTAATCCCTAGGTGTCACCTAAACTTTTCCATTCAGATGACAACTATAAACAGTACATATTCATAAAGAATACTCTAAAAAGATTTTGTATACAACAGCAGTTATTATATAATATACCCACACTTGTTTGTGGTTCCCCATTTACTGCCCAGCATATTCACAGGTTAGGCTCTTAACCATATAACATTGTATGCCGTTATACCGGGCTAGCGTCATGCCATAAAAAGGAATGCTTGGTTAACAGTGTTGCTAATTTAGTGATTTTTCCTCTCAATTGTATGCATAGAAAATTACTTTATGGTACAGTAATGCATGAATAAGGGTCCTGAACAGAAGTGTGTACTCTATCCCAACTGAGGCAATCTTGTCAGACAAAGCCAGACTCTTTGCAGCTAATTCTACCTTATGCGACCAAGGCCATCAACCCCTCTTATTTCCGCCTGTATCAGAAAACATGCTATGCAACATACAAATATCTGTGCGTGAGGTCGCCAAGTTAATCAAAAACCTTGATTCTAGTAAAGCAACTGACCCTGACAGCATTTCAATTATAGTGCTGAAAAAGCTTCAACCAGAACTAGCTCCCATACTAACAAAGCTGTTTAAGCGTTGTCTTAAGGAGAATTGATTCCCAACACCTCGGAAAACCTCATCAGTATCCGCTGTATTTAAGAATTCTGGTGGTCGGTCATCTCCCTCTCAGTACAGACCAATTAGTCTCCTGTGCGCCATTAGTAAGTTGCTGGAATCTGTCAAATAGAGAAGTAGTCAACCACCTCAGCAAAAATAACCTTCTTAGTGACATGCAACATAGTTTCCGTTCAGCTAGACCTACAGCAGATGTCTCATAGAATTAGTGAATCTCTTGATAGAGGCTTCCTTTCTAGAGCAATTGCTCTTGACATATCAAAGGCCTTTGATAGGGTATGACATAAACATCTACTTCATAAGATATCTAGCTACAGTATAGCTGGAAATATTTTCTCAATTATTAAATCATTTCTCTCTGACAGGTTCATAAGAGTAGTGGTTGATAAGCAGAAATCAGGAGCTCACAGTATTAATGCTGGAGTCCCTCAGGGGTCCATCCTGGGCCTAACTCTCTTCCTGATCTACATCAATGATCTTCCAAATAACATCCTAAGATCATTTGTTGACATTTATGCTGATGACACTAACATTTATGGCAACACATCAAAAGCTGTAAACGTCCAAGTTCTCTGATTCTCTCTCCTTTGATCTTGAGCACATGGTACAATGGAGAAAGCAGTGACTGGTTACTTTTAATGCATCTAAAACCAAGCTTCTATCTTTACATCATCAACGCTCTGATGCCCATCTGGCATCAATTGAAATGAATGGCTCTCGTCTTGGGGAGGCCCCATGTTTTGACAAGCTTCTGAGCTTGACCTTTACTCCTGGTCTGAAATGGAACATATACATCAAATCAGTTGCCAAGACCGCTGGAAAAATGTTAGGATCCTTCTACTGCTCCAGTAGATATCTCACTGCTGATGCAATTCACTACCTATATAAATGCCAGGTACGTCCAATGATGGAGTACTATTGCCATATATGGGCAGGAGCTGTTAGAAGCAGCTTATCCTGCTTTGACAGAGTTCAAAATAGACTTCGTAGCTTAATGGGGGGGGGATGCCTTTTTCTCTTCCCTACAATACAGAAGAGACGTTGCAAGCCTGTCTCTGCTTTACTGTTATTTTCATGGCAAGTGCTCGTCTGAGCTTCAATCTATTTTTCGCACCTCCTCGCCAAACTTTCATGAAAAACACTCAAGAATTTCCCCCACTCTTCATCTGTGCCTAAACCTAAACATAGATTCCATGAACAAAGTTTCTTTCTTAGAACTCCACACCTGTGGAACTCTATCCCGTTTGCCTGCTTTCCAGCTGACTACAATTTGATTGTCTTCAAGTCCAACGTAAACAAGTTCTTGATGAACCGTAATCCAATTTACAAAATTTCTACTACTCCTGATTACTACGCTATAATCCCATTGACTAATGTATACCCATTAATACTTATCCTTGAGTGGCCTCCAGGCCTTGATAAGTGATGACTCCTTTGAAAAAAAAAAAATGCTTGGCAATCACTGAATTATTTCCAAATTTTCTGTAAATGTTATTTATTTTCGGTAAATTGTTATTTCTTCAGTCAATCAAAGTAAAATTATTCCTTTCAATTGCTTGCTGCTATTCTTCAAATAAACCTTTTATTAATGAGTCACCACTTATTAAGGCCAAAAGCAACTTGATGAGAAAATACAAACCTTTGGTCCATTCTTTTTTTTTTTTATCATTATATAAGGGTCATTCCAAATGTAAGGCCTCCTATTTTTTTTTAAACTCAAGAACTAAAATGTTGAAAAGCTACAAAGACGGAAGTGGTACCATTAAAACAAATAACATTTTCTGTGCCAGAATGTATTCTTCTACATAGTCAACACCATTTTAAATGCACTTTTGTCAGCCTCTTTTGATGCCTTGGTTGTAAAAGTCCAGAGTGTGCTTTGTCATTCATATCTATTGCCACCCTGAAATCGGTGAACCCATCTCCTAACCTTGTTGACATCAACTGCATCAGTTTTGTAAATGTTCAAAAGATGCCGATGGATATTAATTTGTTCAATATTTTGCATGGAGAAATTCAATGATGCATCTCTGCAGATGTACATGCATGGCAAGGGTTGCTTTCTTAAGAATCTCACACCGTCAATATCTGTAACAGAGAGATGAAACTTTCATCTATGGCAACACATCAAAGGCTGTAAATGACAAAGTTCTCTCTGATTCTCTCTCCTCTGATCTTGAGCGCGTGGTATAGTGGGGGAAGAGGTGGCTGGTTACTTAATGCATCTAAAACCAAGCTCCTATCTTTACGTCATCAACGCTCTAATCCCCATCTGGCATCAATTGAAATGGGTGGCTCTCGACTAGGGGACGCTCCATGCTTTGATAACCTTCTGGGCTTGACCTTTAATCCTGACCTGAAATGGAACACGTACATCAAGTCGATTGCCAAGGTCGTTGGAAAAATGTTAGGATCCTTCTACCGCTCCAGAAGATATCTCACTGCTGATGCAATTCTCTACTTATATAAACGCCAAGTACGTCCAAGGATGGAATACTGTTGCCACATCTGGGCAACAGCTGCGAAAAACACTATCCTCCCTTGACAGAGTACAAAATAGGATTCGTGGCTTAGTGGGGGATGCCCTTTTCTCTTTCCTGCAACCTCTCTCCCACAGGAGAGACGTTGCGAGCCTGTCTTTGTTTTATTGTTACTTCCATGGCAGGTGCTCGTCTGAGCTCCCATCCTTGACCCCCTCCCTCGCCGATCTTTCACAAAATGCACCTGTCTAGCTGAAGCCACTATCAAAGATTTTCCTCACTCTTTATCTATGCTAAAACCAAAACATAGATTCCATGAACAAAGCTTCTTTCTTTGAAGTGCACGCCTATGGAACTCTGTTCTGCCTGCCTGTTATCAAATCTCAACATTAACATATTGTACATGTAATAACCCTTATCCCCGAGTTGCTTCTGGGCCTTGATACGTGGTGACCACCTCGTAAAAAAAAAAAAAAAAAAAAAAAAAGGTCATAAGTACATTAATTTCAGTCATCATAACAATACAATTTGCAATCCCCTGATTCATTTTGGCAGAAAATAGGAGGCATTATTTTTGGAACGCCCCTCGTAATTGCTTGCACAAGTTGTGAGAATGCACAAAAAAGATTTTTTTTACGAGGGGAAATGATTTGACTTAGACATGAATAATAAAAACAAAAGATATATTTAGGATTTTGCTGCTCAGCCTTTCCATTGAGTCTTGAAGTTATTGCAGTCAGGCATAACTGGGGTTTATGTTAATTCATTGAAAAATAGAATAAAACACCTCTTTTAATTCTATACTTACTTTGAAATATATGTTTGGTTTGGGCCGATTTAACCGGATGCCCACAGATTCCAATTCTCCTTCTAACAATTCCCTAAGAAAAAAAAAAAAATCTAAATTAATTCTATTCAAAATTGTAATAAAAATTCAAGAAAAAGTTAAAAAACACAAAAATATTATAAAGCTTCTGTGTCTGTTTTATGGGAGATTAATCAACTCTTCAGATTACAGATAGAGCCTCCAAATCAGTGCGCCCCTACGTCTTAGCCCTGGGCGACATATAAATTGGTGCTTCTATATTATAATAATGAAAAAAATTTTGAATTTCAAGTAAAACAAATGGTACCTACATAATTGTCATGCCACAAATAGTAACATATCCAAAAAGTACAGAAAACAATAAGATAAAATAATTATTAATGAAAAACAGTTTTATGACAAAAAATTTAGATGAAGAATAAAATTTGTCCAACATTTTGAATTATGTTCATCATGTGATGTAACCAACAGAACTTAATTATCTCCCCTGTCAACTTATCTGTTTTTAGTGATTTCACTTTATTTTACAAATTTATTTTTTCATTAATAATTATTTTTCTACCTCATCTTTTTTCATAATTTTGGGATATATTACTATTTGAGACCTGATGATTGCATAGGTGCCATTTGTTTCATTTTAAATTCAATATTTTTTTGTTATCTGTTTGTTTTTATCTTTACTGAGACAACTGAGTGGTCGGAAGATCCTAATAGGGACAGAACGGAAGATGAACATAGCTCAAGGCAAGTTGTGAGAAAAAGGTCTAGGAGACTTGCATACTGACCATCAACGTGTCAAGCACATGGGTGAGTTCATGAACAATCTTAGGTTATAAGTAATAGAGAAATCATGACAGAACCTCCCCTGGTTAATTGGCGATATAGATCGCTTCATACCCTCCAAGAAATTTCAGCAAAAACCCAACAACTAGCTGTGGTTCTCTCCAGAATGTGTTGCTGCCATTGCACACAGAAACCACTATTTCCACTGGTTTCAGCGAAATAGATGTACCAAGACTAAAGCTGCCTTTAGGACTGCCAGAAACAACTGAAAAAGAGTATGCTCAGTCCGTCAAGTCCAAAGTAGCTGAGCAGCGGCTTAGTTCCCACCAATTTTGACAAATAACAAACAGGATCCAGAGTAAAAGTGTGAGCTCTATCCCAAACACTGTCAATGGACCTGAGGTAATTTTGCCAGTATCGGACAAAGCCAAACTCTTTGCGAAGAACTTTGCAGCTAATTCTACTCTATATGATCAGCCCCATCCCCATATTTCCTCCTGTGTCTGAAAACATACTATGCAACAAAAATATCTATGTGTGATGTTGCCAAGCTAATCAAAAACCTTGATTCCAGTAAAGCAACTGGCCCCGACAGCATTCTAATTATAGTGCTCTAAAGGCTTCAACCAGAAGAGCTCCCATACTTACAAAGTTGTTTAAATGCTGTCTTAAGAAATGCTGCTTAATACTGCAGAAAACTTCTTCAGTCTGCCCTATATTTAAAAATTCAGGCAATCAGTCATTTTCCTCACAATACAGACCAATCAGTCTTCTGTGTGTCACGATTAAACTACTGAAATCTGTGTTAAACAGAAAAGTGATCAACCACCTTAAAAGAAACAACCTCCTCAGTTACATGCAATATGATTTCCGCTTGTCGAGATCTACAGCTGACGTGTTAAAAGTAATATCTCATAGAATTAGTGAATTACTTAATGTGGGTTTCCTTTCTAGAACAATAGCTCTTGACATATCAAAGGCTTTTGATAGGGGATGGCATAAAGGTCTACTCCACAAGATCTCCAGCTATGGAATAGCTGGAAATGTCTTCTCAATTATTAAATTATTCCTCTCTGATAGATTTATAAGAGTAGTGGTTGATGGGCAGAAATCAGAAGCTCACAGTATTAATGCCAGAGTCTGTCAGAGTTCCATCCTGGGCCCAACTCTCTTCTTGATCTTCATCAATGATCTCCAAAATCACATTCTTAGATCATTCATAGACATTTATGCAGACGACACTACAATCTATCGCAACACCTCTAAGACATGAAATAGCCAAGATCTGATTCTCTCTACTATGATCTTAAGCAGGTGTTTTTTTTTTTTTGTTCTTTTTTTACATGGAGGTCACCACTTATCAAGGTGCAATGGGGAAAAAGGTAGCTTGATAATTTTAATGCATTTAAAACCAAACTTGTTTCTTTCCATTATAAATGCTCTGACTTACATCTGGCTCCTATTGAAATGAATGACTCACCTTGAGGACGCTCCATGTTTAGACAAACTTCTTGGTTCGATGTGAAATGAAACATATACATCAAATCTGTAGCCAAGGTCATTGGAAAAATGGTTGGAACATTCTGCTCCAGTAATCTCACTTCTGAAGCAATGCTCTACCTGTACAAGAACCAAGTACGTTCTAGGATTAAATACTGTTGCCACATCTGGGCCGAAGCTGCTCGAAGTATCCTATTCTGCCTTGACAGAATTCAAAACAGACTTCGTAGCCTAGTAGGCGATGCCCTTTTCTTTACTCTGCAGCCTCTTTCCCACAGAAGAGACGTTAAGAGCCTTTCCCTGCTTTATCGCTATTTCCATGACAAGTGTTCGACTGAGCTCCAATCTATGTTCCCCCACGCCAATCCTTCACAAAAAAATACTCGTTCAACCAAAATCACTATCAATAAATTCCCCCACTTTCTATCGTTGCCTAAACCTAAACATGGATTCCATGAACAAAGTTTCTTTCCTAGAACTGCCAACCTGTAGAACTATATAGCAATTTTATTTTATTTTTATATTTGTGAATCTGTGCGCAGCCTCTCATCAACTGTCAGTGTGAGTGACTACAACGATATGGCCATGATAAGAAGATATGGAAACAACGTTTTAGAGATTCAACTCAGATTTAGGGTTAGTAGTAAAATAAGTAATTTTATTTTACTACGTTTTCATCATGAAGTTAAGCAAAGTTAAGTCATCAACTCAGCCACCATTTTGTTTTTGTTTTTTATTAAAAGTATATGAGTCGGTAGAAATTTTTGTTTTTGTTTTTTATTAAAAGTATATGAGTCGGTAGAAATTTTTGTTTTTGTTTTTTATTAAAAGTATATGAGTCGGTAGAAATTTTTGTTTTTGTTTTTTATTAAAAGTATATGAGTCGGTAGAAATTTTTGTTTTTGTTTTTTATTAAAAGTATATGAGTCGGTAGAAATTTTTGTTTTTGTTTTTTATTAAAAGTATATGAGTCGGTAGAAATTTTTGTTTTTGTTTTTTATTAAAAGTATATGAGTCGGTAGAAATTTTTGTTTTTGTTTTTTATTAAAAGTATATGAGTCGGTAGAAATTTTTGTTTTTGTTTTTTATTAAAAGTATATGAGTCGGTAGAAATTTTTGTTTTTGTTTTTTATTAAAAGTATATGAGTCGGTAGAAATTTTTGTTTTTGTTTTTTATTAAAAGTATATGAGTCGGTAGAAATTTTTGTTTTTGTTTTTTATTAAAAGTATATGAGTCGGTAGAAATTTTTGTTTTTGTTTTTTATTAAAAGTATATGAGTCGGTAGAAATTTTTGTTTTTGTTTTTTATTAAAAGTATATGAGTCGGTAGAAATTTTTGTTTTTGTTTTTTATTAAAAGTATATGAGTCGGTAGAAATTTTTGTTTTTGTTTTTTATTAAAAGTATATGAGTCGGTAGAAATTTTTGTTTTTGTTTTTTATTAAAAGTATATGAGTCGGTAGAAATTTTTGTTTTTGTTTTTTATTAAAAGTATATGAGTCGGTAGAAATTTTTGTTTTTGTTTTTTATTAAAAGTATATGAGTCGGTAGAAATTTTTGTTTTTGTTTTTTATTAAAAGTATGAGTCGGTAGAAATTTTTGTTTTTGTTTTTTATTAAAAGTATATGAGTCGGTAGAAATTTTTGTTTTTGTTTTTTATTAAAAGTATATGAGTCGGTAGAAATTTTTGTTTTTGTTTTTTATTAAAAGTATATGAGTCGGTAGAAATTTTTGTTTTTGTTTTTTATTAAAAGTATATGAGTCGGTAGAAATTTTTGTTTTTGTTTTTTATTAAAAGTATATGAGTCGGTAGAAATTTTTGTTTTTGTTTTTTATTAAAAGTATATGAGTCGGTAGAAATTTTTGTTTTTGTTTTTTATTAAAAGTATATGAGTCGGTAGAAATTTTTGTTTTTGTTTTTTATTAAAAGTATATGAGTCGGTAGAAATTTTTGTTTTTGTTTTTTATTAAAAGTATATGAGTCGGTAGAAATTTTTGTTTTTGTTTTTTATTAAAAGTATATGAGTCGGTAGAAATTTTTGTTTTTGTTTTTTATTAAAAGTATATGAGTCGGTAGAAATTTTTGTTTTTGTTTTTTATTAAAAGTATATGAGTCGGTAGAAATTTTTGTTTTTGTTTTTTATTAAAAGTATATGAGTCGGTAGAAATTTTTGTTTTTGTTTTTTATTAAAAGTATATGAGTCGGTAGAAATTTTTGTTTTTGTTTTTTATTAAAAGTATATGAGTCGGTAGAAATTTTTGTTTTTGTTTTTTATTAAAAGTATATGAGTCGGTAGAAATTTTTGTTTTTGTTTTTTATTAAAAGTATATGAGTCGGTAGAAATTTTTGTTTTTGTTTTTTATTAAAAGTATATGAGTCGGTAGAAATTTTTGTTTTTGTTTTTTATTAAAAGTATATGAGTCGGTAGAAATTTTTGTTTTTGTTTTTTATTAAAAGTATATGAGTCGGTAGAAATTTTTGTTTTTGTTTTTTATTAAAAGTATATGAGTCGGTAGAAATTTTTGTTTTTGTTTTTTATTAAAAGTATATGAGTCGGTAGAAATTTTTGTTTTTGTTTTTTATTAAAAGTATATGAGTCGGTAGAAATTTTTGTTTTTGTTTTTTATTAAAAGTATATGAGTCGGTAGAAATTTTTGTTTTTGTTTTTTATTAAAAGTATATGAGTCGGTAGAAATTTTTGTTTTTGTTTTTTATTAAAAGTATATGAGTCGGTAGAAATTTTTGTTTTTGTTTTTTATTAAAAGTATATGAGTCGGTAGAAATTTTTGTTTTTGTTTTTTATTAAAAGTATATGAGTCGGTAGAAATTTTTGTTTTTGTTTTTTATTAAAAGTATATGAGTCGGTAGAAATTTTTGTTTTTGTTTTTTATTAAAAGTATATGAGTCGGTAGAAATTTTTGTTTTTGTTTTTTATTAAAAGTATATGAGTCGGTAGAAATTTTTGTTTTTGTTTTTTATTAAAAGTATATGAGTCGGTAGAAATTTTTGTTTTTGTTTTTTATTAAAAGTATGAGTCGGTAGAAATTTTTGTTTTTGTTTTTTATTAAAAGTATATGAGTCGGTAGAAATTTTTGTTTTTGTTTTTTATTAAAAGTATATGAGTCGGTAGAAATTTTTGTTTTTGTTTTTTATTAAAAGTATATGAGTCGGTAGAAATTTTTGTTTTTGTTTTTTATTAAAAGTATATGAGTCGGTAGAAATTTTTGTTTTTGTTTTTTATTAAAAGTATATGAGTCGGTAGAAATTTTTGTTTTTGTTTTTTATTAAAAGTATATGAGTCGGTAGAAATTTTTGTTTTTGTTTTTTATTAAAAGTATATGAGTCGGTAGAAATTTTTGTTTTTGTTTTTTATTAAAAGTATATGAGTCGGTAGAAATTTTTGTTTTTGTTTTTTATTAAAAGTATATGAGTCGGTAGAAATTTTTGTTTTTGTTTTTTATTAAAAGTATATGAGTCGGTAGAAATTTTTGTTTTTGTTTTTTATTAAAAGTATATGAGTCGGTAGAAATTTTTGTTTTTGTTTTTTATTAAAAGTATATGAGTCGGTAGAAATTTTTGTTTTTGTTTTTTATTAAAAGTATATGAGTCGGTAGAAATTTTTGTTTTTGTTTTTTATTAAAAGTATATGAGTCGGTAGAAATTTTTGTTTTTGTTTTTTATTAAAAGTATATGAGTCGGTAGAGAATTTTTGTTTTTGTTTTTTATTAAAAGTATATGAGTCGGTAGAAATTTTTGTTTTTGTTTTTTATTAAAAGTATATGAGTCGGTAGAAATTTTTGTTTTTGTTTTTTATTAAAAGTATATGAGTCGGTAGAGAATTTTTGTTTTTGTTTTTTATTAAAAGTATATGAGTCGGTAGAAATTTTTGTTTTTGTTTTTTATTAAAAGTATATGAGTCGGTAGAAATTTTTGTTTTTGTTTTTTATTAAAAGTATATGAGTCGGTAGAAATTTTTGTTTTTGTTTTTTATTAAAAGTATATGAGTCGGTAGAAATTTTTGTTTTTGTTTTTTATTAAAAGTATATGAGTCGGTAGAAATTTTTGTTTTTGTTTTTTATTAAAAGTATATGAGTCGGTAGAGAATTTTTGTTTTTGTTTTTTATTAAAAGTATATGAGTCGGTAGAGAATTTTTGTTTTTGTTTTTTATTAAAAGTATATGAGTCGGTAGAAATTTTTGTTTTTGTTTTTTATTAAAAGTATATGAGTCGGTAGAAATTTTTGTTTTTGTTTTTTATTAAAAGTATATGAGTCGGTAGAAATTTTTGTTTTTGTTTTTTATTAAAAGTATATGAGTCGGTAGAGAATTTTTGTTTTTGTTTTTTATTAAAAGTATATGAGTCGGTAGAAATTTTTGTTTTTGTTTTTTATTAAAAGTATATGAGTCGGTAGAAATTTTTGTTTTTGTTTTTTATTAAAAGTATATGAGTCGGTAGAAATTTTTGTTTTTGTTTTTTATTAAAAGTATATGAGTCGGTAGAAATTTTTGTTTTTGTTTTTTATTAAAAGTATATGAGTCGGTAGAAATTTTTGTTTTTGTTTTTTATTAAAAGTATATGAGTCGGTAGAAATTTTTGTTTTTGTTTTTTATTAAAAGTATATGAGTCGGTAGAAATTTTTGTTTTTGTTTTTTATTAAAAGTATATGAGTCGGTAGAAATTTTTGTTTTTGTTTTTTATTAAAAGTATATGAGTCGGTAGAAATTTTTGTTTTTGTTTTTTATTAAAAGTATATGAGTCGGTAGAAATTTTTGTTTTTGTTTTTTATTAAAAGTATATGAGTCGGTAGAGAATTTATTCTACCACATTTGCCACAAATTATTGTTTTTTTTTGTTTAAAAGTTTTTGAATGATAACTGTTTTTAAATTTTACCAATTTTTTTATTAAAATTATTTTTCTGATATTAATTCTGACAATAAAATTTTTATTAAAATAAAAAATATATCTGGATGATTTCTTCCGCTTTCAGCTTACTACAATATTATTATCTTCAAGTCCAATGTAAACAAATTCTTGTTCAGCAGTCCTCGTAAATAATCTAATACCAAATTAATTCTACAAACGATTATTACACAACTGTCCCAATGACTACAATACACACATTAACTCTTATGCTCAAATGGCCTTGATATGTGGTGGCCCCTTTGTAAAAAAAACAACCCCTTTTAACTATAACTATAACTTTAATTTTAATTTTAACAGTAAAAAGGTTCTTGTCTAGAATTCCCCCTACATTATAGTACATTTCTTAATTTTTTAGATGAGGATTGGTTATTCATATTATTTGGATTCTTCAGGCTACTGTTCTCATCTTGAGTGTCATTTTTATAATGTTTTGGTCGATGTAACCTCCGACCTTCTTGTCGAACTCAGGAATTTGCATAAGATTTCTAACGGAACTCTTAATTTAATTCATAGAGGCATCTCTTGACTCATGGCACAGTGGTTAGATTACTTTGAAAAATTCAGTTGTAAAAGTGACATTCTTCTGAAGATTGAAAGTTCAATCCTCAGTGTGGGCGACCGAAAAAATACAATTACAAATTGCTTATTATTTATTGCAATAAAAAATTACTCTATCCAGTCATGGCTCCCTGAACGAGAGCAAGTTACCTCTGTGAATTAAATAAATGGTTCTGTTCAAAATTCCGTACAGATTCCCAAGTTCAACAAAATACATTTGAAGAAGGTCGGAGGTTACATTGATTGTCAAAATGGCACTCAAAATGAGAACAATAGTCCAAAATATTCCAAGAATACGAATATATTATAGTAGTTTTATATTCTATAAAGAAAATTATTTTTAAGCAATTAATGGGAATTCATAGGCATTACAACGTAAATCTCACAAGTATGAATTCTTGTTGAGTTATCTCCCATGATTTTTTAGATTTTTCTCAAAAAAGGCAAGCAAGAGTCACTTCTCAAATGCTCATAAAATTTGATTTTGTTGTTTAAAAATAAACTACTTGATCAATTTACATGGTTTTTGGAATGTGATACTTTTCTTTCATCACGGGTACTTACATCATACAGATTTTTCTTTATTTTTGTTTCTGGACAAGAATAAAAAAAAAAAAACAAAAAAAAACTTTTAATCATTTTGAAATCTGAGGCTAAAATGTTCGTAGGAATCTGATAATTTGGTTGGTTGTTTTGGTTTCCGGCATATCAACCCTTTTCGGGTTATTTAATCCGAATACAAAGATTTTGAAGAAAAATTTTTTTAATAGAATATATTTGTTGTTTTCACGTCGGTTTCTATTCAACCCATAGTTGGAACCCTAACAGGTACTACCACTCCGGGTCAGAGTGGACCTGGGAGCAATGGTAATTAAAGGGTGGCTCCACACTCCCCAAAACCCGTAAGCTGGGGCCTCACCACTGGATATAGTTTAAGGTCATATCCAGGACCCCCATTGAGGGACTTTTACCCTCTGCAGGGGGGAAGTTGGCGTATTCTAATGCCTGCTCCCCGACAGGGCCACTGATAATTTGGCTTTGCTTGGTGATCAATCATTGGCAACTGTTGTATGAACAGACATACAAGCATTATTGGTTTATAGATATAGATTTTGCGCACAAAAAAAAAAAAAAAAATCAGACTTGTTAAGCAATAAAAAAGAGGTTCAGTTTTTCTTACCTTTGGATATCACCTTTTGTTGCATCCAACATTATCACAACGAGATCTGCAGTCCGAGCAACAGCAATGACCTGCCGACCTCGACCTTTGCCTAGAAAAAGAATGAAGGAGGAAAATTATTTGATGCAATTTTACTTTAACAGTACCAAATGCAATATGGCTACCAACGTTGAAAAAACAAAAAAACAAAAAATGCAAAACTTGAAGCATACACGTAAAACAAATCAGTCATGATCAGAAACACAAAAAAGATTGCATGATAATCATTTTATTTTTATTTTTTTACTTTCTGTGTCACCACTTATGATGGACCACAGGCAACTCTAAGATGAGGGTTAATGAGGTGTTAGGTAGACGGTGAGACAACATCGTGATGATCAGTAATGGTGGAACTTGGGTATGGTTTAATTATAAAAGAGGACAGCTTAACAAGAACTTATTTATGTTAGACATGAAAACGACCATGTTATAGTCATCTAGGAAGTAGCCCCAGGGTATTGTACTCCACAAACGGACAGTTCTAGAAAAGAAACTGCTCATGGAATTTTTGTTTAATTTTAGGCACAGATAGAGAGCGAGAGATATTGTTAGCAGTGGTTATAGTTAGACGAATGTGTTTTGTGAATATTTTGTGAGGTGAGGAACCATAGACTGAAGCTCAGTCGAATGCCTGCCATGAAAGTAATGATTGGGCAGAGATAGACTCGCAACGTCTCTTCTGTAAAAAGAGAAAGCGATTTTCATGACTTATATAATAAAAAAGAAGCATCTACATTATATAATGGAGATTATCAATTTCTTTAATTAATAAAAAGAGGCCACAACCAAAATGAAACTGCCAATCTCAAACAGTAACAGATAAAAATCCTTACTCTAACTAGAGTATTAAAAAAAAATATGAACCCTTCTTCATTAAATCATAAATCCAGTTGGCAGTAAAAAAAAAAAAAAAACTGATTGAAATTAAAATTTCAAATTCAGCTTTCCCACATGTACAGGTCATTCGATTGTTATGTTTATGTAAAAATAATCTGATTATTGGAAGTAGTAGTTTCCGCTGATCAGCTGGTTCCTGTCAAAACTAGATATATTTAAGAGTTAGAGTTCAGCTTTGAGTAGATGGAAGGAAACCAGAGCAGTGAAAGATCAGGTCAAGCAGACGATGAGATAGACAAATATATAGCTCAGGTGGACAAGAAAAAAAATAATGATCTCAGCTAGTTTTAAGCCAAGATTTGGTATTTAAAAGACTGGAAACATGTGAATGCTAACTGTGGGATCTCCTAACAAGAACACACACGACTGTTACCAACAAGTCAAATACAATTGATACATCTGAGTAAATATTTTTTATTCATTCAATTTTTTTTTTAATGGTTTTGTATACAACTTATGAAAAAGTGCACACGCCCTCGGTGATTGCCAATATGAGATGACATGGCCAGAACATGAAGATGAAGAGAAAACCATTGTAAACAAATGTTAAGATATTCAAAATTATAGCGATGATCATTTAGAGTGTGGCAATGGTCTTACACAGTTAAGATCAGCTTCTGCTGTATATATTTTATATATTTTTTTTAAATCACAACTAAAAATTATTCATCCCATCTACAGCTTAACAGTTGAACGCTGATGAATACAATGAGAAAACTGAAAATTCCCGAATACCCCTGACTGAAAACAACTGACAAAGCAGCAATTCTTCCACCCTTGTCAGAAACATTGCTTATTGAAGTCAGTCTAGCTTAATTTCTTTTTACATCTTTTTAGGAACTCTGGCTTTCTTTTTGCAATCCAGTCTTAGGTCTCTGCAAGTGTTAATATACCCCTGGATTCTTTCGACCTGCCTGAACTAACCAAGACGATTTCTCCTCATTAGGACATCAAGTTTTGGAATGGCCACTTTCAGAAAGTTTGACCTCGTGTTCTGAATCTGGTTTGGCTAAACACTGAATATCCACTGAATCATTGTTCTTAGAATCCATTGCGGGAATAGTCAGCTAAAGTACTTCCTAACTTCCAGCGTGGTTTTTACCGGAATCAGTGACAAAGCAAGTCAGTTCCTTCTCTTTTTGGTACTCCTGCAGTATTTTACCCACCGATTTCACGATCTTAGCCGAGCGTTGACGAACACTTTCGGCGTTAACGCCGACGAAAGCCAAGAATTCGGAGCTACGGTGCAAGAAGAACGCTAAAAGTATGTGAATAGCAACAACATTAAAAGGAAAAGATATTACACACACACAACAAAATGGATAAAATTAATACACAAAAATTTGGATAAAATAAATCACAAACACTTACCGTAAGTTTTTTTAAAGTAAAATAAATTTATTTTGTTGAATATTTTTTTTTTTTTTTGGTTCATTTTGTTTTCCGATAGCTTTTTTTTTTTTGGGGGGGGGGTAAGCAACAGTAATAAACACTTCAATGTTTTTTTTTTGTTTGTTTTTAACAAAACGTTATTAAACAGTAACAACAATGTTTTTTTTTTTTTTTTCAGTAATGTTTGTAGGTGGGGGGGGGGGGCAACAATTACTGTTTATCTTTAGTTCCGACTGGAAGATTTTCTACTGACTGTAGAGGCAAAGTAGGGAGCAAAGGGTTTTCAGAGGATGTGGAAAGAAGCTCCTTCCCAACCGGGTAGCCTTCCGCGATTTGATATCGCTAAATTAAATAGCTGAAATGAAAGGCTGTGTATTTTTACTTTGAACAATAAAATAACTGAAATGAAACGCTATGTGTGTAATTTCAATGAAAATTATTCGTCTGCTGCGCGTTCGTTTGAAGCGCCCTGATTGGCTGATAGAGTATCGTACCGCTCGCCATGTTCCGGCGTTTTCCGACGGATGTCGATCAACGCTCGGCTAAGATCGTGAAATCGGTGGGTAAAATACTGCAGGAGTACCCTCTTTTTTTCTCTCACGCATACATCTTCCCTGTACATGTACTTTGTTTTTCCGATCGTTCTTTTAATAATCATTGAAAAGTTTTAAATGGTCTTATTTTAATTAGGAATTGTTGAAATTAGTTTTATTTTTTTAAATAAATATTGAAAATAAACTCTTTATAAACTATTTTGGGAATATTATGCATTGGATATGCTTTTTATGATGTTTTAAATCTTATTTTCATTTTAATAATTTCATTTGTTATTTTGATTCAAATAATTTTATTTTTCATGCTTTCATAAACACGTTATATGAATTCAAATGAAATACTTTTATTTTTAAAGTTAAAAAAAGAAAAATATTTTTATACTTTCGTAAACACATTTCTTATAAAATTTCAAATAAAACAAGCCGAGCATGCGGGGTGCCCCTCCATGAGTGAAAAGTTTACTTTCACCATGACTAATATTTGTGCAAAATTTAAAAAATCCAAGGTTGTTATTGAGAAAAGTGCAAACAAACAAATGGATGAACAATTTGAGGGCAACCAGAGTTATCCCAGAAAATCCGTTCTGGCAAAAATTTACTTTCACCATGGCTAATGTTTGTGCAAACTTTTAAAAAAATCCGAGGCGTGGTTATTGAGAAAAGTGCGAACAGATGAGCAGAAGTGAATTACTAGGTCCATCCCTCCTTTGTTGGAGGCAAATAAAAACTTTATTTTATTATTAAAAGTGCAAATAAAAACTAATAGTGTTATTTTTATCTGTATAATTTTGTTAGTTTTTTTTGTATATTTTTTTAATAATTTCCTTTTCTTATATTTTATTTCAATAAATCGCTTCACAATAGAAATATTGAAGAAAAATAAAAGTGAAGAAACTGATTTGCCTTGCCACCACTTCCGGTAGCCAGAAGTTAGGAAGTATGTTAGTTGACTATAACCTCTATTGCTTTTGGTTTTGGTAAATAGTGATTCATTAGTAAATATTAAAAAAAAAAAAGGTTTTAGAAGGAAGCTTTGATTTTGAACAATCTTATATTTTGAGAAAGAAATACTACCTTGAGCAGCTCCTTCAATGATTCCAGGTAAATCGAGAAGTTGAATGTTGGCTCCATTATACTAGAAAGAAAGAAAAAAACTTAGTATCTAAAGAAGATAATGAAGAGGGTGGAACTGATAAATATCAAAGACTGAATGACTGAACAAATTGTAGGTTAATTAATAACCTTTGATGGTTAATTATGAATTAAAAAAAACAAAAAAAAAACATACCTTGCTTATTCAGATAAAATTCATATTGGAAGTCATATCAACAATTGACAAAAAATAAATCAATTAAATTAAAACATAATGTTTTTAAGTCTTATACACAAAGACGCAGAAGAGACGCCTGGTTTATTTACATGATGAGATCTGAAGAGAAAAATTACACATAAATCACTCGTTTTTATATAAACAATCCAAAGTAGATAACTCAGAGTTATTCAAACACTAAAATGACACGTCACCTCTACCCAAAGGAGGCAACTCTTCACATATCTTTCAAGAGACAAAACTGTTGTAATCTTCAGTATTAAAACCCGACTAACATGGACAAATTTCCAATACAAATAATGATACTTGTGCATTTTTGGTACCGTGCTAAAATAATATTATTTTGAAAGCCATTCTTGACATGGGGAAAGGAGAGTGTTTTGTAACTATTCTGTGCTTCCACCTAACAATTTAATAAAAAACTAAGATATTATAAAACTTGAACTTTATCTGAAAAAAACTATTTAAAAATGGCGTGGTACCAAAAATGCATAAGCACCGAAACAACAAGAAAAAAAAAAAAAAGAAATGGCATTTTGAAATAGTAAATAGCAGTAATAGACTTGTGTCCATTTGGGACCTCTATTCCCAAGACTACTTTTTTAGAGAGATGGTTAGTTGGTTTTTCTGTTTTATCGCATGTCAACCATCATTTAATTCTGAAACCATACACATATTTTGCCTATGATTATTTGTAGACGAATTTGTTTTGTAGGCTTACTTTTTGTCAAGATAATATAAATTACTAGCAGGACCCATTAACCGGTATTGCCTGGTGGAAACAGGACAGATTCAGAACAGAATTGTTAAAGCCCACCTCCCTTCGAAAACAAATTACAGTTGTTGTAGGTGGCCACTGCCATCCCTGGAAATTAGCAGACACTGGCGTCTGTGGCCCAAATGAAATAATCTGGCTTCCATTGTCGGGCATTTTTTCCCAGTGGCATCTAGTGGAAGCCAATGTCTGTGATTGTCAGTACTGTTAGTTACTGATGATTAGTGTCGATTTTGAGCGATAACCTGGAGGTACTGGTTACATCCTACCTGCATAATATTTTTGTGTTCTGACTTATTTGCAAGTGTTTAAGTTATAAAAAGAAAATGTTGACATAAGTTGCAGCTTTGTAACCCTGGTAATCAGTCAAGAATATAAAACTAAATTTAATCGTCACCAGAAAAAAAAAAATAAATAAATAAAAATATCAAATATAGCATCAGTAAAGCCTTGATAATTGCTCCATAAACAAAAATTAAATATTGGTACCCATAAAAGTAAAAATTTTTTATGCCCATTTTGGGGTGGGGGGTAGTGGTGGGTCTGTATTTTGTGCATATTTACATTCTCAAACCAATGCTGTGTTTACATTTTGAGAGTGTTCCGTCCGAGCAAGGAAAGACCAATAGGAGTTTGATTACGTTTTATGTTAATTTCCTGTGCACCAGGAAAGGGTTAGCAATGCTTGTTAAAATGCCAATAATTTCTAAACCTTTTGCAAGAGCTCACCGTAGCAAAATTGTTTTGGTTCCAGTATTTAATATTTAAATTTGGAGCTATTATCAAGACTTCGAAGACGTTATGTATAATTTGTTTTTATTTATGCATATATGTTAACATGCTGAATTGTTCAAAATAAGTTGCCCGTATTTACGTAACATTAAGAGAAGGACCGAAAATGCTTGCGCGTAATAAAAAAGCAAGTATAAGATAAAATAAAATATTTATTTTATCTTATCCTCGCTTTTTTATTACGCGCAAGCATTTTCTGTCCTTTTCTTTTCGTTTTTCGTATCATTTCAGTTTCTCTCATGTTGCATGGCCTGTCTGCTAAAGCGGCTTTAATTTAAAAAATTTTTAATTTTATCAACAATTTGAAAGTTATTTTAGAGTGGAATTTTAACCTCATGTTTTATGAGTATAAAAAATATTAAATATATCAATTCATATGTTTATTAATAACAGATCCACCGGACCTATATACAAAAAATTTTTTTACCGGACCCATTATATAAAAAAAGGAAAATTGCTCCAGGAAAATTCCTAATTCGGATCAAGTCAAGTATTCTACTTCAATTGTGCCTTAAACAGAAACATTGGTTTCAAATGTGCCCATCATATCAAAGAACCTCCTATTGATTTTATATATCGGACTTTTTGGCTTGTGTGGTAATAAAACTTCTATAATGTACTGGTGATGTTAGGCTGTGTAAAGTGTTAACTTGGGTCAAAATCGCCCGTTCCTTCTTTCATTGGATTATTTTGATTATCGATTACTGATACTTATCAAAGACATGCTGATACAAAACCTATTTAAGAACACTGCCAGACACAAAGTACTTTCATGTGAAATTTCATAAAAATCAACCCAGCTGTTTTAGAGTCCATAGGAAACAAACTCACACACAAAGTTCCTTTTATATAATAGTAGAGATGAGCAGATATCAATTGCATTTAAAAACAGAAGTAAGCTTTATTTAAGCTATGAGAGTTATTTCCCTATTTGATTTTTATAACTGCAGATGGATGTGTTTTATGCTCCCAGTAATCCAACCTTCAAGAAAATCTTAACAAGTTAGGATATTCAGTGTATCTTAAATAGTACATGACTAAACCCTCTGCCTGGCAATATATTTCGACCTGGCAAGGCCGGGTATATACAGCTAGTATATACATATAAATATACAGGCATGATGAAACCAGAGTTCACAAAGAGACCTGGTCCAGTTTTAAAAAATAGAAGTACATCATTAACTATAGGTGTAACTTAAATGGACATTGACTGTTTTATCTTCATAACAATACAGATACTTTCCTTTAAAAAAAAAAAATAAATAAAATAAAAAAAAAACTGCCCATAATTTGTAAAATATTGAACAGATAGACACTTGGATTTCTTACCTCTATGACACCAGGAATACACGTCAGTGTTGTGAATTCATACGAAGCAGATTCGCTGTGAGTTTTCGTCAAGATATTTAAGATGGTAGACTTAAAAAAAAAAAAAAAAAAAATTTCATAAAATGTCCAATAAAACCACCACACATTAAAATAAATGCATTTTTTTTCACATTATCGTAAAATGAGTCGTTTAAAACCAGAATTATGGAATATATATTCTAAGCAACACACTTTATATTTGTTTACAGAATAGACACATTGTTGGGTAAAATGAAAAATACAGTGTGCTCATATGACAGTCATCTAAATCTAAATATATATATATCATAATGAGGAGACGATTCTAATATTTTTCCCGATTCTGATACAATTAACAAATCCGTACTTAATTCCCAGATTCTGATTCTTTATAAATCACTAAATAAATAATAAAGTTATTTTTCGCCTGATTATCATAAGAACACATGTTAAATGCGCATTATATTTTCTCAAACTTAAAGACACACTTGTGTGTGTGTGGGGGGGGGAAGATCAATCGATTTTAATTTTACTGGTATTTTAAAATCAGTAAATATTCATTATTTCATTCTTACTACCAGTAGTGAAAGATTTTATTTTAAACAATATCAAATAAAAAAAAGATAAAGGAATCGTTTTTGGTATCGGAAAATAGGCACAAATTTGTCCGATTTCAATATCTTCAAAAGTTCCGACTAATCATCCAACACTAATATATTAGCAGGGAGACCTGACGTTGCCCAGGATTAAATGAGAATCAATGAATATTTTATTGTCACTAAAATCAGTAAAATCGTCAATTTTTCAAGTTAATCAATTATCTGCTCTAGTTGGGGACCTCTCGTGATGCACCGGGTGAAAGCTTCACATGCATTCCTGTAGTGACAGTCCGCAATATAGTGTAGTGTATATCGCACTGTAAAGAACCTACTGTTGATTTTATGAAATTATTGTTTATGTATAACAGCTTGAATTAAAATTTAAAATGAAAAAGTCAAGTATTGTGCTTCAATTGTGCTCTAAACAGAAACATTTTGAATGCACCCCTGTTAAATCAAAGAACCTATTGTTGATTTTATATACCTGTCCTTACTGGTTGTGTGGTAATAATGGTTTGAATTTAAGTTTAAAATGAAAATGTCAAGTATGGTGATGCAATTGTGCATTAAACAGAAATACTTATTTTGAATGCGCCCCTGTCATATCAAAGAAACTTATGTTGATTTTATATGCTGGGTCTTTCGGCTTGTGTCGTAATAAAACTTCTCCAATGTATTTGTGGTGTTAGGCTGTGTAAGGTGTTAACTTTGGTCAAAATTTCTTGTTCCTTCTTTCATCGAATTATTTTGATTATCAATACTTATCGAAGACATTCCAATACAAAACCAATCTAAGAACACTGCCAGTACCTTTGTGTGAAATTTCATAAAAATCGGCCCAGCCATAGGGAATGAACTCGGACACGCACAAACTTCTTTTTATATAATAGCAAAGATAAAATAAGGCATATATATATTATATTTATTTATTTATCTACAATTATATAAATGCAACTTTGTCTGTGTGTGAGAGTTCATTCCTTATAGACTCCAAAATGGCTGAACAGATTTTCTTTAAAATTTACAGAACTTTAGCATATAAGTCTAGGAATGATCTTAGTTAAGTTTTGTCTCAGAATACCCCCAAAAATTACTGATAATTTTTTATTTTAATTTATCATCATCAGTAAATCCATTTTTTCCATGTCGTTGCTTAGCAACAATGATAAAACAACGGGCCATGAAAATTCTACTGTGGGTCAGTTGATAACCTTTTTTTTTTTTTTTGCATGAAGTGGTCTGTAGGTTCAAACTCCGCACGTAAATTTCCTTATCTTTTTTTTTTTCATTAACTGCAAAGAATTTTATAAAACCTGAAAATTTACGTGTTATTTTTGCTTTGTTTTTGCATGACATGGTCTGTAGGTTCACACCCTGCACATAAATTTCTTAATGTTTTTTTTTTTGTTAACTGGAAAGAAGTATATATAAAATAATTTTATAAAAGAAACAGTAGGTTCTCTAGAGTGCAATGTAGAATAACATATATTTTGGACTAAGTTACTGCATGGAGGTATGTGAAGCTTCCTCCCGGACGATTTCAGATTTCGATGACAAAAATATAGAAGTGTGAAATATTCGTTGACCATCATTCAATCCCCGGCAATGTCAGGTCTTCCTGCTAGTGTATAATATATATATATATAGACAAAATAAAAAGGAACAAACCGTATTATGTGTTCATCAACGTTTCGTCTTTATTTCGAGACGAAACGTTGATGAACACATAATACGGTTTGTTCCTTTTTATTTTGTCTATTTTGTCGGAATACTATTTCCATTATTTTCATCATATATATATATGTTTTAACAAAAACCAAGACTTCAAAGAATGGGTTGATAGCAACAAATAGTGTATTTCATCGTTAGTTACAATTGTTTCAAGACTATTCAAACAAATCCAAACATTGTCATTTTTTAAAGATTCAAATCTTTAAAAAATACTTTGCAAAGATGTGATATAGATAAAATATTTTCGCTTGTTTTCTTTTCACTATGAAGGAAATGGCTTCTATAATGTTTTATTGTTAAAGTGTTTTTATTTAATAAGTCTGAAAATTTTGTGAAAATTTTCAAACGACATAATGTTTGGATTTATCCGAATAGTCTTGAAACAATTGTAACTAACAATGAAATACACTATTTGCTGCTATCAACCCATTCTTTGAAATGAAGGCGCATTTAAATTCACTGGGAGAGATGCACCCCCAGTCTACATTAAGATATGCCACTATGAGAAAGAAAAACTTTGTTGTAAAAACCTGAGGTCTACTGTCTGCGCTGTCTTGTAGCAGCCATTGCACTGGCAAAAATTAACAGTTGTACCAAAAAGTGTGGTTGGTTCTACACAAAGCCTTCACTACTATAAACAAATCATCTGTGTGAATTTATGAACAACTTAGTTGTTGTGTTTCTGACAACTTTCGTAGCTCAGTGGTAATGTCATGCGACCTCAGTTACTGAGGTTACGTTTACAAATTTCGTTAGATTTGGTCACACTGATGAGACATATAACAGCGATATATATATATATATATATACATATACACACACACACCAGATCATTGAAGTAAAACAATGATAACCATTACCAGTACCAAGAGATATGTAGACATTTCTAGGTTGGTATCTGGAGGCGCGTTTAATTCACTCAGAGAGATGCACCTTCAGTCTTCATTAAGACATGCATTTAGGCGAAATAAAACTCAAATGTATAACCTGTGGTCTACTGTCTGCTCTATCTTGTGCCAGCCATTTCACTGACTAAAATTAGCAGTTGTACCAAAAAAATTTATGGTTGGTTCTGCACAAAGCCTTCACCACTATAAACAAACCATCTGTGTGGATTTTCTGAGCAACTTAGTTGTTGTAGCGGAGATCATACATCAAAATCGACAGGAGGATATCACAAATTCGTTAAAAAAAATAAATAAATAAATAGTAATTTCTAAAAGAGATAATATAAAGAATTTAATTTTAAATCTATGCAACTTTTTGGAAGTGACCAATTCTCACGAGCAGGTAATCAAAATGGTCCACAGATCAGAAATCATGAGAGAAAGCAAGGCAAAACGTATAAAAAGCCTAATTCTAATTAAAGATTCCGACACAAATCTTTTAGCACTAAATTTTTAAAATTTTCTAGAATCAAAATCATGTAATGGATTTTAATTCAAATTGAAATGAGAATTCTAGACATAAGGTTTAGTTGCATTATACCTTAATTTGAATCTTTATAATGAGACACACGAGGTGCAAAACTTCCATTTGAGGAAATTAATTTTACTCGTTCTGGGACGGATATTCTTTTAGTAGATATATTTGAAAGATTACCTTTCCAACTGAGGGGAAACCAATTAGCGCAATGCGTGCATCCCCAGATTTCATCACATCAAACCCTTCACCCTGAAAAACAAAAAAAACAAAAAAAAATTTGCAAAACAATGATACAAAAATTCCTTTAAAACAATTATAGACAACTGTAAGTTTCAAACAGAATGCCATAGAGGTTAATAAAGTAAAAGGAAAAAAAATTAATAAGAATGATCAAAGAAAAATCAGATTAAGAAAGAAAAAAAAAAATCAAATGGTAAACTGCTGTAGTGATAATGCAAAATGATTTACAATGGTTCTCAAAAGAGGCAGTGAGTGTTGGAAATCTGGGGAGACTTTCTGTCACTTAAAACCCCAGAGAACATCACTTGTGTGAAAATTCCTTTCAAGTCAATAATAATAGTAATTAAGAGAACATATTGAACTTTCACAGCTAATTAAAAAAAAAAAAAAAAAAAAAAAAAACTTTCATATTTTTATCGACACGGGTAATTACTCGCGATTGTAAATAAAAACTTACCTTTGCCGCTGATTTTGATGACGGCTCTAACAATTGTTGTCTGCATTTTGCAAGTTTTGCCTTCAACAAACCGAGATGATATTCAGTTGCTGTAAGATAAAAAGTATTGGGACATTAGAAGGTTTGGTTTGGTTTGTTTCACGGCATATTTTTTTTTTTTTTTTTTTTTACACAGTGATCACCACTTATCAAGGCCCGGAAGCCACTCAGGGATAAGGGTTATTGCAAGTACATTACGTTAGTGAGGAGATTTGCTGAAATGTTTACTTAAGGGAGCGGTTCATTAGGAATTTGTTAACATTGGACTTGAAGACATCCAAGTTGTAGTCCGGAGGGAAGCAGGCAGACGGAACAGAGTTCCACAGGCGTGCAGTTCTAACAAAGAAGCTTTGTTCATGGAATCTGCGTTTTGATTTAGGCACAGATATAGAGTGGGGGAAATTTTTCATAGTTGATTCAGCTAGACGGGTGTTTTTCGTGAAAGATTGGCGAGGGGGGACCAGAGATTGAAGTTCAGACGAGCATCTGCCATGGAAATAACGATAAAACAAGGACGGGCTCGCAACGTCTCTTCTGTGGGAGAGAGGTTGCAGGGTAGAGAAAAGGGCATCCCCCACTAAGCCACGAAGTCTATTTTGTACTCTGTCAAGGCAGGATAGGCTGTTTTTAGCAGCTCCTGCCCAGATATGGCAACAGTATTCCATCCTTGGACGTACTTGGCTTTTATATAGATAGAGAATTGCATCCATAGTGAGATATCTTCTGGAGCGGTAGAAGGATCCCACCATCTTTCCAGCGACCTTGGCAACAGACTTGATGTACGTGTTCCATTTCAGATCAGGAGTAAAGGTCAAACCCAGAAGCTTGTCAAAACACGGGGCCTCACCCAGACGAGAGCCATCCATCACAATTGATGCCAGATGGGGATCAGAGCGTTGATGATGTAAGGATAGCAGTTTGGTTTTGGATGCATTAAAGGTAACCAGCCACCTCTTCCCCCACTGAACCACGCACTCGAGATCAGAGGAGAGAGAATCAGAGAGAACTTTGTCATTTACAGCGTTTGATGTGTTGCCGTAGATGGTCGTGTCATCAGCATAGATGTCAACGAATGATTTAAGTATGTGTTTAGGGAGGTCATTGATGTAGATCAGGAAGAGAGTTGGGCCCAGGATTGACCCCTGAGGGACTCCAGCATTTATATTGCAGGCCTCCAATTTTTGTCCATCTACCACTACTCTTATGAGCCTATCGGAGAGAAATGATTTAATGATTGAGAAAACATTTCCAGTTATACCGTAGCTGGAAATCTTGTGAAGTAGACCCTTATGCCATACCTTGTCGAAGGCCTTTGATATGTCGAGAGCAATTGCCCTAGAAAGGAAGCCTTTGTCAAGAGATTCACTAATCCTGTGGGATATAACCGTCAGCACATCTGCGGTAGATCTTGCAGAGCGGAAACCATATTGTGTGTCACTAAGAAGGTTATTCCTGCTGAGGTGGTTGACTACTTCTCTATTTAATATGGATTCCAGCAACTTACTCATAACACACAGGAGACTTATTGGTCTGTATTGAGAGGGAGATGACTTATCACCTGAATTCTTAAATACAGGGCAAACTGATGAGGTCTTCCAGGGAGTCGGAAAGCACTTCTCCTTAAGGCAGCGCTTAAATAGTTTCGTAAGTATGGGAGCAAGTTCTGGTTGAAGCTTTTTTAACACTATAATTGGGATGCCATCAGGGCCAGTTGCTTTACTGGAATCTAGGTTCTTTATTAGCTTGGCGACCTCATGCACGGATATTTGTATGTTACCTAGCTTGTTCTGTGTTATAGGAGGAAATATGGGGAGTTGATGGCCTTCGTCGCATAGGGTAGAATTAGCTGCAAAGTTCTTTGCAAATAGTTTGGCCTTGTCTGACGCTGATGAGATGACCTCTGGTCCATTGATAATGGTTGGGATAGAACGCACACTTCTGTTCAGGATCCTATTTGTTATTTGCCAAAACTGGTGGGATCCAAGCCGCTGATCAGCTACCTTGGATTTAACAGACTGGGCATATAGCTCTCTTGCATTTTTTATTACTCTTTTACAGTGGTTGCTGGCAGACCTAAAAGCAGCTTTAGTCTCAGTGCATCTATTACGTTGGTAGCTATGGAAAAAGTGATTTCTGTGCGCGATAGCAGCAGCACATTCTGGGGAGAACCATGGCTGGCTGTTAGGTTTTTGTTGGAATTTTTTAGATGGTATGAATTGGTCTATGCCTGCAATTAACCATTCGGTCAGATCTGATACTATAGAGGACACATCCTTTTTAAACATGGAGTGCAGAGGTAAATCAGATATGAATGTACGGAAGCTATCCCAGTCGGCCATAGAGTATCGGTATACAGTACGGTGGAGGGGTACGTCTGGGGGCTTCTTACATTTCGTTTTTATCTTAACTGATACGACGGAGTGGTCGGAGGATCCTAGAGGAGAATGAACGGAATATGAACATAGCTCAGGGGAAGTTGAGAGAAAAAGGTCTAAGAGGCTTGCATATTGACCGGGTGTATCGAGCACACGGGTGGGTTCGCGAACAATCTGAGTGAGATCATAAGCAATGGCAAAATCATGACAAAACCTCCCCTCATCGTCTGTCTTATTTGAATGGGTCAGCCATTCCACGTTATGGTTTCAGTTTCTTTCGACAACATATTCATATTATAAGCACTTTTCAGGTTATTTAATGTTGAATCCAGTAATGTTAGAAAAGGTTTTTATGCTTAGAGTTCTTTATATCTTCAAATATTTATTCATGACATTTGTGTTGGTTGTCTTCTTGTCCTTATTTTTTGACTTTGTAGAACATGATTGAGTTTTTCAAAGGAAAAGAAAAAAAATGTTTGTTGCAAGGAAATAACAAAACTACATAAAATTGTAAAAGTGTTATTCCATGTCTAATGACCAGATAATAAAACAACATGCTTGTGGCATATCAAAAATTGTAAACCAAGCCTCAAAAGTGGCATCCTGCCTTGTTTTGCGTGAAAATGTAAATAAGTTTATTTTCTACATAATTCTAAAACATTGAGCCACAAATTACAAATTTGTATAATTTTCATGTGAAAGGATTTCTTCTGTTCTTTACAACCCTTTCCTCGGAAAACAGACACTGCTAGTCTTTCTCTTCTCCATTAGTATTTTTATTCAACATGTTTAACTGGGGTTCAACCTCTAGTTCCTTAATTCCAATGTCAACAAATATCAGGTGGTTGCAAAAACTTTTGTCAATTTAAAATATTATCTTGAAAATGAAAAACTGTTTTTGAAAATCCTTCTCATAACAATAACAACCTTTGCTCTTTGATTCCATCTGTCGACGAGCTTAATCTTTAGGTTTTGATGTGAAATATGAATCTAACTCATGTTCAATTTCCTCTCGTTATGTTATCCTAATAGCTTCGTAATCCTCCAAATCAGTGACAATCTGAGGAAGCAAGGTGAGGAGAATATGTAGGATAGGTCAAGATTTCCCAACCAAATTCTTAGATGATTCAACAGATAAGTCTATTAAAATGCAAAAGAGAAAATACGTCAGTGTTTAATTTTTTTTTTTTTTTTAATTATCAGAAAATTTTTATTACTTCCTGTACTGTATAGGATGGCCTATAAAATAACTCCTGTAGGATTTTTAAATACGACTAGCAGGAATATCTGGTGTTGTTTGGGATTGAATGCAGCGCAATCTATGTATTTTTTCCACTGTGCTTATAATATGAATATGTTGTCGAAAGAAACTGAAATTTTAAAGAACTGTGAGATATATGGTTTAACTTCATTAAAATCAGATATATGCATCTGAAGTTTGAAGGAGGCTCTACCCCCATAACTCCATTAATGAGAGGGGGGGGGCAGACATAGGGAGTCAGCACAGATATTTGAGGCCACATCCATTGTCCTTCCAGAGAATTTCATCAAAATAAGATATATTTGAAATTTCATGGAAGGGACAGGGTTGTCTGCCCTTGTAGCTTCCTTACAAGTGCACATGGAGATATATGACCACTTCCATTGTCTTCTATGAAAGATTTTGCATATGAATACACTTTTTGTCATCTGTAGATTCATTGACCTTTCTTTTTATAGGAAACAAGGATAGAGATATATATATATATATACACACACGAGCAAACAGTTAATAAAACATGTTAAAAAAACACTTTGAAATGAGTTAAAAACATTTAATCTGAAAAGGAAACACTAGATAAGTGGATAGTCCTTAATCCATGGAGTTTCAAAGAAATACTTTCCTTCTCATCAGAGGGTAGGAATTAGCAAAATGCGGGATCGGATTTTGCATGCAAAAGTATTTGATGAAACAACAAGTAAGTCAAAGATCTTACTTGAAAAAAAAAAAAAATATATATATATATATATATATATATTTTTTTTTTTATATATATATGTGTATATATATATATATATATATATATATATATATATATATATATATATATATGAGAGAGAGAAAGAGAGATTTAAGAATTTATAATCCGATAATAATCAAACACACAATGCTGGTAAAATATTTTCACTAAAACACTAGATATATAAGATTCTGAGAGATAATCTTATCAAATACTTTTGGGGATTATCGAGGATTAACCCCCCCCCTCTTTACTTATATATAAAAGGCATTTTGTGTGTGTGTGTTCTTTATAGATTCAAAATGGCTGGATCAATTATTTTTTGAAATTTCACACAATTGTGAAGACTTTATGTGTCTGGGAGTTTTCTAAGATGTTTTTGTATGGAATGCCTCCAATAGGTATCGATAATTTAAAAAAATTCAGTACATGGAAGAGTTAATGCTGGTGTGATTTCAAGAGTTGAGTGTCAGCTGAGTAAGTTTAGGAAATGCCTGTCATTACAAACCAGCAGAGTGTTACTTCTGTCAATCAAGGCAAGAGTCGATGAAGCATGTGTATGCAGTGTGATTATATATGGAACTGCAATCTGATCAGTGATTTTTTTTTTTTTTTTACAAGGGAGCCATCAGTTATCAAGGCCCGAAGGCTACTTAAGGATAAGAGTTAATCAGTATACGGTGGTCACAGAGCATAGTGATCGTTAGTGGTGGAAACTGTAGAATTTGATTAAGGAGTTTATTTTGCAAACAGAAGTTAACAGAATTAGGCACAAGGCCAATTAAAAAAGTGAGGAAGGGGGTCTATAGTCATCCTTGTCATTGTAGCTTTGATTTGCCAAAGATATTCCGAGTTAGAGTTCTGTCACCATAATACCATATTCACACTGAGGAGTCATCCTACTTTGATCATAGCCAAAGAGTCAAGAAAATGTTACATCGATTGAACACCAAGTTTTTAGACAATTATTTAAAAAAAAAAAAAAAAAAAACAGTTCGTTTTTTTTATATAGGCAACATCACTTATCAAGACCCAGAGGCCACTCGAGGATAAGTGTTCCTATTTCAGTCATGTAAATTAGAGTACCATTTTTACATATTTGTCATCAGAGAGATCGATCTTTCTAACGATACCAATTTTGTCAGTGTTCGTTGCGTGTGTCAAAAGTTTTTAGCAGACATACAAACACACACTCACACATGCACTTTGCCTTTTATATATTAGACTAGCGGGGGCTACCCGGCGATGTTCGGGTGTTTTGAGTAAATCAAAATTCGGGGGGGAGGAGGGAGATAAAAAAAAAAGAAACACGTTTGAATTTATTTTTAAAGTATTGACAGGTGGCTGCAATAAAAGTTAACTCTGCTGCTTCTATTTAACCTAATTAATGAGATCAAATAGAAGTCATGCAGTTAACTTTTGCTGTTTTTTTCCCCAACAGATGTTGGAGAGGGGGAAAGCAGCTCCCGATTGAATAGCAATTGTTTGATATAAGAGGAGTTTGTTCCCACATTGATTAAAACTGATTGCTTCTGGACGTTTCCCGGCACGATGCCGAGAACGAACGGTTTGAATTTAGTTTCACTTTATTTAAGCAGGACAAACAGGGGACAGAACATAACATAAGAATAAAACACAAAAAAAACTAATGTAAGGCAAATGAACGATGTTAAATGTAAAAATCAGAAAAACAAAAACAAACAGAAAAACGAACGTTAAAACTAAAAACCAAAAAAAAAAAAAAAAATGTGAAAAATGGCTTAAATAAGCCTGTTTCGATATTAAAATTTAAAAAAATCAGTGGGTACCCGGGTGTTTTTGGGTGTGTGTGGTCGGTCAGGGTGGGGGTGTTAATGAAAACCTAAGAATAAGTAAAGTAAAAAAAAACAAAAAACAGAAAAACGAACGTTATATGAAAAATGGCTTGAATAACACTGCTTCAATATCAAAAATTTAAAAAATCGAAAAAAAAAAAAAAATCTCACACCACGATTCGAACTCAAAACGTTTAGATAATGACCCTACGCTCTAACCAACTGAGCTAACACGACGTACATGAAATTTAGTCAGTTCAACTATTTAAACTAAAATCAGGTCATGATGTCATCTGATGCATGCGTAGAACCGATCTCGTCATGAGAGGAGGTTTTTGCTGACCCCCCCCTTGTAGAAAAGGGTTAATTTCAGGGTGAAAAAATTAACGTTTTTGGCCAATTTTTTGATATTTGTCGGGCGAAGGATGGGGCTTTTATACGAGACCAAATTTGTGAATTTTTGTTTTGTCTGTCGAAAGTTTTTAGCAGACACACAAACATACACACATACATTTTTTTTTTTATATATATATATATAGACTAGCAGGGGTACCCGGCATTGCCCGGGTGTTTGTAGGTGTGTGTGTGGTATTAAATAAAAAAAGAAACCGGGGGGGAGGGGGGTAAAGTTGGTAGGATCGAACCTGAAGCCCTGAGGCGAAGTTTGAAAATAAAATCGGCCAGCCAGAATGAGTTACTGAAAGATGTTTGAATTTATTTAAGTAAGAACCAAATTGCGCACGCGGAAGTCGTCGAGTGTTACGACAACGACATCAATGACCAGGTTTGTTTGTTATAAGCGAAGTAAAAAAAGAAAACGTTAAAACTTAAGTGGGAAAAAAAACACAAAAAAAACTAACATAAAGCAAACGAACGATGAAAACAGAAAAACGAACATGTGAAAAATGGCTTAAATAAGCCTGTTTCGATATTAAAATTTAAAAAATCTGTGGGTATCCGTGTGGTTTTTGGGTGTGTGGTCGGGAGGTGGATAAGCGAAGTAAAAAAAAACAAAAAAAAAAACAGTAAAACGAACGTTACGTGAAAAATGGCTTAAATAACACTGGTTCAATATTTAAATTTGAAAAAAAAAAATCGAAAAAAAATCGAAAAAAAAAAAAAAAGAAATCTCACACCACGATTCGAACCCAAAACGTTTAGATAAAGAACTAACGCGCTAATTGACTGACCTAACGCGACATACATGAAATTTGTTCAGTTTTTCAACTATTTAAAGTAAATCACGTCATGACGTCATCAGGCGCATGCGTAGAACCGCTCGTCGTCACAAGAAGACCGTCTGAGACAAAATTTTGTTGATACGAATATGTCTTTGGCAAGCTTTTTTTATTTTTAGTTGGGAGTCACCACTTAGCAAGGTTTAAAGGCCACTCGAGGATAACGGTTAATGAATGTAAGATAGTAGCGTAGTAATCATTAATGGTGTAATTGGGTTGGAATTGGAATTTTTATGGGGACGGTTCAACAAGAACTTGTTTATATTAAATTTAAAGGTTACCATGTTGTATTCAACCAGGAAGCAGACTAGCGGAAGTTTCCACAGAAAAAAAGAAGCTTTGTTCATGGAGTGTGCATTTAGATTTAGGTACAGATAGAGAGTGGGAGAAATTGTATATAGTGGTTGTAGCTAATCAAGTGTTTTTTTGTGAAAGTTTGGCAAGGGGGGAAGGACCATAGATTAGAGTTGAGATTAGCACTTGCCATGAAAAGATTCACACTTGATCAAGTTACAGTTTAACCCTAACAATCTTTCAATAACTTTCCTACAAGATCAAAAATATTCCACTCTACATCACAATTCTTCCGGAGTGTATACATGATCAACAAATTGTTCTTGAACTAATTGTGCACACAACATTTTGTGTTCTTTTCTTTTTTTTTTTTTTTTTAATTATTAATGATTTTCTGAATTTTTTTAACTTTAAAATAAATGAAAATGTTTCATTTTCAATAGCCAATCAAATTGCATTAGAACTAACGGTGTTACTCTTAGACGTCCCTAAGCCTTCCTGTCTTTCTAACTTTGGTTATTTTTATCAAAACCGCTAGAGGGCTGGAATGGCGATCGTCATTGACATTCATTAATACAATGGAAGCATATTTTAATATTCAAAAACTACTTGTCAGCACCAAAGTTGAATGTGATATTCGTTTTCAGCATACTCTAAAACCTGTGAAAGTCGTAATTTTAAAGGTGAGTGTCGAGTTGCTGTTAAAGTAGAAATTTACCCTTTATTTTAATAAAACTGGTAAACATTATTCAGAAGGAACTTTTCTAGAGCATTCACCATCAAACCAAATGCTCAGCAGAAACTGAAACTAAAAAAAGACGCGCAACCTGAAAATAACTGATTGATAATTTGAATCAAAAGAAAAAAATATATATCTTTTTGTGCTGTCAACTCGGACTCAGGGTTGGTGTTATTCAAGCATTTTACTTTTTAAAAAATCAGGTGGTGGCATTTTGCTGTTTAAGATAAAACGAAAAAAAAAAAATGATCAAAAACAAATATATACGACAATATTACCTACCTGGATAAATATTTTTTTTTTTATGTGTGTGTGTGTGTGTGCGTGCGTGCGTGTGTGATACTTTTTAAGCTAAAAATAAAAACAAACGTTTAAAATATGCTAAATCAGTCTTTGAACATTATTTTAACGCTTTTTCTTATTTTTATTTTGAAACACAAGTAGTCTCGAATCTTAAGTTAAAACATGAAAAAAAAATAGCTGACATTAGACAGTCATCTGGGGAGTTTTGATAATCGCTTAAAAATCGAAAATTAAACAAAATACTGACAGAAGCCTACCCAATAAATGTCACACCAATCCCAAGTCTAAGGTGGCAATTTTTGTTGGTAACACTGTGCGCAACGTTACCGAATCAACTTATTGTCGTTGGCCATGAATGTAGACTTTAACAATTTTTTTTATTTCAATAATCCATGACTCAAACAAAAATTTATTTGGTCACAATTCCAAAATAGTGCATAAACTTATTTTCACTGTAAGTAATTTACATGATTGAAATATGGTTTGGTCATTTAAATATATTAGCTTTTTGTGCTTATTAACAAATAATTAGATATCATTTTAAATATCTATCATTTGAAGAAATAACTCTTTGAATATGACACGATGAAAAATAAGTCTGAGAATTAATTGCCATTTGCTTTCCAAATTTGGTCTCGTTTTAATTTAATACCAATTCATTCAGGTTTTACAAAACAAGTTAGCGAATCAAATAAAACAAAACTAAATTTAACTAACTAAAATTTAAAAAAAAAAACGAATAACAAAATTAAAGACAAAATTTAAATAATTATATATAACACATGGACTCCATCGACCGTCCATTACAAATGACGTTTAACTTTTCCTCCTACCAACTCGTAAAGTTTTCGCACGCTTACCTTTATTTTTTTGCGTTCGAGAGATTTCTTTCTCGATTTCTTGAATCTTTTCCAGGATCCCCATGTTTATTTATAAAAAAAATACACAAGCAATCAGATTGTTAGCTGAATTAGGAAAAGATAAAACGCATTGCAATCGAGATTTTTCGGACGAGTCAACAAAAAACTTGCGACAATCGTTGTTACACCGGTTTACAAAGGGCAGATAACTCTGACCGTATAAAAAAAAGCCTCAGCAAAAAAAAACAAAAAACCCGTCCTTATATAAAATATACAGTTAGCTTAAAGCGTACCTAAAACAATAATCATCAAAGTTAGGGTAAACGTTACGATTTTTTTGAATGTCGATTAATAATTGTGTTGTATACATGCATATTAAACAAGACAAAAGATTGACTTCTAAAAAGTGGCGTTCAATAAGCGGTGTGATCTGGATTTATGAACCCTGTAATTTTTTTATTTTAAACATACACCAATTTATGAGAATATCTGAAAACTGATTTTTTTTTTTTTCATTAAAACATGTTTATTTACAGAAATAATTAATACTGGAAGTAATTTTACATTAAATAAGTTTTAAAACTTAAATTTAATTACTGTGTTGTCTGATCATTAAATTAATGACCGAGACAAACTGTTATATAGCTGTAACTAATTTCGTTAAGTTAATGTTTTTTTTATTTCTATTTATAAAATTATTTGATGTAGATAGTTTCTAAAACTTAATATTTCATTAATTAATTGATTGACTGGTTAATTAATTAATTGATTGCTTTTTTTTCTTATTTATTATTCCACTGAAAATGCCTTTTAATATATAAAAACATCTTTTTATGTGAACTAAATGGCATTTTCAATGTACAAAGCTCATTCCAAAAGTAAAGTTTACTTTTTTTTTTTTTACTCAAAAAGTTGAAGAGCTACAAAAAGGGGAGTGGTGCCATTAGAACAAGCGACCTTTTGTACATCGGAATTTATTTTTCTGCATAGTCACCATCATTCTAAATACACTTTTGCTAGGAATTCAATAACACATCTCTGCTTCTGAGGCAGGTCCATGAAAGGGGTTGCTTTTTTTAGAGTTTCACACCGTCAATATCTGCAATAGAGAGATGAAACTTTCGGGTTATGAATGTATAAAATTCAGTCATCATAACAAAACAGTTTGCAACACCTTCCGATCCATTTGAGCAGAATGAAAAATAAAAAGCATTACTTTTGGAACGCTCCTTGAAATGAATTGCAATTTTACAGACGAATCTGAACAGTCAAGAGGAAATGACTTAATCAAAATTATTTTCAAGGCGTTGTTGGAATTTTTTTTGTACCAATAATAGTGCATCCCCCCCCCGTTTACATTTATTATTTTTTTATCTGGTTCTTGCATTTGATTTTTTGTATTTTGTATCTTTTTTATTCTTAGTTTCGTACATTTTGGGTTTGTACGAAACTCCCTTTAATTTGGAGAAAAGAGAAATGCTAGCTCCGTGATGACGTCACGAGTCCAGCAGCAATTTCGGCCTCTTTTGAAATTCCACCGACGTGGAGATTGGACGTTTGTTTCATTGCCCGGCACTGAAAATGGAATTTTGATGAGCCTCCTTCAAAGAAGAAAACCCCCGGGTATGTGATGAGACATACTTCTGAAAACTATCTACGTGACTACGGTTTTGCACATATTTTAGAAGGAGTGGAATTATTTTAAAGAAAATACCTTATTTTACGTGACAAGGAATTTTGGAACCTCCTACAAAGAAGAAAACCCGGTAAAGAAAACCCCAGACAAGCGACGCGGCCATACTTCTGAAATCCATCTGCGTGTCTCCGGTTTGCACGCAAACACGGAGGGAGAGAAAATTCTAAAAGGACTTTAAACGAGAAGAAAAAAGAAAAAGGCACGTGCCTGACTGGCTTTCAATTTGTGAGTACGCTCCTAAAATTTATTTCATATGAGAGTGTGATTAGGAGATACTATTTTGCATCTTATTATTGTATTCCTTCATGGATACGACATCTTCATTATAAGAACCAATGTTATGTTTTTCATTACATGTTACTTTGGTGTTTCATAAGTTTAATGCCCACAAAGGGAAAAATTTGCAACTAATTTTATTGTGAATAAAATCTCTTCTTCGTTTCAAAGCAAGACCTTTATATTTTATTCTTTACCCTCCTCCCTTCTTTATTCCATGCTGTCATTTTTTTTTCAGGTTAGTTACTTTAGCGTCGAATTTATCTGGAAGTAAGATAAAATTCCGACAGCGTCAGTTCTAAGAAAAACACTGCTTTGCACACACAAAACAAATAGTATAGCATTCAAGGCGTTGTCTGTTTCAAGCTCGTGTAAATACTATGCAAACTAATTTTTGTCTTTGCACGTATTGATACAGTAAACAGGTTAGAACTTTTGAGAATGTTGTAATCCCGACTATAAATACCGTTTCGAGGAAAAAACAAATCAGTTAGTGACTTTCTTTCTTTCTTTGTTCCTAGTTCCATCGTAAGATGTAAAAAAGTTTTACCATGGATTTTGCCCTAGAATTAATGCATGTGGATGATCACCTTGCCAGGAATTTCTGCCTTACCAATTAACTATGAACAATTTTTCATTACAATCCTGGTGCATGTTGTGTATAATAACATGTGACACCATGGTGTTCTCCTCTCAGACCATGAGGACTCGTATTGCTTTCAACACATCTGCTTCTGGTTTGTCAGTTCATGAGCCACCTGCAGTATGAGTCAGGTCCTTGCATAGGGATTCATTGCAGCATTCTAGTAGTTGCATGATGAGGTCCTTTTCTGTGATTTTGATTGCAGCGAAATAGTATTGAAGTAGGACCAGTCTTCACTTGAACCAGTTAGGGATACAGTAGGTCGCTTCACTTTCTTGACTCTTGCAGTAATTGCATCGGAGGGGACAGCTGCGCTGTGAATGGTCGTGTATATCATCATGAGTGCTGCAATCACAACGGCACCCAAGTCAGGCCATTTTATATTCACAGTCCGTGTTAGGACATTGTACCTCAGGCATTGTGTGATTGGTCTACTTGTGGATGCGAAGGTGGTTGTAGGATGGTTCTGCACTGAGGATCAGGTCAAGTCAATCTTCATCATAAATAAGTATATTTTGATACCATTTCAGGATGACATCACAAGTATAGTTACGGTACATATTTCTCTATTTTCTTTCAAATTTCTGTCTTTTATCCTGACATAGGATTTATTTTGAACTGTATTTACTAAATATTTTTAGATATTCTCTATAAAATATGGACTTTAATTGTACATTGATGAACACCATCCTTACTAACCTTATAACAGTCTGGTCTATACTCCACTTCTATATCCAATAATTACTATGTAATTAAAAATCATTTTTGCGTATACCTGAACAAAATAGTTTGAGTCAATTGTTATTTGTTGTTCATTTTATTTATTTATTTATTTTTTAATTAAATCCTTTATTAATTACAGGAAACCTTCTCAACCAGCAATACCTATGGCTAAAGAAACATTACCTGAAAGTACTTTATTCAAACTCCTCGGCTTAACGTTCACAGGGAACATGAGTTGGAACAGATACATCAAGAGCATTACCTAGGTTGCTGCAAAAGAGGTGGGCTCTCTCTACTGTGCTAGAAAGTTACTTACACCTGAAAGTATCCTGTACCTCTACAAGGCCACCATTTATAGAGTATTGTTGTTACATCTGGGCTCGTGCATCTGCTACTAGTCTTTCCCTCCCAGACAGGATTCAAAAGAGAGTCACCAACCTGATAGGTCCTGAACTGTCATCTAAGCTTCAGCCTTTGTCCCATCGACGAAATGTTGCATCCCTCTGCCTGTTCTACAAGTATTTTAATTTTATCTCCCCTCTTTTGGAAATAGGATACGATTATGAATATCGCCAGTATCAAATAACCCTAATACACTGTGAAATTTACTTTATTTATGAAAACCAAAAAGGGGAGATATAACATATGAGAAATATTTGGAATCAAGTCTCCCCTTTCTGTTATTTCAGATCATTTGAAACCATAGCAGCAAGTTTTAGTCTCCCCTTCATCAAGGCTAGAGGTTTTGGGGAAATATCAGATATTTTGTAATTCATATGCAAAACTAGGAAAACAAATGACTATGATGGAAATATTTTATGGCTGTAAAAAAGTGCCAAAAAATAGGCTCTGGATGATAGATGATCCTCTTAATGTGTGACCTTTTGGGCAGGCAAATGTCACATAGCCCACTACACAATTCAGGTTATTACCTTTCCAACGAGCTCTCATTTGTTAAATTCTGATCAATAGCCGCTGAGATTTCAAACTTTTTTGGGGCAATTTTATATCTCTATATATTTTTGGCCTGGTAAGACCACAGGGGAGACAATCAAAACCGCAGACCTGAAACTGGTATATATATATATATATATATATATATATATATATATATATATATATATATATATATATATGTGTGGTGTATGTGTGTGCATTTGTGTTGTAGAGGGTCGAAAGGTATGAAGGTGCCGATCGATTGTACAACTAATAAAGTAGACACAAGGCAAAGGCATAACGGCAATAGCAAATGTGTTTTATTTATTTACAAATAAATGGTAAAATGTGTGGCAATGGATTCAGGATCAGCCGGAGTGAGGACTGGCATCTCTCGAGGTAACCGGACATCAGTGGGCACTGGAACAGGTAGCCGGATGTCAGTGTCCATTGGAACAGGTAGCTGGACGTCAGTGAGCAATGGAATGGGTAGCTGGACGTCAGTGGGCACTGAAGCTGGTAGCCAGACATCAAGGGGTTGTAGGAGAGAGCTTGAGGAGCTGGGGTCGCTGCTAAAGTTGCTGGGAACCACAGGCGTGAGTAGGAGAGTCGCTGTAGGAGTAAGGTAAGGTCCCTGGAAACTGCAGGAGTGAGCTGGAGACACTGAGGAGTCGCTGCAGGAGTAAGTTAGAGTCATTGGAAGCTGCAGGAGTGAGTTGGAGAGCCACTGGAGGCTGCAGAAACTGGCATGGCAGCCGTAAGGGGAAGTTCCAGGAGGCAGGTAGCAGTAGAGAATAAAATGTGTATCATACACAGTTAGTTTGTGAATCACATAATTAGTTTGTTGATTAGCCCTGAAAAGGGCTGTTTAGGTAATACTGTTACTGCCCCTGATCCCCACGGCGACTGATTCCGTTGACTTGATGAGAGTCAAGTTGAGATGGGAGCCCTCCTAGCTCCCAAGCTGAACTGAAGATTTGCTGTGACAACCACTGACTTTATGGAAAGCTGTGTGCCTCCTTGTCCATTAAGATAACTTTGTGAAAATAGAGGGAAATATAAATATTTAAAGTTCTATACAGTGTTCATACTCCTCGGTAAAAAGAGCAAAGAACTTTTTTTGTTAAGCTTTTCTTATGAGTATTGATTCCTTTTTTTTTATTGAGAAAAAATTTCTAATGAATGTTTCAACGTTTTTTATATTACACTGTTAATAATAATAATAATAATAATAATAATAATAATGATAATAATAATAATAATCTGAAATTTTAAAGAAAATCTTACAATTACATAAACTGTGAACAGTAACTTGCAACAGAAATAAAACAAAAACAAAAACATGATCACAGGAAACCAAGAAAACTGAAAATGCAAAATTGTAAGTTAACTACACCCCTCTCATAAAAAAAAAAAAAAAAAAAACTGGTGAGGCTTACATCGGATGGTACCATACAAAAGAATTGTGAACAGTCCAAGACTGAGGAGGGAGAAAGAGCACTCACCAAACCTCCACTAGAAGAGTGCAGAGAACACTTGGAGAGGCTTTTTGCTACCCAAACCCTAGGGAACACTAATGGCCATTACTAGCTAGAAATCAATGGTAAGTGGCTGTTGTGAAAATGTAAAGTCATCTGTGTTGATTATCTAGAGGCAAAGAGCACTAGAAATCTGGGGAGACTTGTTGTCACTAAGACACCACAGGTTATTGGCACTGAATGATTATTGAGGATGGCCTGTATGGGAACTCCAAGTGAGTGAATAATAATAATAAACTAAAGGGAAGTGAAACTGTAAGAAATATGGTAAACTGTTCGCCCCCCCCCCCTCCCCCAAATGACATCAACCTTGGCTGATACTCCATAAAATAGCTGTGAATGAGTCATGGAGGTTGGAAAGACCGAAGAGGAAGAGCACTGATCAGACTTCTACTGAAATAGTGCGTATAGTACTGGGATATTAGGGAGGCTTATTTTTCACCCAAATCCCAGTGGAGAAATCAATGGTAAGTCAGCTGCTGCGATAACATAAATTCATCTGCAAAGGTTATTGAAAGAGGTCGAGAGTACTGAACATCTGAGGAGACTGGTTGTTACCCAGGCTCCAGGGAAATTAAATTCATAGCATAAAGTTAATGTGTTGAAGAAAATTTTATCCGCTAACTCCCGTGCAAGATGATTTTTCTTAGCTTGATATCTGCAACGTAGATAAAAAGAGAAAGAAACATTCATGGGAGAAAAAAATGGAAAAAAAAAAACCCAACTTGAAAGAAATGATTTTTTATTAAAGTGAAAGTCCTGGTAGGAAAAAGTCTGTAATCTGCTGCCAAGAGTTGTCCATCTTTGCATCGTATCATTTTCGAAAGGGTAGAAAAGGGAGAGAGTGAAAGAGAGAAAGAGAAAGAGAGAGGAGGATTTTCTTACTGAAGCCAATTCAAAATTCGTATAAATCCTTTTTAGAAAGTGCATTAGTTCCTCTTTTTTAGTCTATCCCTTTTTAGAAACAATCATCGTAATCTTCTCGTTTTATGAAGTGTCCATTCTTCGATTAGGCTGCATTAGCTTTTTTTTTTTTTTACACAGTGATCACCACTTATCAAGGCCCAGAAGCCACTCAGGGATAAGGGTTATTGCAAGTACATTACGTTAGTGTGGAGATTTGATGGAGTGTTTACTTAAGGGGGGCGGTTCATTAGGAATTTGTTAACATTAGACTTGAAGACATCCAAGTTGTAGTCCGGAGGGAAGCAGGCAGACGGAACAGAGTTCCACAGGCGTGCAGTTCTAAGAAAGAAGCTTTGTTCATGGAATCCGCGTTTTGATTTAGGCACAGATATAGAGTGGGGGAAATTTTTCACAGTGGATTCAGCTAGATGGGTGTTTTTCGTGAAAGATTGGCGAGGGGGGACCAGGGATTGGAGTTCAGACGAGCACCTGCCATGAAAATAACGATAAAACAAGGATAGGCTCGCAACGTCTCTTCTGTGGGAGAGGGGTTGCAGGGTAGAGAAAAGGGCATCCCCCACTAAGCCACGAAGTCTATTTTGTACTCTGTCAAGGCATGATAGGCTGTTTTTGGCAGCTCCTGCCCAGATATGGCAACAGTATTCCATCCTTGGACGTACTTGGCTTTTATATAGATAGAGAATTGCATCAGTAGTGAGATATCTTCTGGAGCGGTAGAAGGATCCCACCATCTTTCCAGCGACCTTGGCAACAGACTTGATGTACGTGTTCCATTTCAGATCAGGAGTAAAGGTCAAGCCCAGAAGCTTGTCAAAACACGGGGCCTCACCCAGACGAGAGCCATCCATCACAATTGATGCCAGCTGGGGATCAGAGCGTTGATGATGTAAGGATAGGAGTTTGGTTTTGGATGCATTAAAAGGTAACTAGCCACATCTTTCCCCACTGAACCACGCGCTCGAGATCAGAGGAGAGAGAATCAGAGAGAACTTTGTCATTTACAGCCTTTGATGTGTTGCCGTAGATGGTCGTGTCATCAGCATAGATGTCAATGAATGATTTAAGTATGTGTTTAGGGAGGTCATTGATGTAGATCAGGAAGAGAGTTGGGCCCAGGATTGACCCCTGAGGGACCCCAGCATTTAAATCAAAGTTCTTTACTGGTGGTATTTACATGTGTGCGACCATAACGCTTTCAAATCTTCCCAGCGAAGTAATACTGACACAAGACAAATAATCCTTTAGAAGTTTTCCCCTCATATAAGGCTATATAAAGTTCACATTTCAGAGTCGAAGTCTGAAACTGTGGTTTCAGGTAACAAGAAACCTCTGCGGCGAATCATGTGTTTTCCTTTTTATCCTGGGATAATTAATGCTTTCGAATTCACCACATATTCCAACTATTTAAATGTCTAGCTAAGACAGAGAAACTGATTCTTTCACAAATTTCCCCAATCTCAAATTTGTCCAAAACTCGTTGCAATATATCAGGTAACTTTGACATAGAGGTCCTTGTCGTTTATTTATGTTAGTTATTATAAGTAATTGATAACCAAGTTGTGGTTTTATTTGATATAGAACTTTATTACATATTTACATAGGAAGAAAGATTGAAGGTACGTGTGTAGAGGTCTACGCCATGTTGTCGAATACGATATGTATTAGGCGGTTTACATCAATATTCATACGCCATGATTTCCTTGTTACGCGTATGAAAGTAGTTCTATGATAACACTACATCCCCCTTACCAGAAGGAAGAAAAGTAGTACACATTGTTCAGATGTTTATTGTTTAAATCTGTTTGGCCTATGGATTTCACGACCATGTCTTGTTATATTTGGTGCGTGTTTCTTAGTGTATACGAGAATGACAGCAAAGTTTTATAAAATGCACATTAATGGTAAATTAATGAAAATTGGTTTACATGCCTTGTTTTGTCTTCTGTAAACGTACTTTTCCTCTCGTATCTGTTGCCGAAGTTTTTTTTTTTTTTTTTTTAACTGTTATAACTGTTCGGTATCCATTTCACTGCCACCATGTCGTTTATTTATGTTAGTTATTATAAGTAATTGATAACCAAGTTGTGGTTTTATTTGATATAGAACTTTATTACATATTTACATAGGAAGAGAGATTGAAGGTACGTGTGTAGAGGTCTACGCCATGTTGTCGAATACGATATGTATTAGGCGGTTTACATCAATATTCATACGCCATGATTTCCTTGTTACGCGTATGAAAGTAGTTCTATGATAACACTACAGTCCTCTTCTTACGGAGTGGAATCAGCAAACGTTTCTTTTCAATTATATTTATGTCAAGAAACTGTTGAAGAAGTCCTTTGCTCTCTTTTCCTTGCCCGAGACCTCTACAAAATATGTCAAGTAACTTAGACATATTTGACCGGTGTTGTTGGTAAGAAGTGCTGACAACAACTTCCTTCCTTCACGGAGTCTGAACAGCTACTGAGAGTTTTCTTTTCAAAAATTCCCCACGAGGAGATTTAGGTGCACAAAGAGAGGCTCACCCAATCAGTGAGCAGAATTGAATCACATGACATAGAAGAGAAGGAAGAAGAATGAAACATAGAGAGGGGGAAGGAAGAAGAAAAGAGAGAAAAAAAAGGGACAAAATAATTTTCCACAATGTGTGAGATTAAAGAATTCTTATGTCATCCAGTTTTATGGTTTCGTTATTCACATAAATTCTTTTTTTTATTTTTTGACACTTGAACATGATTTAATTAATAATAAGTTATTTGGGAACAATGCCAAAACTCAGTTGAAACCTATTTTATTCTAAAACTTTGTGATTCTATCATTTGGCTTTCCTGAAGAAATCATTTGATTTATAAGGAGCAGAAAATAAAAAAAATATATGACCTTGTTTGAAGACTGGTTGGCTGGAAATGAGGCAGGGAGACTTGAAATTACCTGGGAAGTTCAGAAATGTCCAAACATCTATATATATAAAGTAGTAACGTTCATGTGTGTGTACAACTCTCAAACAGCCCAAACCACTGGACCGATCATGACTAAACCTCGTATGATGACATTTCCTCATCTGGAGCTGGTGCACACCATTTTCTAAAGTAAAGGTCAAGGTAATAGCCTATGAATATATACTCTCCTACAGCCCACACCACTGGATCGATCATGACCAAACCATACATGATAATGGTCTCCAACCTAAGGATGATGCACACCAGTTTTAAAGGTCAAGGTCAAAGGTTAAAGTCATAAACTCCCTTCCCTAGGCATGGTTCACATTAAGTTGTGGTTTGCCACCATCCCGGGTGCTATTTCCATTGTGCCGACACACTTTTAAAAATTTTAAACACTGTAAGACATAGTTGCTCTTACAACATCCACTTACTGCAAGGGTGCTGGCGGAACGGGTACCCGAATGTACAGCAAAGTCACACATGTAGTGCAGGTATCTTTGCTAGTTTAAAGATAATATTGTTTATGACAATTGAGGTTTTTGTACTTGCATTTACAAATCTGAACTGACATCAGTAACCAAAGGGAAGCAACTCTTTAAATGTAAGGGAATAACAGAAAATGGTTACCAAAGCCACCGGTGGTTTTCTTCCCCTTAGAAGGGAGATCAGAGCAGTGGACGTGAAAGCACATTTCCTCTTACAGTGAGTCAAAACCCATGTGAGGGGAATAGCACCTAATTCTAGCTTATATATTAGAGTCAATCCACAAAAGTGAGAAAACTATCCTACCTTAAACACTTTTCCCCCAAGCTGAATACAAATCTGGCGTTGGTGGAGTATATCCATCCTATCAATAATATTAGCAAAGAATGCAAAGGATTAGAAATAAACCTAGAGAAAACAGAATGTATGTCTATAGCTAAATCACAGTTTAACCTAAACATGACTATTCACAGTAAATCCTTCAAGCAGGTCACTCAATTCATCTATATAGGGCATAAATTGACTTTCTCCAGTAATCACGAGACGACATTGAAACACAGAATTGGGCTGGGTTGGGCAGCTTGCCAAAAACACAGCACCATTCTAATATCAAAAAGGTGCCGATAACTGTTAAAGTAAAAGTTTAGTTAATTTATGTTCTCCCAGTAGTTTTTATATGGCGTTGATTGTATCACGTGGACTAAACAACTAACCAATCACATCGAGGTGTTTCAAAATCACGTAATGTGTTTTATAACGAGATATCGCCTGATCCCCCCCCCCCCAAAAAAATATTCACCCTCCATCAAACTACTTCCCTACCCCTTTTATTTGAAAAAAAAACAAAAGTAATACCCTTAAACTTTTTGGCCATGTCAAACAATCAACCACTGGCCTGTCAAAGTTATGCTTTCAGGATACGTTAGAAGGTAAAAGAGACGGAGGAAAACAAAGGAGAAGATGAAGAGAAAATATTTTTGATTGGACATCTCTCAAGAGTTGGGCATCCATCAACCAACTTGCCCTGGATCAGAAGGAATGGACAAAAAATATATACAACACGATGACAGCTTGATGCCGATAGAATCTAAACAAAATAGAAATCAAAATTCCTCCTTCAATATTTATATCACATGGAGTATAAAACTAAACAGCATTGAGATGTTTCAAAATCACGTAATGCATTTCATTACGGGACATCGCCTAAAAAAAAAAAAACCCCTAAAATATCCACCCGCCGTCAAACTACTTCTCTACCTCATCTATTTAATATCAAACGATCAACCACTGGCCGGTCAAAGTTATGCTTTGAGGGTATGCTAGAAGGCAAAAGAGGAAAGCCAAAGAGAAAGTGGAGAGAAAATGCTTTAAATTGGGCGTCCATCAAACAACTTACCCTGGATCAGAAGGATAAGTCACGTGGGTTCACAAGTCACATCAAGCGGAAGATGCGACTCATGATGATTAATGGTCGAGATACCACCTAGTGGATGAGTTTTTGTATCGTCTTGTTCTGTTATCTAATGTTACTGCCTTCATTCACGTTTGTTGATATGGTAATAAATATGTGTATTTATTTATTTTCCTTTTATTCTGTGTCCCCTGATGCCGAGTGACATACCTGTTTATCCTTAACAGAGAAAGATAAGTAGGGATGCAAAACTCCCAACATAAATTTGGATTGATGGATGCATTAAGGAAGACCTTAAACTTATAATTTATATGTTCCGTACATTGATTTACGTATTCGCATGATTGCAGTTAAATTGTATTGTAGTATTATGGCCTTCTTCAGTGTTTAAAAACAAACTTCTCATAGAGAAGCAACCATCTTGATTTATAGGGAAACAACACAAGTCATATATGAGTAAAAGTAAGTTGTTTCGGAATAATATTGAAATACAAAGTGTGTTCAATAAGTTTCCAGACATTTTTTTTTTTGTATAGGCACTTCAAATTGTTATAGACGCTTGAAAATTCAGTATGTTATTGCTATACATCTTATGAGATGACTGACCAATTTTTATGATTTCAGGTTCAAATGAGCAGCTACAGCAGGAATTGGAATACACCCTACTAAAGCCACAGCTAGTGAATTTTAAAAATGCAATCTGGACGTGAGGACACTTTAAAAGAACGATATGCAATAAAATTCTGTTGTAAACTTGAGGGAAAAGATGCCATAGAAACGTGTGGAATGCATCAGACTGCTATTGGACCATCTTGCATGAATCGAGCATCAGCATTTTTGAGTGGCATTAGAGATTATCCTTGAGCGGCTTTTGGACCTTGATAAGTGGTGACTCCCAAGTAAAAAAAAATACCTTTATGCAGCTGCTGCTATAAGCGTACATTATTCCAAAAATACAGACAATAAACAACAGCAACGATGCGTAAGTACAGGTAAGGCGTTTAAGAATGATGCTGAACTATATTTTACTGTAAATAATCTGGGGGATTACATTTGCATTAAATGTCGACAGGAGTTAATTTTTGAATGCAACAAACGTTCAATATCTTAGAAGCAGATTGTTTATGGAGTGGGTATCAACTTTTCCTGCAATAATCCAATTTTTGTTCATAATGATATTGATATAATAGCTAGAAATGAACATGTATCGTTTGAAGGAGCTGAGCAGTCTTGCTTCAGTTTGAGTAATAAACCTGGTATGTCAAAGTATGGTCGAGTATCGTAGATGAAACAGAATTCATAGCATGATGCTTTAAAAATTTTTGTTTTAAATTACATTTTCACCCCAAACAAGGCACAGTTCCACTTTGATGTAGGCAGCTACTATCAGGGACATGAGTTGCAGGGATACTATGTAGGGAGTTGAGCAGCAAGATGTCTGTTCGCGGTAAACCACCAGACGAAGGCCAGAGGAGTAGTTGGCCAAAACGTTGTAAAAAAAAACAACTATGAAGATGAGGATAACAGTCCACAAATAAATAAATAAATACACAAATTATTCATCCTAAACGATTTCAATAATAAAATGATATATTTAAATATTCGTTCAAATATCATAGCCTCGTTTATAATAAAAATAATTTTTTTTATTACACTTTCATCCCAAACAAGGCACAGTGCCATTTTGATATAGGGGGCTATTACTAGGGACATAAATTGCAGGGATACTATGTAGGGAGTTGAGCAGCAACATATTTGTTTGCATTACACTTGAACTTCTGCATGTCAGTACAGTTGGGAAAGCAGGAGTCTGGAAGGGAATTCTAAAGTCTAGCAGTTCTAGGGAAGAAACTATTAGAGTAGAAGATTTTCTTACACCTAGGGATCTCTACTGTGTAGGGGTGGGACTTTGCTGCTTGTCGGGTTTGTCAGGGTATTTATGTCGAGGGCTAGTAGTTTGTTGGACCATCAACCATTAAAATACTTGTAAAATGGGCAGAGGGCTGCAACATTTCGTCGATGGGACAGAAGTTGAAGTTTAGATGACATTTCAGGTTTGCATATTTTTCAACGTCTCTCTCAGAATGTCTCTACCATTTGTTTATTCTTTATTTTATTCATTTTTATTTTTTTAAATATTTTATCTTTTTACCTTTTATTCGGTTATTATATTACTTATTTCTTGCATTAATTTATAATGTGTGGGAACATTATGAGAATTAGCAGCGAACCGGATGTTAACGCATCCACCATGAGAGACAAAATAAAAAATCGTCTTTTGCACATGGCTCCACACATCGCTTCCGCTTGGGAAGAAAAAAGATAACCACAAAATAATTATCGACCAATGGCAGAGCTCCACGCCTAAAATAAACACCTCAAATATCACAGTCGCTGGGAGCCGGTTTGCCACTATAAAATGAGGGGACCAAAAGGAGGGAAGAGGAGATTCGCCCTGCTGCGTCAGTGAACGCACGGACGGATTCTCCCACCCGACCTAAAGAGATGAAGAAGAAAAAGAAATAAGGCACCAGTGAACTGAAGCCGACTACGCTCTCATGTTATGGGCCAAACGCCTTCAATTCTAAACAATACCTAATTCACACAAACCGAAGAAGAGAGGAGAAAAAGGAAGATGAAGATGCAGGGCTGCTAGCTGCTGATGAAAAAGTCACTCGCTTTCCAGTATAGCCAGGACACGCATCACCGACAGCAGGATGACCGGCCTACCCTGACCCTCTCCATCGTCCAAAAGTTACATTTTACGAACATTTATTCCTTGTCAATTCATGCATACCTACAAACAGTTTACGAAGATTCATTCCTCATCAATTCATACATACCTACAAACATTTTACGAAGATTCATCTCCTTTGTTAAATCACATTCCATCCTACGAACACCCTGCGTCTCCTAATACAAATTGTTGGTAGTAAATAAAATCGGTTCTCAACCTTCAATATTCGTCTGTCTTTAATTATATGGAGTCAGAATCTACACATTTCCAACGTTGTTCATTTCATGTATTCTTGGTTGTGGCCTCTATGGCATCCTTTCCTCCCTCTAATCCTAATATAAATACCGAGGCCATAAATGTATACTTCGTTTAATTACTAAGTTGTAATTCCGATAACCCTTATAATATAGCATAAGTCCCCTATTTCAAGAAAATCCCTTTTCTGGTTATAACCCCCAACTCCACAAGATTACAAAACATCTACCTTTAATCATGTCTCCTATATTCTTCCCGATAGTATAGCTGCACATAGGCACACATATATTGAACACTGACCTCATAACCCACCATGGCATACATGGTATTCACTTGTCTTCATTTTGTAATATCATCTATATTCCTCCTCTACCTCATAGATCACTGTAGTTATCCTATCTCTCTCCCTCCACAGTTTTACCCTCTTCATCTCACGCTCCATTATTTCACTCCTAATGTAGCTATCACTCGATGTCGCATCCCAAATATGTTACCTAGTATCCTCTCTTCTCTTCTGATGAGAAGCATTGGCTTCCAAATGCCATGGTATAAAGAGTTTTACTTACCTACATGCGTAATTGATGTAACATCCATATTGAATAAATGAATAAATCTATTTGCATTAGTATATATTTTTACATTGTTGTTTTTTATTTCTTTGTATTCGATAGATAGATAGATATACAAATAGTGTCTCACTCTTCTGAATAAAAAAATACTTCCAGCACTTGTGTCAAAATTTTATTTCATTATTTGTTTATAAATTGTTTATTTTTTTTATATAATTAATAATTATATTTAATTAATAATTAAACTATAAAAAAATATTTAAAAAAAAATAACAAAAAATCCAGTTATTAAATAAATTTGATTTATCTATCTATCTATCTATCTATCTATCTATCTATCTATCTATTTGTCTATCTATCTATCTATCTATCTATCTATCTATCTATCTATCTATCTATTTATCTATCTATCTATCTATTTATCTATCTATCTATTTGTGTATTTATCTGTCTATCGAATACAAAGAAATAAATGTTTATTAAGTAATTTTTTTGCTGTGTTTGGTTAGAAAAAAGCATTAATTTGGGAATTTCGGTAGTCTCTACCGAAATTCCCAAATTAATGTTTTTTTCTAACCAAACGCAACAAAAAAATGACTTACCAAAACATTTATTAAATTAAAAGTCAGAGTTGTGTTTTCCGTGATATAAGTGTTGTTTAAATTTTTTAAAATGTATAAATTTTAAACAAATAAATATTTGTTTATTTTACATAATATTGCATTGTAATTTGTCTTATAACCGTATTTCATATGCATTTTATTTTAATATTGAATATTATTTATTAATTTAATTTTAATTGTAAAATGCAAGTCATACGGGAATATTTTTAGTGCTTGTTTTTTTCTTTATATTTCTTTAATAAAATAAAATTTAACATCCATTTTTGGTTATAGTTAAAAAGAAAAATTATTATCTTTTAAATTTATAAATAAAATGTAACATTTTATATTTCAAAGTAATTATTTTTCAAATAAGTATCTTTTAACATTCAGTTTAGAATATTATAAAATGGATGGAATACGTTTTATATAACTTTTTTTTGGGGAAAAAGATAAATTTCTGAAAGTCTTAAAAATTGTAACAGTTAATTTACAATATTTAGAAAAACAGCATTAATTTTGGATTGTCTTTCTTTTTCACGAGTAACACTCTTCCGAAACTGAAAACAAAAAACACTTTCATTGAGTTAAAGTGCGCTTGTGTTAAAAATTCTGCCAAAAGCTATGCGACCTTACATAATAGAATTTTTTTTGGGGGGGAGGGGGGATAAACACGGCCAAGTAATTTCCAGTACATCGGCCATGATAAATTGAATACTTTCTATTTTGCGTTTAGTTATTTCTTGCTCTAAAACTACAGTGGCATTACTGAATCTTTCTTTCCTGATTACTGGAAAATTGCTTTTGTGGTACCAGTTTACAAGAATTATGTCGAAAGAACTGAATCATTAAATTATTGAATGTAATATAAAGCAGGTCGCTTGCAGGAGCGGGGTAGCTTTGGCTGAACAGATGGTAAACAGGTGACGTTACAAGACAGACTGCTACTCAGTGCATTGGAACGAGTGAAGGAGGTTCCAGTTCTACAAGCTATTTTGGCATGACGTCAGGATTTGATCCTAAGCTAATTCCACTGTTTGATGGCAGCAGCGCTGAGCAGTCAGTACAGGAATGGGTGGAAAAGGCAGAATTGATATTCCAGCTCAGTGGTGTGAAGCGTCTGGAATGCGTGGTCCCAATGCGCCTCGCTGGGGGTGCATACGTTGTATACCAGCAGCTAACGGATGAAAAGAAGGCAGATTTCATCTGCATCAAAAACGCCCTCTACACAGCGTTTGCACTAGATCTGGTTGCTGCATAGAAGGAGTTTATGGCATGCAAGTTACATTCCAGGGAGATGGTTGATGTTTATCTGGCAGAACTGAAGAAGCTTGCGGTCCTGTTTGGAGGAATGTCAGACAAAGGCCTGGTGTGCGCATTTATTGCAGGATTACCCACTGGTGTGGAAGATCTGCTCCAAGCCTCATCCCAAATAGACGAGATGGATATCTCAGAAGTATTAGCACGGGTGCGGGTGATACTAAAAACGAGCCCAGAGATTGTAGACCACGCAGTATCCATGCAGCCATCACATAGTGGATTTCAGGACCTGAGTACAGTTAAAAGCTACTACAAGTGTGCCCAACCATTTGGCCCGTGATTGTCTTTCATCGCACTCACTGATTCGAAGGCTTAGCAGGCTTCAGTGCTACAAGTGTAAAACCCAGGAACACCTGGCCCATGCCTGTCCGGAAAACGGGCAAAGGGAGGAAGCTACAGTACCAGTCTTCTACCTAGATCGTCACTGAACAAGGCGCTGCCCACAGTGAGCATGCACATTAATGGATGTGAATGCCTCGCCCTTGTAGACACTGGGTGCACCCAGACCCTGGTGCGCAAGGCATGTTGTGACACTTGATACAAGCAGAGAGTTCTAGTGCTAACCGTGGGTGGAGAGTCGTTGGCCTCTTGCGGGGTGAGCGTCATCAGCACAAGCCTGCAGTAGCTGTGCAAGCCCTGATGGTGGATGAGGAGCTGCTTGGGTATGACCTACTTCTAGGGATGGATTTGATTACACAGCTAGGTGGATTCACTGTGGACTACACCGGCAAGATAAAGTTCTCCCAACATGAGAAACGTGTTTGCGCTGTGATTACCCTCGACGAGCCCAACTTTCATGCGAAGTATGACAGGGAAACCAATGTGTGGATGGCATCTTGGAAGTGGGCTGGCGATCAACCACCAATATTCTTACGAAACTGACTATCAGAGTACCCCCCTCCAATGAGGCTTTGGGGTTGTATGAAGAAGAACTGCAGATTTGCATCAACAATGGCTGGCTGCTTCCGTACCCCAAGGATGAGCTCGCCTCCCCCCCCCCCCCCGAGGACTGATTCCCCTGATGACTGTCTTACAAGGTAGCAAACAGATGGTCCGACCCGTCATGGACTACTGTGAGCTTAATGAACATGTCGACCCGTACATGGCAGGAGCAGATGTTTGTGCACTCAAATTAAGGAAGTGGCAGCAGCAAGGGTCGGACATGGCAATTCTGGACCTGCGCAGGGCCTACCTGCAGATACGCATTGAAAAAGCGCTGTGGATATTTCAGACTGTGGAAATTAATGGAACTCGTTATTGTCTGACCAGGCTAGTGTTTGGTCTCAACGTGGCACCAGGCATTATGACGGCAATTATGCATGCAATCCAGCAACAGGATGAGGCTGTGCGCCAGGCAACATTTGACACATTGACAATATCTTTGTAAATAGGAGTCTCATATCTGCCCAGTCAGTCAAAGAGCACTTCGAGAACTTCGGACTGACAAGAAACCGGAGTGTCTGTGAGACAGGGCAAAAGTACTTGGCCTGCGCATGAGCAGTAGCAAGGGGGGACTCTACTGGAGGAGAGGTGGTGACGGTCCGGAAGTCCCATCCAACATAACTCGGAGCATTTTTTCTGTTTGTGGAAAGCTGGTGGGCCACTTCCCTGTATGTGGTTTGCTCTGGGTGGCAGTGGTGGCCATAAAACGTCGTGTCACATCCGTATCATTGGGATGTTATGATAAAGTGCATGATGCCATGCTCCTGAGCTGTCAGAAACTGTGGCCAGGATGACTCATGGCAACCCTGTGCGAGGGAACTGGTGCATTAACGGGAATGAGTTCATGGTCTGGTTGGACGCTAGTTCACTAGTCCTTGGAGTTGATGATTGTATTATCGAATATGCCTGTTGGCTTTGTCCAGAGAATGATTCTAGGCACATAAACCTGACCAAACTTGATGCCACATTGAAAGAAATTACCCTGGTGCTTCAGTGGCAAGCCAGGGTACTACATATTATCACGGACTCTGCGTGCACTCATCAGTGGATAACCGATGCATTGACTGGAAGAGCACGGCTAACCACATGGGCAGCGAGTGAAATGTTGATATGAAGATAGCTCGCCACGCTGGTCGATACAATCAAAAAGTACAACTTGACCATAGACGTAACAGCAAGTAACAGAGCAGATGTGCTGGCATGAGTACCACAACAGTGGCTACTGACTGATACCCGGGGAGGTTCTGAGACACTGTAGCAGCTATGTGCAGCCATCCCATGTCATATGGCTGCGGATCGTATCAGTGAGATTCATTGGCAATGCGGACACCCAGGGGTTAAGCGGACACTATATTTTGCCAAGATGGTTGACCCAGAAGTAAGTAGGGCAGATATCAAGAGAGCAGTGGAAAGTTGCGAGGCATGTCAATCAATCGACCCAGCTCTGATACAGTGGAAAAAAGAGCAATTGGGAGTGAGCGGCACGTGGCAGAGAGTGGGCATGGATATCACACATTATGGTGGCAATCACTTCCTCACCCTCATCGATTGTGGATCTACGCACTTCGCGGTCTGGAGACCACTTGGGCACCAGGACACCTCCTACATTATTCGCCAGCTGTCATCTGTGTTCTTTGAAAGAGATGTGCCCGAAGAGGTGCTAACGGACAATGACCCAGCCTTCTGCAGCCGGCAGGTCAAGCAGTTCTTGAAGGAGTGGGGAGTGTGGCTATGATTGCGGTGTGCTTATGTGCCATCAGGCAACGGTATTGCTGAGAGGAGCCATTGCAGCATCAAAAGAATTGTAGCTAGGAAGCAGTACACTGTCTCAGAAGCCATATATTGGTACAACATCATGCCGAAGGATGGCATCTCTCCAGGAATAGCGCCTGCAAATGCAATCTACCAATACCGAGTCCTAGAAAAGGGAATCTACCCCAACAGAGAAGTTACCAATGAGGAAGGACAGGGGTCGTACGCACCAGGGGATCCTGTCTGGGTGAAGCTGCTGGGAAGCCGGTGCACTGACAGATATACATGGGGCCGAGTGACCGATGTGGTGAGTCAGCAGTCAGTCATGGTTGGTGGTATGCTCTGTCATGTTAAGAAGCTGAGGCCGGCAACACAGTTGCAACCACCGCTGCATGACAGGAGCGACTCTGGGTCTAAGGCCAGTGGGTCATTGCTCTGGTTTGCACCAGCTTCATTAAGCAGTGAATCCGATATTAGTAGCCCCTTAGGCAGTGTTTGTAATGATATCGCTGCTCTTTCGTTTCAGTAACTTTTATATAGACTCTTTCGTCCAAGTTTCTTGATCTAACTTGCACTCACGCATGCGCATAGCAATGTATTAATAAAGCGGGACGCCATTATTCAGTTCTTTTCTTACCAACCAGACACACGTATTCCAGGTCTCATTATTACACATCCATGCACAACACAGCATGACATGGTGGCAAGTGGTATTATCATACAACACATAATCTTATAACGTAACGGACAAAAATAGGGGAAAAAGAAAGGGTAAAACAGTAAGTAAAAAAAAAAAGAAAAAAAAAAGCGATTTTTTTTTCTCCTCCCTTGCACACTGAATGAATTACGGTGCATTCGGATTTCTTTCATTTCTTTTTTTTCCTAACCTCCCACGCCACACAAATTGTCTGTACTTTTTTCACACTTTCATATCGTAATGGCCACAGTTTCGTTGCAAGTCCCTAGTGTTGATTGGGGCTCGACATGCATTGCTGAATCATTCAAACTATTTCGACAATGAATGGAACTTTATTTCACCATCAAAGTGACGAAACACGAGGATAAAGTCCCTCTAATTCTTCTCGCGACCAGCAAAGAAGGTTTACACTGGTATAACAGTTGGTCGATGTCGGATGATGATCGCAAGGATTCACAAATGATATTCATTGCATTTTTGGAACAGCAAGAACCGGCAACAAATCACCACAGCAGAAACCAAATGAAACAACAGACATCTTCATCAACAGATGTCGACTGTTGGCAAAGAAATGTGATTTCAGTGCCGATAAATTAAACGAACGCCTCGTTGAGTTACTAATTACCAGTACACCCATACCTGAACTGCAAAAGTAACTATTAAACAAACCGAAGGGTTACAGAATCGAGGAAGCTGTTAGATTATCCCATTCACATGAGGCATCAGCAGTTTATGTCAACCAGCTTCACAAAAATGTACGACATCTGTGGATCTACTTGTGTGTGCAGCCCCAAACATGCCAAATGACACTCAAAAATGTACCCGTAGTAGTAGGGTGGTACGACCACCATAAAAAATGAACTCATGATAAGCACACACTCATAACCTCCCAGCAAGCTTCTCATGGGACAGAATAATCCCCTGCTTCGCTGCAGCTGTTCAGGCAGTCTACCTTGAACCAGCTTTTCCATTTTCTTTGTTTTGTTTTACATGCCTAAGTCATCTTTGTTTTCAGAGAACGGGAGATGTAATGATATCGCTGCTCTTTCGTTTCAGTAACTTTTATATAGACTCTTTCGTCCCGGTTTCTTGATCTAACTTTTGTATGCACTCACGCATGTACATAGCAATCTTTTAATAAAGTGGGATGCAGATGTGTGGACATGACCTTAAACTATATCCAATGGTGAGGCCCCAGCTTGCAGGCTTTGGGGAGTGTGGAGCCACCCTTTAATTGCCATTGCTCCCAGGTCTACTCTGATCCGGACTGGTAGTACCTGTTAGGGTCTCAACTATGGGTTAAATAGAAACCGAATTGAAAAAAAACAAATATATTCCAAATGTGGTGATTTTTTTCCCGTCTTACACTGTAATTGTAATGATATCGCTGCTCTTTCGTTTCAGTAACTTTTATATAGACTCTTTCGTCCCGGTTTCTTGATCTAACTTTTGTATGCACGCACGCATGTGCATAGCAATCTATTAATAAAGCGGGACGCCATCATTCAGTTCCTTTATTACCAACGAGACACATGTGTTCCAAGTCTCATTATTACACATCCATGCACAGGACAGCATGATAGTGTTCTTCAACCCTCAGACTGCAGATGAGAGCGCAAGTGAACAAGAGGCCTGCACAGTCCCCCTTCGGAGAAGCACCCGATGGAAGAGAGCACCACTTCCCTGCCATCTCTGTGATCATGAGATCGGGGGGGGGTGAATAGAAATGGACATACAAACGGCCTACCTGTGAAGTCGCTTGGAGGAGTGTGGCAGTTTTTTGCTGTACAGACGGCAAACAGGTGACGTTACAAGACAGACGGTTACTCAGTGCATTGGAACGAGTGAAAGAGGTTCCAGTTCTACAGAAACCATAGAGGAAGACCTCCAGTCTGTAGTGGAACGGGGACAAAAATGGGTGATAACATTCAATGCTGCCAAGACTAAGCTTCTTTCCTTTAATAATTACAAGAAACTTTCTCAACCACCAATAGCCATTACTAATGATCCACTACCTGAAAGCTCTTTGTTCAAACTCCTCGGCTTCACATTCACAGGCAACATGAATTGGATCAAATACATTGAAGGCATTGCCAATGATTGCTCTCTCTACCTCTAAATGCCTGAGCATATCGTGTACCTCTACAAGACCACCATTCACCTATGCATGAAGTACTGTTGCCGCATCTGGGCTGGTGTATCTGCTACTAGTCTCTCACTCCTAGACAGGGTTCAAAAAAGAATCGCCAACCTAATAGGTCCCACACTGTCAACCAAATTCCAACCTCTGTCCCATCGATGAAATGTTGTATCCCTGTGCCTGTTTTATTAGTATTTTAATGGAAAGTGCTCTGATGAATTCCAAACCCTTGAACCCCTTGACGTATATACCCCAACTTACCTGAAAAGCAGCAAAATCACACCCCTACACTGTAGAGATTTCTAGATGCCGGAAAGCCTTCTACTCAAATTGTTTCTTCTCTCGCACTGCTAGACTTTGGAATTCCCTCCCGGGTCCCTGCTTCCCTGACTGTACCAACAAGCATAAGTTCAAGTGTAATGTGAACAGACATCTTGCTACTCAACTCCCTACATAATATCCCTGCAAATTTGTTCCCAAAAAAGCACAGTGCCACTTTGACGTAAGGGGCTACCCCTTACGTCAAAGTGGCACTGTGCTTTGAAAAGAAAAAAGTTTCCAATAATAACAAGTAACGCTTTTTATTCTTGAAGAAAGAGAAAAAGAAATGAACAACACGTAACTACATTTCCGGGCCTTTTTCTTTAAGGTACAAATATATTTTCACACCGGCGGTCACATGTCAACTTTCAGGGAAATTTAAATTTTTCTTCCTGACACGATCCGATGATTGACTAACCTTAATATTATTCCATGCACGGATTTGTACATCGAAATGAAAACAACGAAAGAATTGGCAAAGTAAATATAATTTTTTTTTTTTTTTCGAATTAATAATTCCAAAATTAGAATAGTTCGTTAAGATTGACAACGTAAGCAGAATTCGATGAAAAAATTGTTTATCAGCGATAAGTGGTTTTGTTATTTACTAAACTATTAAATAAGAAACCATTTCGAGTATTTTTAATTGTAGTTAACAGAATAAAAACAAAGCGCGTAACGGAAGAATAGGCGACTCTACACCCGGCTGTACCTGTGTCAAGTGAAAACCTCGAGTGGAACAAATAATAATCTGGTTACCAAACCGGAGTTGCGCTTTTTTTTTTTTTTTTTCTAAAACAAATAAACGAATTGGCGTGAAATAAAATTTTAAACTTTAGTAAACAATTTTATTTTTGTAAATTTTTACGACGTGCCCCAGGATATTATAAACACCCCAACCTCCCCATGTTAGGAACGGCTTTCGGAATAAACACCCCAACCTCGAAAGCCGTTCTTAACATGGGGAGGTATTTATTCCGAAAGCCGTTCTTAACATGGGGTGGTTGGATGTGTTTATACTACGCTGGCGCTGGGCTGGTCGTAAAAAATACCTATATATATATATATATATATATTTCATTTTTTTTTTTTTTTTTTTACCTATATCTTACAAAAGTAAATAATATTTGATTAAATTTTGCATTAGTATGATAAAAAATGAATGCTTGTGCACTTTACCACAGACAGCGCTACTTTTAAATAGTTTTTTTTTCAGGTTAAATTCAAGTTACATGAGATCTTTTATTATTATTATTATTATTAAATTGTTAGGTGGAAGTACAGAATAATTAAAAACACTCTCCCCTCCCTATGTTAAGAATGGCTTTCAAAATAATAACGTTATTATTTCAGCACGATAGGGTGCCCATTTTCAGTTAAATTTACATGGAAAAGTGATCACCCGGTAGTCACCCACTTTTTGAAAAAGTAATTTCTTCATATGAAAACTTTTTTTGCGACGGAAACGGTTTGCAGATTCATTTGTAGCACATCCAAATCTACAAAAAAAAATATTTTTAGATACGAACGTGAGACGGGCCTTAAAGTAAAATAATACCCATTTTTTGTGTGTTTATTGGCTAAAAGATTTTTTGTTCTCCAACCAATGTTAAGAACGGTTTTCGAGTTGGGGGGGGGGTTATTCTGAAAGCCGCTCTTAACATGAGGAGATTGGGGTGTTTATAATATGCTGGACGTCGTAAAAATTTACCGTATTGGCGAAAATTTTAAATTAGACGAAAAACAAGTAGTTTTTCAAATATAAAGTCATGTAATTCTATATGTTATCAGTGCGTGCATATTTGTGATGCATGCGCGTCAAAAATATGAGCGCTTGCACGTACAGAAATGGCCACCACTGATAACATATAGAATTACATGGATTTATATTTGAAAAAACTACTTGTTTTTCATCTAATTTAAAATTTTCGCCAATACTACCCTGTGACAAGGCAGTTTGATACATAAAACGTTTAACATAAACGAAGGCTAGGCTGTGAAATGGAAAATAGTCCCAGAGTTCAGGGGTTAATACCATGGAAAGAAAATAAATCAAACAAAAAAACTTTTCGGCCAATAAAATGCCCCTTCTCTCAGGTGACCATAAAGTGGGTGCTCATTTTCAGTTATGAACCCTGGAACCTAGGACTATTTTATGCCATTTACCACCTTCAGCAGTGTTTTCTTACACGATGCGTTTGCGTGTGCACTTGCGTAGTGAAGTGACTTAGTCGCCGAGGAATTTATAGCGGACATTTTGGAATAACAAAGTTTTCAAAAAAAAAAAAAAAATGTTCATTTTTTTTTTTTTTTTTGTGTATTACATAGTTTTTAATGCTTTTTATTTTCTCCCTTTCTGCTCTGTTAAGACCAGCATCATTAGGGATGCTGACTTAAACTAGGGTTGCCACTTTCTCCTTCTTGTCCCATATCACTATGTCAGGCTTAATAACCCCATTTTCCAGGTTTGTAGCTGTAGGAATTTCGTAGTCATGGTGGATGGTGCATGACTTATTTCCAACTGTTGATTCCGGTAAACATGTTCCCAAGATTTGCTGCTACATTGGATATTCAAGTTTTTACAAAGTTTCCAGTGGAATTTACACACTTTATTGTGTCACATTGTATAATAGCCATCCACAAACAGGACTTCACAACCGGATGTCAGGCGGCTCACACTCTCTACTTCTGTGTGGCAGAACCTGCACTTGTTGTTATTGCTGAGACCACTCATCTTTTTAAAAGCATTGGTCATCAAGCTTTGATCTTGAGCGGCCATTATCATTCTCTCCTGATCATAGTGAAGAGATCCCTTTTTAAGCCAATCTACAGAACCTTTTTTATCAATATATTCCTGTGATAGTTCATCCAGGAAATACTTGGCACGCTGTTAGTTAGCCTATTGTCCAGTTTTCTGCAATGGAAGGTCTTCATGAATTTTTGCCGACTCTTTTAGGCTATTTCTATTGGCGGGCTTGCTTTCTGTTTCTGTCTCATTTGTAAGACAGTCTCGTGCAAAATGTTTGGTCAGTTTTGTGATGGAAGTAGTTCTACTGGCTCTCTTTTCTTGGTGTTCATATACCATTTTAAGGTTTGGATTATGGGAGCTTATCAGATAGTGTACTACAGTGCTCACAATAATGGTTCCATGTTGATCGTTAATCTCTGACAAACCAATGCCTCCGACTCCTCTTGTTATGTAGTTCTTATTAGTGGATAGAGTACATTTTAATGTGACAGTGACATGTAATACTATTTGATGAGGGTTTATATGAGAGAGATAGAAGAAAGGCATTGGGTTTGTATTACTGTACACATAGATTCGAAAAAGTTGTTAAAAAAATATATATATAACAAATAAATGTTATCAAAGGCAAGATAAATTACTTTTCTACCAAACTGGATATAATTTTCGTGTTTTTATTCAAGTTAACATGTTTATTCAGCTCGAAAAGCATACAGTGTTTACCGATGTATTGGAAAATTCAAAATGGCGGCCGACTCTTTAACATGGTAAGTTCAGGAAAAGGTGTTATAAATAATAAACTAGACAAAATACTATTAAAAAACCACCGAATATATGTCAAGTTATGTCACGGTAACATATATTGAGCGAATTTCTAACAGTATTTTGTCTAGTTTATTATTTATTACACCTTTTTCCGAACTTACCGTGTTAAAGAGAGAGTCAGCCGCCATTTTGAATTTTCCGATACATCGGTAAACACTGTATGCTTTTCGAGCTGAATAAACATGTTAAATTGAATAAAAACATGAAAATTATATCCAGTTTGGTAGAAAAGTAACTTATCTTGCCTTTGATAACATTTATTTGTTATATATTTCTTTTTTAACAACTTTTTCGAATCTATGTGTACAGTAATACAAACGCAAGGCATTTATACAGTTCTGGAGAGTGTTTCTATAACATTGACACATATTTTCTTAACACATGTATTTTTGAGATGAGGATTGTCAGTCTTTCATCTTAAGAGGGGACATTCATTATTTCTTGATACTGAGAGGGAGACACATTCTTAAGATAATGAAGACACATTCTTATATGAGTTTATACACAAGTTCATTATACAGATGAGTGGAACACAAGTTCTTATAAATACAACTTCACAATACCTTGTTTGTAGAATCGCATAACACAAGACAGTAGTTACAAAATATGATGACGTCCTTTATTTCTTGACTGGTCAATGATTTCGCATCAAGGAATTCAAAGTTTCTACATGATTTCAACTTCCAACCTTTCGCCTCCAAAGGTGGGTTCCTTCTGACTCATGTCAGCTCTGTCCGACCCTCTCTCGACCCTGCCTCGGCACTGATCTCTTTGTTTCACTAAAGCTCTAACTATATTGACAATTCATCTCTTAGCCATGACGTCATTGCATGGCCAAAAAACGTGCATATCAATCCCGTGGCCTGACATGCTTCACGTGTCTAAAACATGCACTGTTCCTCACATGTCTATCTCATTCTGTAGACCAAATTCGTCTATTTTTGGCCCAACCTATTTTCCAATGTTTAACATTTTCTATTGTTCGGATCTAGATAACCTCAATTTAATTTAAGTTTTCATAAACAGAATTGAATCATCAAATTCCTATTTCAATAACATTTCTAAACAACGAATTCCTTTTCAATAACATATCTGTATTATTCATTTTAAACTCATGATTGGAATTCTCCTGAATCTTAATTCCAAATCTAAGCTTCCCAGGTTCAAATTCTCGGACTATCCTATTCCATTTTTACTTACTTACAAGAACAGGCGACTGCTCTCGTAACACTCTTGGTAGATACAGGTTTCTATATATTACTCGGTATAATTTTAACATTTTTCTTGTTTTAGTGTCTAGCCTGTTAATTTCTCTCTGTGGCCAATCAACAATGTCAAAGCTATACGTCACCACTTTTTCCATAGAAGTAAACCCTGACCAAATATTCAAAATCACATAGTATTCGCTGCCCAAATAAGATCTCCTTGCTATGGCTAACCCATATTAGCTTTTACAAGGAATGGTGCACCTTCTCCAAGTGATGTTACCTCAAGTAGCAGCACGAAAATGGATACTCCACCAGACTAGATAAATTCTTGTCCTGGAATTCAGTAAGACCAAGAGACCAAAATAAAATATATACTACAATATATGAAAATGGTTAATTGGGGAGAGGAAAACTATGTTCTCAACTTCTTTATTAACTCAGTGTTTGAAAAATAAAGAACTTTAATGGAACATTCGAATATCTATGTATCTCATATAGAGTTCAAGTGTTAGCCCCAGGTCGTGGGCCCCTTGATTTCTGAGAACTTTGACTGAAGTAAAATAAAACTTATAGTCATCCATGAAGAGCAGGTGGTTGACTTTTTTATTCGGTTCTTGTTGGCAGTCCTGGCTCAGATTGTAGGCACTCCCACTTAGTAATTCATGGATCCATTGCCATTTCACCATAAATGGCATTCGGAATTATAATTTAATTCAATTATTTAAAAAAGAGCATTTACCTGTTTGATTACATTAAAAATTGTTTTAAAGGTAGAAATGACCACAAATGAAGAAGTGGGATTATGTCATCCATCTTTGTCGATGAAGACCACAAACATCACCGGTTTTGGGGCTAAGATCAGAGTGTACTATCTGTTCTGATGCTACACTTAACCTATACTTTTCTCATTCAATGAAGGAAAAATCTTTCTAGACTGGAGCATTTTTGTTCTTATCCAGAATGCCCCCAGGTCCTGGATATGGCCTTAAACTATATCCAGTGGTGAGGCCCCAGCTTGCGGGCTTTGGGGAGTGTGGAGCCACCCTTTAATTGCCATTGCTTCCAAGTCCACTCTGACCCGGAGTGGTAGTACCTGTTAGGGTCCCAACTATGGGTTAAATAGAAACTGATTTGAAAACAACAAATATATTCTATTAAAAAAAATTTTCTTCAAAATCTTTGTATTCGGCATTAAATAACCCGAAAAGGGTTGATATGCCGTAAAACAAAACCAACCAACCAGAGTGCCCCATTTTGGGGAACCTGATTTCCCCCACATTAAAAACCGATTTTGTGTCCAACTCTGCCCTCCTGGGAAGGCAAGTAAATAGAAACATTGCTGGTTTGTCAACTATCTGACTGCGCTTGACTTAGTTAAAAGTGTGGGGGGGGACTTGCATCTACCACACTCTCTCGTCCAGAAACACTTGACCCTGATGGCAAGACAGGGTTAAGAAAACCAAGCGTGAAAACAAGCTTAATGAAGATACCGATGCAATACATACAGCACCTAGCATTGCCAAAATTGTCACCCATCTGGTACTGGCCAGCCCCATCGTTGCTTAACTTCAGGAGTTATGTAGGCAACAAATATATATATATAGTTTATGAAAAAAAATTAAATCCTTAAAAAATTCACTTAATCATCAAAACAAACATTTAAAATACATGGAAATTTACGTTTACTAAATGAACTTATTTAGTTGGGCTACCGTAGTTTCTTCCAAACTATCGTTAACTTATGGATTTTTTAATTTCGCCACGTGAAATCTATAGTGAGATTAAAGATGGATTTATTTGAAATTCAGATACTTATGTTATAATATTTTTGCATATTTTTATAGCAAATCATACTAAATCTAAGTCCAAGGATGGACTACTATTGCTACATCTGGGCAGGAGGTGTTAGAAGCAGCTTATCCTACCTTGACAGAGTTCAAAATAGACTTTGTAGCTTAGTAGGGGATGCCTTTTTCTTTTCCTTGCAACCTCTTCCTCTTTCCCACAGAAGCGATGTTGCGAGCCTGTCTCTGCTTTATCATTATTTTCATGGCAAGTACTCGTCTGAGCTCCAATCTATGGTGGTCCTCCTTGGCCTAACTTTCATGAAAAATACTCTATGGTCCTCCTTGGTCTGACTTTCATGAAAAACACCTGTTTAGCTGAAACCACTATCAATAATTTTCCCCACTCTTCATCTGTACCTAAACCTAAACATAGATTCCATGAACAAAACTTCTTTCTTAGAACTGCACGTCTGTGGAACTTTGTTTCGTTTTCCTGCTTTCCAACTAACTACGATATGGGTATCTTCAGATCTAACCTGAACAAGTTCTTGATGAGCCATCCCCTTAAGTAATCCAATTTACCAAATTTCCACTACTGACGATTACTACGATATTGTCCCATTGACTACTGTACACTCGTTAACCCTTGATAAGTGGCGACTCCTTTGTAAAAATAAAAAAAATCTTATTTAGATATGAAAAAAATTGATTCAAAAACCTTTAAAAAAATATTAAATATGTTATCCATCGAGACAAAAATGGCAATGAATTGTGATTTTTTTTTTTTTTTTTTTTTTTTGAAAATTTAAAATTCTATTAAAAATAGTAGAAAAAGTTTTATATTATTCTGCTTTTCATATAAAATTCAGGCTTTTATCTTTCTGGAAAAAAATTGCTCCAGAATAATGGATTTTAATAAATTTGAATTCATTAAAAAAAAGCAAAAACAACTTTGTTTTTATATTAATTTATTTATTGTGGACTATTAAAACTTTGTTTTTCTTCAATTTTTGGCAGTGCCTAATTAAAAATAACAGGAAAACTTTAAGAAATACTGCCTTGTGATGGAAAAATATGAGCATACACTAAATTTTGGGGAAATTTATTCAGTAGATGTATAATTATTAAAGAAAAAGTTATGGATAATATATGAATCATTTTATGTTAGATTGACACCGTTGTCTGTTGGAGATAATCAATGATATTATGTAAAACGATTCCAGTTTTGACAAATTGTCAAAATCTATGTACAGTATAAGAATCTACAATTTATTTACATGTTCGAAGGGATCATCAAAAGTTTAATTTCTTTCAATAAATTCTTGTTTTTATCTTATTACTTTATTTTACTTTGTCATTTCAAAAATGTCGAAATTTATTTTTTTTTTACGCTAAAATTCAATTCTTACCTGTTTCTTATTTGTAAAACAAATTAAAAAAATCCAACCCTAACCTAACCATAAACATAACTTTAAAAAAAAACTGTGCTTGTACAGAACTCCTCCAACCCCACTGAAAAAATAAAAAATCTGTATGATGTATGTACCCGTGACTGAAAGAAAATATCATACACCGAAAATCATGTAAATTAATCAAGTAATTTTATTTTTAAATAAGAAAATCAAATTTTATCACTTAACTATCAGTGACAATCTTGTAATGCCATCTTGAAAACACTCTACAGGAACAAGAGAGATAACTTCAAATCGAGATTTTAGAAAACTATTCTTAATATGGGGAGGGCATTGGAAAATCTCAAATTTGTTTAAAAATGATTTTCTTTTATAAAAATAGAACTACTTGATCAATTTATGTGATTTTTTTTTTTTTTTGTATACAATGTTTTCTTTTCATCACAGGTATATACATCCACAGATTTTTTTTTTTTTTTGTAGGAGGGGGGTGTATTCTGAACAGACTTCTCAAAATTTTATTTCTTTTCATTTTCAAATTACACCAATGTAGAAAAGTGCATCAACTATTTAAAAAAAATTTTTTTTTTTTTCAGAGAGTTGGGCTTATTGAGAAAACGATCTGTTTCTTCCCCTGGTCAGAAGCTTAGAAATAAAAGACGGAAGGTATTAAGTAAGTAGTTTTTATTGCTCTCACACTTATGTCACAAAACAAAATAACTCGACTTTTTCTTATATGCTAGCAGGAACTAGAATTGATTGTTAATAAATGCCTTTATCTTTCATGACCTGTGTCCGGTCCATATTTTTTTATTTTTTTTTTTATTCAATTTTCACCCCAAACAAGGCACAGCGCCACTTTGAAGCAGGGGGCTACTATCAGGGACTTAATTAGCGGGGTCATTATGAAGGGAGATGAGTAGAAAGATGTTTGTTAACGTTACACTTGAACTTCTGCATATCATTGCAGTTGGGAAAGCAGAATCCCGGAAGGGAGTTCCAAAGACCCGCAGTTCTGGGGAAGAAACTATTGGAGTAAAAGGCTTTCTTGCACCTAGGGATCTCTACTGTAAAGGGATGAGACTTAGTAGCTTGTCGGGTTTGTCGGGGGTAGTTACCTCGGGGAGGTATAAGTGTTTGCAGTTCGTCAGAGCATTCACCATTAAAGTATTTGTAGAACAGGCAGAGGGATGCAACATCTCGTCGATGGGACAGAGGCTGAAGCCTAGATGACAGTTCAGGACCTATCAGGTTGGCGACTCTCTTTTGAACCCTGTCCAGGAGCGAGAGACAAGCAGCAGATGCACCAGCCCAGATGTGACAACAGTACTCCATACATGGGTGAATGGTTGCCTTAGAGAGGTATAGGATACTGTCAGGCGTAAGTAGTTTTCTAGCACGGTAGAGGGAGCCAACCTTCCTTGCAGCAGCCTTGGCAATGCTCTCAATGTATCTATTCCAGTTCATATTCCCTGTAAACGTTAGGCTGAGGAGTTTAAAAGAAGTACTTTCAGGCAATGTGTTCTTGGCCATTGCTATTGGTGGTAGAGAAGGTTTCTTGTAGTTATTGAAGGAAACAAGCTTAGTCTTAGCAGCAGTTGAAAAAGATCAAAGGTTACATCAGCTGAAACGTGAAAATAATAACCAAGATGAAATTAGTATTCCATCATCATTTTTTTTTTTTTTAATTACATTTTCGCCCCAAACAAGGCACATTGCCACTTTAGTGTAGGGGGCTACTATCAGGGGCAACAACTACTGGGGTACTATGTTGGGATTTGGGCAGCAAGATGTCGGTTCACATTACACTTGAACTTCTGCATGTCAATACAGTTGGGGAAGCAGTAGCCTGGAATGGAATTCCAGAGTTTAGCGGTTCTGGGGAATAAACTATTGGAGTAGAAAGATCTTTTATATTTAGGGATCTCTACAGTGTGGGGTGGGATTTAGCTGCCTGTCGCGTTTGTCGAGGGTGTCTACGTCGTGGGGGCACAAGTGTCTGCAGTTCGCCAGAGCATTCACCATTAAAATACTTGTAGAACAGGCAGAGGGATGCAACATTACATCATGTTTTACATACTGGCATGCATTGTATCGGATGATATAAGTTGCCTTCAATAAGTTTTCAGACTTTTTTGTACAAGTATTTAAAATTGTTGTAGACCTGAAAATTCATTATGTTATTGCTGTATATATTATGAGATGACTGACCAATTTTTATGTTTTCAGGTTCAAATGAACAGCTACAGCAGGAATTGGAATACACCCTACTAAAGCCTGATTGTCACAGCTGGTGAATTTCAAAAATACAATCTGGATGTGAGGACACTTTAGAAGAACGATATGCAATAAAATTCTGTTTTAAACTTGGAAAAAATGCTAAATATACATATGGAATGCTTCAGAGTGCTTTTGGACCATCTGCATGAATCGAGCATCAGTTTTTGAATAGCATAAGAGATTCAAGGAAGGCAGAGAGTTTTAGGGATGATGAGAGGTGTGGGAGGAGTAAGAAAGTCCGACCACCGGAGTTGATTAGCCAAATAAAGAATTTCATGGATAAGGATGTTCGTGTGTTTATATAGACAATAAGTGCATAGTTTGATGTCAGTGTGGGAACTGTACACACAATTATTCACAAGGAACTGAAGATGAGAAAGATTTGCCAAAAGTTTGTCCCAAGAGTGCTCAGAAAAGATCAGAAAGAAAGATATTGTCATGACATCAATTCAGATCCCGCAGTTGTTGATGCTCTGGTGACCTGCGATGAACATTGGATCTACTGCTAATGACCCAAAGACTAAGAGGTAGAAGCATGCTTCCTCTCCCAGACCCAAGAAGGCCAGACAGAGCAAATCCATCCAGAAACTTATGATGATCCCCACTGGACAGACAGTGAACAAGGAACACTATGTTGAGGTTTTAAGGGAGTTCAGGGAGATTCCATCAGAAGAAGTCAGCATTCTTCAAATTAGGTCAGTGGCATTTCCACCAAGACAATGCACCAGTTCACAATTCCATCCTTGTCACAGACTATTTGATCAAGATGGGCATCAAGACAGTTCCTCACCCTTCCTATAGTGTGTGACTTTTGGTTATTCCCTAAACTCAAGAAAAACCTCAGAGGCTGTTGTTAGGAGACGAAAGAGGCTGTGACGCGGTTCATTGACATGCTCATACAAGAGGACTTCCATGAGGCCTTCCAGAAGTTGTTGGGAATGGTACAAGTCTATTGCAGTCAGAGGAGATTACTTCAAAGGGGACAAAAGTTTCATGTGTGTACTATTTATAAAAGTGCTCATACGAAAAAAGTCTTGAAATTTATTTAAGGCATCTCGTAAATGAGTTGGGTTAATATGCTTTATTTGGACTTTAAATTTGTTGGTTTTTATCGAGAGTTTCGATGTTTGAAAGCATTTTTGTCGAAGACTTATTGTGTATTCAAGGTACAAGCCACAGAGTGTTGATCGCCTTACAATTGTTTTGAAGCTGCGACCATTCAGTGATTTTTTTTTTTTTTTTTTTTGTAGCAAATTCTATACCTCATTCATATGTCCACTTGATGATAAAGGCTAATGAATTTGTCTGGAGGACACTAAAACAACAATGTGAGGATTGGTGACAATGATTGAGAGTAAGGCTCAATAAGAATTTATTAACATTGGACTTGAAAACGATCATGCTATAGTCAGCAATTTTTCTTGAAAAGAAAATTTGATCATGAAAGGTCCGTTTAGTTTTAGTACATGTTTTTTATTGTTTGTTTTGATTTGCAAACGAATTATATTTCTTTGTCCCTTTTTTTGCTTGCCTCCTCACGAGGGCAAAGTCATGGTCTTTGTAAAGAAAGACAAAGTTTGTAGATTTTTAATGTGAGGAAAATTCAACTCCTTTTTATCCCTAAAAGAGGTGCCCTGAGGTCATTTCCTATTTTACAGTTGTCCACATCTATTATTGACATATTTTGTGATGATATTTTTAAGTATGGCCGACAAAATGTAAAAGTGGTCAAAAAACAAATGTTGCCAGGGGAAATAGCGGGTGGAGTGGAGGGGGATTGGTTCACATGTATGAGTGGTCCCCACCTCATGTTTTTGTTTTTTTTATGTTTCATCTTTTTTTTTTATGTTTCATCTTTTTGTTTTTTAATTTTTTCGGCAAATTGTTGTCGAATGAAATTGTCAAGGGCAGAAAAAGTCAATATTTGGACATTTGGGGGGAAGTGCTCGGTTTCTAGTGGCACAATTTTGGAACTGCTCCATGTTTTTCGGTTGGTTTCACAATTTTGGCCGTTTTTACGCAGTTTGGCCCTTTTTTTTTTAGTTTTGTTTGAAACTTGCTCTTTTCCAATTATTTTATATGCATATTTATGATTATCTTAAATTTTTGTCACCCAAATTGTTTTCATTTATTTTTTAATACGCAATCTTCAGCTTTCATCGACAAACATTTTCAATCTGGGGGCAGCAATTGATGGTCAGTGTGCGCTGAAGAAACAGCTTTTGAAAAGTTGATTTTTGGGGGTATTCGGGTTTGTGTTCCGCATTGTTTTTATGGGTCACTGTGTTTGTTTTCACACTTTTTAAGGGTGAATCTTTAGTTGGTGTTCTCACGCACATTGACCATTAGTTGTTGCCCTTGGATTGTGAATGTTGGTTGGCAAGGCTTGGAGATTGCATATTAAAAAAAAAAGAAGTCGGAAAAAATAAAAAGGAAAAAATTTGTTTAGGCAAGACCTTTGTAAATGTCGAGTGACAAAACTTGAAGATAACCACCACCTTACATTCATTAACTCTTATCCTCGAGTGGCCGTCAGGCTTTGATAAGTAAAAAAAAAAAAGGTACACAACAACAGAACAGAAAATTACAATTGTTGTAGCTAGATGTAAAAGTTTTCCCAGTTTTCTTTTTCATTTTTTTTTAATTTGTGTTCGTAAATTTAAACATCCTTTTGTGTTATTAAGACATTTTTTTTTTTTTTTTTAACTAAAACTGATTTTTGTAACAAAATAATTGTAGATATTGCAAATTTCATTTCCTGTTTCAATTTTTTTTTTTCTAGAACAAATATTCCAGTATATCATTGTACTCGATTTTGAATCAACCTGTTGGAGTGACACTAAGCTAATACCGCAAGAGATTAGTAAGTTTTCTCTTTTATTTATTAAATTTAACAGGGTATTCCAAACCAACATTTTATTTTTATGTCTAAAATATTGAAAAAATAACGGAGCAAGTGGTATATAGTGATAACCTTGAAATTCTTTTCGTTTTTTAATTTTTAGTTGAATTTAAAAAAAATTTTTAGTTCAATTTAAAATAATTTTTTTTTTTTTTGATTTTAAATTTTTAGTTGAATTTCCTGCAGTGTTGATGAACATTTCCAATGGATCGATCGAGAGTGAATTCCAATATTACGTTCAACCACAAGAAAAACCAATGCTGAGTGAATTTTGTTGTCAACTAACAGGTATCACTCAAGTAAGTAACATGAACACCCAGCGAAAGATTATTTATAATTTACGTGACTGAAAAATGTATTTATGCAATTCCTATTTCAGTCACATAAATTATTTCAAGTTGGAAAGAAAACTCGAACTGGATTATTTTGTGTTCTTTTCTTCTCCATGCGAAAACGTTCGCACTTCCCATAAGCAGCAGCAGCCCTTCTTTTTTCAATAACCAACAACAAAATCACATGCGAATGAGATGGCGTTCGAAAATCAAAAGACATATGTTAAGCAACACTTCCGTCTATAGTCTGCCATCTCGAACTCCCAACAGCGCCTAAATTTTCATAATTGCATTCTTGTATCTGAAGGGTTTCAGGTTTACGTGCCACTGCTTCCCTACAGCGGGCGCATGCCAACCGTGACCACTTATTTCTATGCTTCTCCACACCGTTATCACACTTTTCTTGCCCTAAATGATTCTCATCCATAATTTTCAGAGTAGACTTTTAAACGTAATGTTTTCTAAGATTAATGTTGCCATTTCATTAAAAAAACAATTCTTAGAGTAATCTATTGACATATATTTATATATCTATAAATGTGAGAATGTGTATTGTGAGGACACTTCTCAATGTATATACTCAATGAATTTTTTATCTACAGACTTGAAATTTGGTATATAGGGTATTCAGACATGTGGAAAACTTTTTGATTGATTTTTATCCTGAAAAAAGAAATGTTAAGGTGTCAAAATTAAAAAATTGGTTCTTCCTATTTTACAGGTGTTCACATCTATTATTGACATATAAAACCACCGGATAATTTTCAGTATGGCCAACAAAACGTAAAAGTGGTTAAAAAGGAAATGTATTACAAGTAGATGTCACCAGGGGCAAGATAAGTTAGTGCTAATAGTGGTGGGGGTGGGGGATTGGTTCATGGGTATCAGCGGCCCCCTCTCATGTTTTTTTTTGTTTGTTTCATCTTTTTTTTAAAATCTTTTTGTCAACTGTTTCACAGCTTGCATGTGCGAATTATTCACATTATGTTAAGAATAAGTAGGTTTGAAAACACTTTTTACAGATTGTGTTAAGCTGGCCTAATGGTTATCATACTTGACCCACTATCTTAAGGTTTTGGTTCCGATTTCAGCTTAAGTATTTTTTTTTTTACTTACAAGAACTGTTTAGAAAAAACATAATGCTCACATGCACGTCTCAGTTTCTTTTGTTTTGTATTTTACTTCATTTTTTTTTTTTAATTTAATATATATATATATATATATATATATATATATATATATGAGCAAACAGTTAATGAAATATGTTAAAAAAACACTTTGAAATGAGTTAAAAACATATTTAATCTGAAAAGGAAACACTAGATAAATGGATAGTCCTTAATCCGCGGAGTTTCGAAGAAATACTCTCCTTCTCATCAGAGGGTAGGAATTAGCAAAATGCAGGATCGGATTTTGCATGCAGAAGTATTTGATGAAACAACAAATAAGTCAAAGATCTTACTTGAAAACAAAATAAGTTAAGCAGAGGGAATATGGTAAAGAAAAAGGTGATTACACATTAATGGATAGTCTGGTGGAAGATAAAAAATCCAGTGACAGTAAAATCCAAATGTAAAACTTCAAGAAAGTTAAAAGAATTTCCATTTGTACAAGTAAAATCCAAGGAAATCCCGTAATTGGAAGAAGATGGTCCATAATAATCCAAAGGCAGAAATCCATGGAATAATTCACAAAAATGTGTACAAGGAAAAAATAATATTAATAAAAGGAAAAAAAAAAAAAATAAAAAAAAAAAATAAAATAAAAAAAAAAATAAAAATAAAAGAAAAATTATATATATATATATATATATATATATATATATATATATATGAAATGACATTGTCTTTGTGAGGAATCATCTCTACCAAACTCCTGTCAATTTTTGACAAATATCAGAGAGGTCCAATCCAATCACTTGACTGGTCACATCATACACAAATTATCCGTAACTGTATTATTGTATCTGATTCTTCTAAAAAATGAAGATCTTGATTTTTCTTTTTTTCTTCCCAAATAGATTATACAGGGTGGAACGATAAAATTGTCGCCCTAAAGAAAACAACGCTACAGATTTATTTAAAAAAATTTTATTGAAAAAAAAATCAATTCAGGTAACTTGATTATGTAGTAGAACTGTCATCTATTCAATGTAGCCGCCTTCAGCCTCAATCACCACCTCGATACGGGTTTGAAACTGGAAAGCATGCCTTTTCTACAAGCACTGGCGAAAGCTCGGCGAATACTCAGCAGATGGTGGTGATCAGGCTGGATTTGTTGTGGGAGGTCATGTTTGTGATGTTCTTGGTGTATGACCCAAACGAAGTAGTCCAGTAGGTTCAGGCCGGGAAAGGAGGAGGAGGAGGTTAAGTGGCAGAAAGTTACCAAGTTGTAGTACTCCTTCTGAAGCCAAGCCTAGGTCTCTGAACTTGTGGGCCAACGCCAAGTCCTGCTACCATACCCAGGGTTTGCTAGCAGTCACTTGATTGCACGAGAGGATCACTACCCTCTTCAGCACATCCAGGTATACTTTAGTGTTAACTTTCAAGCCGACTTTCAAGATGTAAGGTGGCATAATGTGATCTTCACTTGAAACCACACCAAAGACCATAACCGTGGCCAGAAACTTTGTCTTCATCAACCTGGGCACGTCCCTGTTATTCATGGCAATCCAGCAATGCATTTTGAGGGTGCTGGCAATGGTCCTGTTGTCATAACTTGGATTGGTAGAGAGCATGAGTTGTACAGCGTATCTTTGATCTCGCTCGTTGAGCATTGTGTCACTTTCAGACATGATAGAAGGCTCCTGTTGCTCTTGGGATTTGTACACAACTGGTTAACTAAAAGATGGAAAAGAAAACTGGTTTTTATCAAATGGAAATGGAATCATGTCGTCTTTTCTATGGTGACAATTTTATTGCTCCACTGTGTAATATAAGAAGTTTTCTTTTTAATATATATTTTATAGTTAGGCTCTTTCAATCTCTAGTGGTTTTTCTTTGAGTCTAAAAGTAAAATTGTAAATGTACACTTCTATCTAAAATATATATATATATATATATGTATCTTTAATCAAAGTCCACACTCTAAAACCATGTTCACACAAAAAAAAAACATTGTAAAAACTGATTCTTAAAGCAAATAAATAAAAAAAATTAAAAAAATGATTCTGGAAAAAAATTTAAAAAATGTTTAATCTGGAATGATTTTATAATGGTTGAAAGGTTGTTAAAGATGAATAAGCAAATAAACATTTCATACGATTTAACAACATATAGTCATGATTTTATAGAAAATTTATTTCTTTTTTGACCAAATGAATAATATAGAAAGCTTTCTTTTTAATATATATTTTCTAGTTAGGCTCTTCCAATCTCTAGTGATTTTTCTTTAAGTCTAAAAATAAAACTGTAAATCTATGCTTCTATCTTAAAAGAAAACATGGAAGAAAGAAATTTTAAAAACTGTTTAATCTGGAATGACCTTACAATAGTTGAATATGAACAAGCAAGCAAACATGTCTGAATATAAGCATTAATAATATTATTATATCAATTTTTACCTTTTGATATTATTATATCAATTTTTACTTTTCAGAAACAAGTTGATGACGGCATCCCATTACAGTTTTGTTTGAAACGTTTCAGCCAGTGGTTAGAAAAATTATACAAAGAAAAAAATATTCAATATTTTTCAACACCAGAACAAAATTCTAATCTTTGCTGTTTCATTACATGGTCAGGTAAAAAAAAAAAAATTTTTTTATTGAAAAAAAAAAAATTTTTTTATTGAAAAAAAAAAAAAAATTTTTTATTGAAAAAAAAAAAAAAAAGGTTTTAAATGGAAAAAATTTCTTTTGCTTGTTCAGAATGTTCCCTATAGTAAAAACCAAAAATAAAGAAACATGTGTAGCCATAATGTAAAGAAAATATCATATTCCAAAAATCATATAAATTGATCAAGTAGTTTCAGTTTATTCATTTTTTTTTTTACGGACTGTTATCCTAATTTCCATAGTTATTGTTGTTTCACCACGTTTCGGCCAACTCATCCTCTGGCCTTATTCGTGACTGGATAGGAATGCGGAGTCTCATAACTGTATCCCCAGTAATTACTGCCTTCCATAGTTGTGGTTGTCTTACCATGTTTTGACCTATCTTGGGTAGGAGTGGTCACTCGTTGGCCAAAATGTGGTGAAATCACAACAATTATGGAAGATATTGAGAATACAGTTATGAGACTCAACATTCTTATCCCATCGCAGTTAATCACCTGAAGAAGGCCAGAGGATGAGTTGCAACAAAGACAATAAACATTGTTTTTTTGCCAGATTGGGATTTAGGCATGTGCTTAAAAAATGAATGCAGACGAAAACAGATCCGAAAGCCGCCAGAATTAAACCAGTGGATTGATTTGCGAGCCACGTATAAGGTAAGATCTTTTCTTCATATGTTTAATTGGCAAACAGTCTAGCTACACTGAAGAGCTGTGATATCACCAAATAGTCTATCTGTGGGTGACTTGTATGTATATGAAATATATATATATATATATATATATATATATATATATATAGTCTAAAGAAGCTTTGAAAAAAAATTTAAATAAGAAGAAAGAATGCAGTTTAAATTCTCAGAAAAAAAAATTTAACCTACTGCATAAGATGAAAAGAGAAACCATAACTAAAATTTTGTAAATAGAAAACGGGGATCCTCAGTTGCTTACCATATAGCTGTTTTGGAGATTTAAAAACAGGACAGCTATTCAGTACATGGCTCTCCAGTGGATAATACCTCTTCCCAAATTAGAAATTGTAGAATAATACGGTTACTATTTATAATAATATATGTATATAAAGAAAAAGAAAACTATTAATAAGTAAATTTAACAAAATTACAAGATCTTTTATGCAACATATTAACTAGCATATAAATGCTATGAGAATAAAAATGCATAAAAGCTGAAGTATCTTAGGTACCAGAAAGGCAAATAGATAATGGATAGTAATATATATATATATATATATATATATAAGTTATAAAAATATAAATAAGCGTTGCCTTATGGAGAAGTGCTTTCCAACACCCTGGAAAACCTCATCAGTATGCCCTGTATTTAAGAACTCAGGTGATAAGTCATCTCCCTCTCAGTACAGACCAATAAGTCTGCTGTGTGTCATGAGTAAGCTGCTGGAATCCATATTAAATAGAGAAATAGTCAACCACCTCAGCAGAAATAACCTTAGTGACACGCAATATGGTTTCCGCTCTTCAAGATCTACCGCAGATGTGCTAACGGTTATATCTCATAGGATTAGTGAATCTCTTGACAAAGGCTTCCTTTCTAGGGCAATTGCTCTTAACATATCAAAGGCCTTCAACAAGGTATGGCATAAAGGCCTACTTCACAAGATTTCCAGCTATGGTATAACTGGAAATATTCATTCTATCATTAAATCATTTCTCTCTGACAGGCTCATAAGAGTAGTGGTTGATAGACAAAAATCAGAGGTCTGTAGTATTAATGCTTGAGTCCTTCAAGGGTCAATCCTGGGCCCAACTCTCTTCCTGATCTACATCAATGATCTCCCTAAACACATACTTAAATCATTCGTTGACATCTATGCTGATGACATGACCATCTACGGCAACACATCAAAGGCTGTAGATGACAAAGCTCTCTCTGATTCTCTCTCCTCTGATCTCGAATGAGTGGTTCAGTGGGGGAAGACGTGGCTGGTTACCTTTAATACATCTAAAACCAAACTCCTATCTTTACATCATCAACGCTCTGATCCCCATCTGGCATCAATTAAAATGGATGGCTCTCGTCTAGGAGAAGCCCCATGTTTTGACAAGGTTCTGGGCTTGACCTTCACTCCTGATCTGAAATGGAACACGTACATCAAGTCTGTTGCCAAGGTCGCTGGAAAGATGGTGAGATCGTTCTACCGCTCCACAAGATATCTCACTACTGATGCAGTTCTCTATCTATATAAAAGCCAAGTACGTCCAAGAATGGAATACTGCTGCCATATCTTGGCAGAAGCTGCTAAAAACAGCCTATCCTGCCTTGACAGAGTACAAAATAGACTTTGTGGCTTAGTGGGGAGGCCCTTTTCTCTTCCCTGCAACCTCTCTCCCACAGAAGGGATGTTTTTTTTGTTTTTTTTTTACATAGGCGGCACCACTTATCAAGGCCGATAGGCCACTCAATGATAAGGGTTAAAGAGTGTAGAGTAGTCAAAAGGACAATATAGTAATCAATAGTAATGGAAGTTCGGTAAATTTGTTAACTTAAGTGGAACGGCTCATCAGAAACTTGTTCACATTGGACTTGAAGACAACCATATTATAGACAGCTGGAAAGCAGGAAAACGGAAGACAATTCCACAGGCATGCAGTTCTAAGAAAGAAGCTTTGATCATGGAATCTATGTTTAGGTTTAGGCACAGATAAAGAGTGGGGAAAATTATTGATAATGCTTTCAGCTAGTCTAGTGTTTCTTGTGAAAGTTTGGCGAGGAGGGACCATAGATTGAAGCTCAGTCGAACACTTTCCATGAAAATAACGATAAAGCAGAGACAAACTCGCAACATCTCTTCTGTGAGATAGAGGTTGCAGCGAAGAGAAAAGGACATCTCCCACCAGGCCACGAAGTCTATTTTGAACCCTATCAAGGCAGGACAAGTCTTTTCTAGCAGCTCCTGCCCATATGTGGCAACAGTATTCCATCCTTGGACGTATCTGGCTCTTATATAGATAGAGAATTACATCAGCAGTGAGATATCTACTGGCTCTATAGAAGGATCCGACCATTTTTCCAGCGGCCTTGGCAACAGATTTGATGTACGTATTCCATTTAAGATCAGGAGTAAAGGTCAAGCCCAGAAGCCTGTCAAAACTTGAGGCCTCCCCAAGACGAGAGTTATTCATTTTAATTGATGCCAGATGGGGATCAGAACGTTGATGATGTGCAAGCCTATCTTTGTTTTATCGTTTTTTTCCATGGAAGGTGCTCGTCTGAACTCCAATCTCTGGCCCCCCCCCCTCGCCAATCTTTTACAAAAAACACCCGTCTAGCTGAATCCACTGTCAAAAACTTTCCCCACACTTTATCTGTGCCTAAATCAAAACGTGGATTCCATGAACAAAGCTTCTTTCTTAGAAGTGCATACCTGTGGAACTCTGTTCCGTCTGCCGGCGTCCCACCTGACTACAACCTGGATGTCTTCAAGTCCAACATAAACAAATTCCTAATGAACCGCCCCTTAAGTAGACACTTTATTAAATCTCCACACTAACGTACTGTACTTACAATAACTCTTATCCTTGAGTGGCTTCCGGGCCTTGATAAGTGGTGACCATCTTGTAAATATATATATATGTATATAGCAATTAAGCTGTACAGATTATTCCATGTTTCATCCACGCCAGGATCTGTCAGGCTTATATATATATATATAAAACTCCTTATATTTGAACTAAAGTTGGACTTCCTCTCATTTAGAATTCTTCTAAACCTGGACTTTCTCTAAACTTGAACTGTCTCGTCATTGAAATTGTATTAGCATATTTGATGCAGAGTTGCAGTAAAACTGTTTGCATAGTTTAGTCAGATATAATGTCAGGCAAACAACAGTCTGCTGATACAAACGCAGCATCAAATTATTGTGACAAATTCAAGACGATAATTGCCGATTATGGTTTAACACCAGAGGATGTTTACAACGCTGATGAAAGTGGCGTAAATTGGAAGTGCTTACCTACAAAAACATTAGCCGGATCCAAGGAGCAGAAAATAAAAGGATTCAAATTAAATAAAAAAAAGACTAACAGTGATGGTATGCGCTAATGCTTCTGGAACTCATTAACTTAAGCTTCTTGTCATCGGCAAATCAAAGTGTCCCCGAGCATTGAAAGGAGTTTCGCCTTTGCCAGTATCCTATTATTCTTCACGAAATGGATGGATGAATCAACAGTTGTTTAAAAAATGTTTTTTGCAAGAATTTGTGCCAGTTGTCCAGAGACGTTTTCTTGAATTAGGTAAACCTGATTCAAAGTGCTTGCTTCTGTTGGACAATTGTAGAGTACATCCTCCTGAGTCAGAATTAGTGTCATCGAACCTATAGATCAAGGGATTATTTGGAACTTAAAATGTTTCGACAGAAATTATTATCATGATGAATATGATAAATAGTACCGTGAGTATAAGCGATATTCAGCGCCATTTTACTATCAAAGATGCCATATTTTCTCTCGCAAGTGCATGGAATAAAGTTCGAGCAAGCACATTAACAAAAGTATGGGGTAATTATGCCCAAAGCCAAAAGCTTCTGAACTGAAAGAATCAGAGAATACATCTGGTCTAGAAAAAATTCTTGAAACCAAACGGTTACCGACCAACCACGCTGTTCTTAAATCACTTAATGCAAATGATGTTGAAATGTGGGTGCAACAAGATGAGGAAACTACTGATCAATATCCTGAAGGCAGTAATGGTGATGAAAATAGCAACAGCTCCCATTCTCTTGACCCTAATGTAAATAACCAAGAACGTTAAAAGCCAAGTACGTCCAAGGATGGAATACTGTTGCCATATCTGGGTAGGAGCTGCTAAAAACAGCCTATCCTGCCTTGACAGAGTACAAAATAGACTTCGTGGCTTAGTGGGGGATGCCCTTTTCTCTACCCTGCAAATTCTCTCGCACAAAAGAGACGTTGCAAGCCTATCCTTGTTTTATCGTTATTTCCATGGCAGGTGCTCGTCTGAACTCCAATCTCTGGTCCCCCCTCGCCAATCTTTCACGAAAAACACCCGTCTAGCTGAATCCACTGTGAAAAGTTTCCCCCACTCTTTATCTGTGCCTAAATCAAAACGCGGATTCCATGAACAAAGCTTCTTTCTTAGAACTGCACGCCTGTGGAACTCTGTTCCGTCTGCCTACTTCCCACCTGACTACAACTTGGATGTCTTCAAGTCCAACGTTAACAAATTCCTAATGAACCGCCCCCTTAAGTAAACACTTCATCAAATCTCCACACTAACGTAATGTACTTGCAATAACCCTTATCCCTGAGTGGCTTCCGGGCCTTGATAAGTGGTGATCACTGTGTAAAAAAAAAAAAAGCTCAATTGATGAAAATGGAAACTGCAATGAGACTCATTCAATGAATAAATAAAAAACTGTATGATTTCTGTAGATGATAACTTAGGTAATAAATACCTAACAAATAAGAGTAGATTTAATTTATTTTACATTGTTTTTATTCCTGGTAATAATATTTAACAATTCTTACTTGCAATATATCGTAAACTCAACTTAATATATACTTGAAGTATCATATAGCAATGAAATTCATTTACTATTTCTTAATTCTTAGAAAATTAAAGTTAACTGCAACACATTTTTTTTATCACGAAACTTGAACAGCATCCTCTAATTTGAATGAAGCGGATGTTCAAATTATAGGAGTTATACTGTATCATGTTATTGTGTTTTGTCTAGGGGTAATACACAGCAACCTATATATTAATTAAAGAAAGATTAAAAAGAAAAAAAAGAGAATTTATTTCAATTTATTGAAAGCAGAAAAGAAAATATAAATCAATTTACAGGCACAAGATGGTCGAAGGGAAATAATCCAGGTTTTTGGTACTAGTTTTATGCTATGGGTCTAATATTTATACTTTTATAACATTTAAAGATATATTTCTTTGGTCAAATTAAGATTCAGAAAATCTGTTTTCCAAGATTTGTCTGTTATCTGGGTTAGGATGTTTTTTTTCTTTAGGCTTGTCATTCAGTTTTCTCTTTATGACTGGGATTTCTTCATTCCATGTGTCTCGGTCAGAGTTACGATTTGAGAGGTCACCCAGGTTCGTCCTTTCTCAGAGCGGTTCATTAATCATAACCAAATACCAAACACATTCGACAACTGAAGAATATTCTAGAATCAACTAAAATAGAACACTTTCAGTCCAGAACATTTTTATATTCTAATTGTAAAGTAATATTTTTAATATTATACTATATAATATTTTATTATTATTTTTTATTTATTTATTATTTATATCTATTTATTATATTTTATCTATATATCTATAAAAGTGTGTGTGTCTGTCTGTCTGTCTACATTTCCCTATGCAATAACTCTGTCAATTTTCGAGCTAAAGACTCGAAATTTGATATACATGACAGTGAGGTTTGGGAAAATCTTTGTAATTGGTTTTCGGCCAGAAATTTGGCTGTTAAGGGGTCAAAGTTCAACGATTTGACCTTTGAGAACTCTGCCAAACTTCTCCGACAATTTTTGGTCTAAACACTTGAAATTTTAGATATAGGTTCTTTGGACATCGATTTAACTTAATAACTTGATTTCAGTCCAAAACAATAAATGTTAACGGGGTCATAATAGGGGTCAAAGTTTTTAAAAAATTGACTTTTTTTTTTCTTTTTTTTCTGTCTTTTGTTTTTTTTTTTGCTCAACATACACCTCCAAACACCCGGGCTGAAATGCTAGTTATATAATATTTTAAGTATTATTATGTTATTATAATATTTAATTCTATCAATAAATATTTTTATTATGTTTTATATTTTATTTAATTATATAATATTTTAAGTATTATTATATTATTATAATATTTAATTATATTAATAAATATTTTTATTATATCTTAGATTTATTATATTTGGATAATTATAATATTATTTATGTAAGAAATTGTAATTTCTTCATTTTTTTTTTTAAAGAGGAAAATATATCCTCGCATGACAATAAGAAGTAAAGCATTGTAAATTACCCGTTTGAATTACCCGTCTAGCTGAAACCACTGTCATTAATTTTCCCCACTCTTTATCTGTGCCTAAATCACAACGTAGATTCCATGAACAAAGCTTCTTTCTTAGAAGTGTACACCTGTGGAACTCTCTTCCGTTTGCCTGTTTCCCACCTGACTACAACTTGGATGTTATCAAGGCCAACAGAAACAAATTTCTGATGAAACCCCCCCCACACACACACTAAAGTAAGACACTTTAACAAATCTCCAATACTAACGATTACTACGATACTATCCCATTGATTACGCAATAACCCTTATCGCCGAGTGGCTTCTGGGCCTTGATAAGTGGTGACCTCCATCTAAAAGAAAAACATTGTTTTATTTTCTCCCTTTTCAAATCATCTCTTTTAACATTTTGTTCCTACAAATCAGCCCTCCAGCACTGTTAAACTTTTGATGTGACCTTTCATAGCCCATGCCTATCAACACTGGCCATCTGCCCTTAGTAACTTCTTAGTTAAAAACTTATTTCTGACATAATATATCCATATATCTACTTGACTTGGATTTCTAATGTGTTTATATCTACTAGTTAACTCTACCGTCATCGTAGGGTCCTATTAAATAGCAGTAAAAATAGAAATGTTTCCTTTTTTTTCTTCTGGTACAAATGATTACACACCCATGAAAAGAAACTAGATAAAAAGGAAACAACCAATACCAACAAATCAAAATTGATTTTATTTTTATTTCCAATAACAGAAATTTTATGGACGCAAACCTGAAGGATTAAATGGTGCTCTTAAAGATGTTGGCATCACATTCCAAGGAAGAGAACATTCAGGTAAAAAAAAATTAAATATTTAATGATATCTCTGAGATGCGTTGTTGTTATTGAAAAAAATTATTTATTTTTTTTTTTTACGGAGTGTTTTTATTTCATTATGATTGTCACATTTGGTCTTCTTTCTTTATCTTACTACTATTTGTTGTATTTTTTTTCTTACTATTTCTATTTTTTCTTTTTGAATTTTTTCTTTTTGATTTTTTATTTATATTTTTGTTTTTTTATAAATTTTTGATTTATTATTTTTTAAAAATCTTTTCCCTTTTTTTTTAGAATCTTTTTGCTATTTTTAAAATTTTTTAAGTAAAAAATTTTTTAATCTATTTTTTTGTTTCTTTAATATTTATTTTTATAGTGGGAATATAAATTCATGTAATCTTTTTTGTTGGTTGGTTTGCCGAGATAGTTATCTGAATATAATAAATAAGGACCTAGAATGTTAGATAGTTTGTGATCCTCTTCAATGAATTCTAGAATGTCTAGGAAATACTCAGTTTTAGATTCTTTGTGTAAAAATTTATGGAATGTTGGGAAGGGGCGGGGGTCTGGTTTTTTGCAAAGTTTTTCTTTATATATATTGGAGAGAAACCTCAATGTAACTGAAATATACATAGTATTTTTAGGTAATCTATATTTGAAATAGCCAGGTTCTAGAAATTTAAAAAAATACACAAAGTAAAACACCAGAAAATATATTACAATAGAACCCCAGGATACGGTGGCCCTAAGATATGTTTTTTTTTTTTTTTTTTCAGGTTACGTACGATATGGAATACAATGTTTTTCCAGCCCCTGGTTATAATATTTGCCATGACTTTAGGTGTTATTTATAATGTTATTTGATTATATACATGTGTATTATATACTGTACTGTATTTTGTTCCTAATTTTTAATATGTACTGCATAAAATTTTGCTTAGGCCCTGCCATATGGCGATTTCACTTTACGATCTCAACCCCAGAATGGATTAATGCCAAATCCCGGGGTTCTACTGTATTTGATTTTTTTTTTTATGTGTCATGGTGGCTACGATGACAGGATTCTTTCCTCGCATGTAAGTAACTCTGGCTTTGAATCCTGTGTCTAGGACTTCTGGTTTTCGGCTTTCATTACTTGTGTGAATTATGACATTGTTTGAATGTGGAAATAGTTGTATATGAAAATATCTGATATTAATTTGTTCGCTGGGTTAGCTTGTTGGATGACATTGTCCTAGGAAGTGTAAAATCCTACTTATGAGATATCGACTTAGGTTCTTAGTAGTTCGATGACTACTACACACCTTGTTTAGAAGTAGTAGGTACATTCCATAATGAGACTCGTTTGATTTGCAATGAACTTTCTTGTATGTGGCATGGTTGCTGATGTGACAGGATACTCGCCTTGCACTCGGGTTTTAAACCCTGAGTTCAGATATGTTCCACTGATGAGCCCAAATGAGAGCAAAACTCGAATCTAGAACTTCTGGTCTGTGAATTTCATGGTTTGTGTGAGCTGTGATGTTGTTTGATTGTAAGAATAATTGAATATATTATTCTATAAATTCTGAAAATTCACTTGATTCTGGCTTAATGAATTCTGCCATAGATCCAGATCGATGGTTTTGCTCATAGGAAAACTGAACCTGTTTTAATATTTGTTGTTGAATTTAAAATAAGTTTGTGTTTTGTTTGCATAATAAGAACATAAGTCAGTTGTGACAACATAAGGATGGACCAAAGTCTTATCTGGACTTTCCTTCTCCATATTTTCTGAAGTATTCTCAGAGTTATTCCATAGAATCGTTGATGATTCAAAAACTGTTTGGTTAGGTCCAAACATTTAGTACTTAAAGCTAAGACACCAGAAGTGGACTCAGTTTATCTAAATGTGGAATGGAAGTCACTAAACATGAACCGAAATATGAAACCATATATGTTACACAATACCTGTCGAGAATCTGTTAAATTGTTTCATATATGTATTTACATTACCCGTCTGAAGGTAGGAAAAATTATTTTAAATATGTGTTGTACGTTACCCGTCCTAGCAAAGGTAAAATTGTTTCATATATGTGCTGTAAATTACCAACCCTAGGGAAGGTACAATTATGTGATACATGTGTAATACTCGGCGTAGGGTAGGTAAAATATTCGTTTGCTTGAGATAGCAAATGATACATAGGCATCAAAAATTCCTCTATCCTAAGAATATAGCAAATATATTCAAAAGTAACTTAAATTTTCTCATTGTTTTATATGGTCCCAAGCAAGTCTATTATATAAAGGGCAAACGTCTGTGTGTGTGTGTGTGTTCATATGTCCATTAAAAACGTTTGTCATCCGCATCATGCACACGAACGTGGTACCATTAGAAAGAGTGATCTCTCAGACACATAATATCGAAAAATTGGATAAGAACATCAATTATTTCATGTAGAAATGTCATTTTCTTTAAAGTTGGGGGTCAGATAAAACTGTGCATACGAGAACCGTCGTTTCATTCTTTCGGTTTGAAAAACTAAACTTGCAACATCATAACATCTGTGTCGTCATGGTCCAATTAACGGAGCTCTTCCCACCCCACCACCGACAACATAATAGTGAGAGAAATGATGTCATTTCCAGAATATGATATCGCAGGTATTCTTTATTTTTGGAATATGACATTGTGGAAGATTACTTTGTGACCCCAAAATGGACATTACTCTCTTCAACTGCACCCCAAAAGAGATGGTTTGGTAATCCCTAGAGAACTTCAGAGCATGTTTAAAAGCACCATAATCATGCTTCTTTCTACCCACTGTGACATCATTTCCGGATGATGACATTGAAAATTCAGAAAAATATGGATCACTCCCTACAGAAACTGGCCAGTTAACCTTCACAGAACACCAACAATATATATATATATATATATATATATATATGAATTAAAGTAATTTGGAAATCGTAAACTGCTTCAGCCATTTTCAGGACTGACTGACTCCATATCCTCCTCCCCATTGTTAAAAATATACAAGAAATAAAGTAATTGTGAGATCATAAACGGTTTCAGCCATTTCTGAAACTGATTTAATATTTCCCTTCACCCCTGTTAAAAATATACATAAAATAAAGTAATTTTGAGATCGTAAAGTGTTTCAGCCATTTCTGAGGCCCCTCATTTAACCCCAGGCAACGTCAGATCTTCTGCTAGTATATATTTCCATCTATCTCATTTAATGCTGGGCAACATCAGGTCTTCTGCTAGTATATATTTCCGTCTATGTCATTTAATCCCGGGCAACATCAGATCTTCTGCTAGTATATATTTCCATCTATCTCATTTAATCCCGGGCAACATCAGATCTTCTGCTAGTATATATTTCGATCTATCTAAACACTATCACCTTCTCGATTTCGTCTTCATCAGACACTGTGATCTGCGTGACATGCTCTTGATCCGTGCCATGTGTGGTGCTGAATACTCCACTCGGTAGACAGAACAGTTTCCGATGGTTAGTTGTTCTAGACAATTCCTGGAGATGACAGGTTCTCAGTAGACAGTTCTTGAGTTGGAATCCAGAGAGCAAAAGATTCTTCCGGTGTTGACACGAAGAAAACACATGCAAGGTTGCTAAAAAAAAAAAAGGTTTAATTTTTATGGAGCAATTCTGGTTTCTGATTGGTTGGTAGCAGAACATGAATTAATGTGATTCGTCAATTCCTAGCAGCAGTGTTTATAAATAGAATCTCCCAACTGTCAGGGACCATTCTACCCTCATTATTAGTCAAAAATATTGCAACAAAAACCTAAATCCTGTCTTCCTGTGCTTTATCTGTACAAAGCAGTGTAGATCACGCATTGGGCTTCAGTCAACAATGGAGTAAATAAATAAATGAATGCAGACGTCATCATCCACACGGATGGACTACCATAACTAACTTAGGATCGAATCCTTTGTATACAAATTTATAAACATAGATGCATATCGAACTTTATATGAATATAATTCTTATGGTTTTTATTAATAATTATTTAACATTTTTCAAGTTTTCGTATATTTTGTATTATTTGGATTTTCCACATTCAAAAATGCAATTGCGAATTATTCAGGACTTCTACCTAATCATGGCTGATAGGCTGAGAAATCCAAAGAATCCAAATATATCAATGTCAAAAATTCAAAAACCTAATTTCTTGAATTTGTTTTTATTCCTGCAGGTCTAGATGATGCTCGCAATACAGCCTTCCTCGCTTGGAGAATGGTTCAAGATGGCTGCATCCTGACGATTACAAAATCTCTAACTGGGGTATGACTATTTTGGGGGAGTAAATCAATTTTTTTTTCTTTATAATAAATTTGTATTTTAAAGCCTATTTAATATTGAACCTGCTTTATCTTTTAATGATCATAGTTCTTTAGGATTATTTAAATTTTTTATTTTATTTAATATTGAACCTGCTTTATCTTTTAATGATCATAGTTCTTTAGGATTATTTAAATTTTTTATTTTATTTAATATTGAACCTGCTTTATCTTTTAATGATCATAGTTCTTTAGGATTATTTAAATTTTTTATTTTATTTAATATTGAACCTGCTTTATCTTTTAATGATCATAGTTCTTTAGGATTATTTAAATTTTTTATTTTATTTAATATTGAACCTGCTTTATCTTTTAATGATCATAGTTCTTTAGGATTATTTAAATTTTTTATTTTATTTAATATTGAACCTGCTTTATCTTTTAATGATCATAGTTCTTTAGGATTATTTAAATTTTTTATTTTATTTAATATTGAACCTGCTTTATCTTTTAATGATCATAGTTCTTTAGGATTATTTAAATTTTTTATTTTATTTAAAATTGAACCTGCTTTATCTTTTAATGATCATAGTTCTTTAGGATTATTTAAATTTTTTATTTTATTTAATATTGAACCTGCTTTATCTTTTAATGATCATAGTTCTTTAGGATTATTTAAATTTTTTATTTTATTTAATATTGAACCTGCTTTATCTTTTAATGATCATAGTTCTTTAGGATTATTTAGATTTTTTTTTTTATTTAATATTGAACCTGCTTTATCTTTTAATGATCATAGTTCTTTAGGATTATTTAAATTTTTAATTTTATTTAATATTGAACCTGCTTTATCTTTTAATGATCATAGTTCTTTAGGATTATTTAAATTTTTTATTTTATTTAATATTGAACCTGCTTTATCTTTTAATGATCATAGTTCTTTAGGATTATTTAAATTTTTTATTTTATTTAATATTGAACCTGCTTTATCTTTTAATGATCATAGTTCTTTAGGATTATTTAAATTTTTTTATTTTATTTAATATTGAACCTGCTTTATCTTTTAATGATCATAGTTCTTTAGGATTATTTAGATTTTTTATTTTATTTAATATTGAACCTGCTTTATCTTTTAATGATCATAGTTCTTTAGGATTATTTAAATTTTTTATTTTATTTAATATTGAACCTGCTTTATCTTTTAATGATCATAGTTCTTTAGGATTATTTAAATTTTTTTATTTTATTTAATATTGAACCTGCTTTATCTTTTAATGATCATAGTTCTTTAGGATTATTTAGATTTTTTATTTTATTTAATATTGAACCTGCTTTATCTTTTAATGATCATAGTTCTTTAGGATTATTTAAATTTTTTATTTTATTTAATATTGAACCTGCTTTATCTTTTAATTATCATAGTTCTTTAGGATTATTTAGATTTTTTATTTTATTTAATATTGAACCTGCTTTATCTTTTAATGATCATAGTTCTTTAGGATTATTTAAATTTTTTATTTTATTTAATATTGAACCTGCTTTATCTTTTAATGATCATAGTTCTTTAGGATTATTTAAATTTTTTTATTTTATTTAATATTGAACCTGCTTTATCTTTTAATGATCATAGTTCTTTAGGATTATTTAGATTTTTTATTTTATTTAATATTGAACCTGCTTTATCTTTTAATGATCATAGTTCTTTAGGATTATTTAAATTTTTTATTTTATTTAATATTGAACCTGCTTTATCTTTTAATGATCATAGTTCTTTAGGATTATTTAAATTTTTAATTTTATTTAATATTGAACCTGCTTTATCTTTTAATGATCATAGTTCTTTAGGATTATTTAGATTTTTTATTTTATTTAATATTGAACCTGCTTTATCTTTTAATGATCATAGTTCTTTAGGATTATTTAAATTTTTTATTTTATTTAATATTGAACCTGCTTTATCTTTTAATGATCATAGTTCTTTAGGATTATTTAAATTTTTTATTTTATTTAATATTGAACCTGCTTTATCTTTTAATGATCATAGTTCTTTAGGATTATTTAGATTTTTTATTTTATTTAATATTGAACCTGCTTTATCTTTTAATGATCATAGTTCTTTAGGATTATTTAAATTTTTTATTTTATTTAATATTGAACCTGCTTTATCTTTTAATGATCATAGTTCTTTAGGATTATTTAAATTTTTTATTTTATTTAATATTGAACCTGCTTTATCTTTTAATGATCATAGTTCTTTAGGATTATTTAGATTTTTTATTTTATTTAATATTGAACCTGCTTTATCTTTTAATGATCATAGTTCTTTAGGATTATTTAAATTTTTTATTTTATTTAATATTGAACCTGCTTTATCTTTTAATGATCATAGTTCTTTAGGATTATTTAAATTTTTTATTTTATTTAATATTGAACCTGCTTTATCTTTTAATGATCATAGTTCTTTAGGATTATTTAGATTTTTTATTTTATTTAATATTGAACCTGCTTTATCTTTTAATGATCATAGTTCTTTAGGATTATTTAAATTTTTTATTTTATTTAATATTGAACCTGCTTTATCTTTTAATGATCATAGTTCTTTAGGATTATTTAAATTTTTAATTTTATTTAATATTGAACCTGCTTTATCTTTTAATGATCATAGTTCTTTAGGATTATTTAAATTTTTTATTTTATTTAATATTGAACCTGCTTTATCTTTTAATGATCATAGTTCTTTAGGATTATTTAAATTTTTTATTTTATTTAATATTGAACCTGCTTTATCTTTTAATGATCATAGTTCTTTAGGATTATTTAAATTTTTTTATTTTATTTAATATTGAACCTGCTTTATCTTTTAATGATCATAGTTCTTTAGGATTATTTAGATTTTTTATTTTATTTAATATTGAACCTGCTTTATCTTTTAATGATCATAGTTCTTTAGGATTATTTAAATTTTTAATTTTATTTAATATTGAACCTGCTTTATCTTTTAATGATCATAGTTCTTTAGGATTATTTAAATTTTTTATTTTATTTAATATTGAACCTGCTTTATCTTTTAATGATCATAGTTCTTTTAGGATTATTTAAATTTTTAATTTTATTTAATATTGAACCTGCTTTATCTTTTAATGATCATAGTTCTTTAGGATTATTTACATTTTTAATTTTATTTAATATTGAACCTGCTTTATCTTTTAATGATCATAGTTCTTTAGGATTATTTAAATTTTTAATTTTATTTAATATTGAACCTGCTTTATCTTTTAATGATCATAGTTCTTTAGGATTATTTAGATTTTTTTTTTTTATTTAATATTGAACCTGCTTTATCTTTTAATGATCATAGTTCTTTAGGATTATTTAAATTTTTAATTTTATTTAATATTGAACCTGCTTTATCTTTTAATGATCATAGTTGTTTAGGATTATTTAAATTTTTTATTTTATTTAATATTGAACCTGCTTTATCTTTTAATGATCATAGTTCTTTAGGATTATTTAAATTTTTTATTTTATTTAATATTGAACCTGCTTTATCTTTTAATGATCATAGTTCTTTAGGATTATTTAAATTTTTTTATTTTATTTAATATTGAACCTGCTTTATCTTTTAATGATCATAGTTCTTTAGGATTATTTAGATTTTTTATTTTATTTAATATTGAACCTGCTTTATCTTTTAATGATCATAGTTCTTTAGGATTATTTAAATTTTTAATTTTATTTAATATTGAACCTGCTTTATCTTTTAATGATCATAGTTCTTTAGGATTATTTAAATTTTTTATTTTATTTAATATTGAACCTGCTTTATCTTTTAATGATCATAGTTCTTTTAGGATTATTTAAATTTTTAATTTTATTTAATATTGAACCTGCTTTATCTTTTAATGATCATAGTTCTTTAGGATTATTTAAATTTTTAATTTTATTTAATATTGAACCTGCTTTATCTTTTAATGATCATAGTTCTTTAGGATTATTTAAATTTTTAATTTTATTTAATATTGAACCTGCTTTATCTTTTAATGATCATAGTTCTTTAGGATTATTTAGATTTTTTATTTTATTTAATATTGAACCTGCTTTATCTTTTAATGATCATAGTTCTTTAGGATTATTTAAATTTTTTATTTTATTTAATATTGAACCTGCTTTATCTTTTAATGATCATAGTTCTTTAGGATTATTTAAATTTTTAATTTTATTTAATATTGAACCTGCTTTATCTTTTAATGATCATAGTTCTTTAGGATTATTTAAATTTTTTATTTTATTTAATATTGAACCTGCTTTATCTTTTAATGATCATAGTTCTTTAGGATTATTTAAATTTTTTATTTTATTTAATATTGAACCTGCTTTATCTTTTAATGATCATAGTTCTTTAGGATTATTTAAATTTTTAATTTTATTTAATATTGAACCTGCTTTATCTTTTAATGATCATAGTTCTTTAGGATTATTTAAATTTTTTATTTTATTTAATATTGAACCTGCTTTATCTTTTAATGATCATAGTTCTTTAGGATTATTTAAATTTTTTATTTTATTTAATATTGAACCTGCTTTATCTTTTAATGATCATAGTTCTTTAGGATTATTTAAATTTTTAATTTTATTTAATATTGAACCTGCTTTATCTTTTAATGATCATAGTTCTTTAGGATTATTTAAATTTTTAATTTTATTTAATATTGAACCTGCTTTATCTTTTAATGATCATAGTTCTTTAGGATTATTTAAATTTTTTATTTTATTTAATATTGAACCTGCTTTATCTTTTAATGATCATAGTTCTTTAGGATTATTTAAATTTTTAATTTTATTTAATATTGAACCTGCTTTATCTTTTAATGATCATAGTTCTTTAGGATTATTTAAATTTTTTATTTTATTTAATATTGAACCTGCTTTATCTTTTAATGATCATAGTTCTTTAGGATTATTTAGATTTTTTATTTTATTTAATATTGAACCTGCTTTATCTTTTAATGATCATAGTTCTTTAGGATTATTTAAATTTTTTATTTTATTTAATATTGAACCTGCTTTATCTTTTAATGATCATAGTTCTTTAGGATTATTTAAATTTTTAATTTTATTTAATATTGAACCTGCTTTATCTTTTAATGATCATAGTTCTTTAGGATTATTTAAATTTTTTATTTTATTTAATATTGAACCTGCTTTATCTTTTAATGATCATAGTTCTTTAGGATTATTTAAATTTTTTATTTTATTTAATATTGAACCTGCTTTATCTTTTAATGATCATAGTTCTTTAGGATTATTTAAATTTTTTATTTTATTTAATATTGAACCTGCTTTATCTTTTAATGATCATAGTTCTTTAGGATTATTTAAATTTTTTATTTTATTTAATATTGAACCTGCTTTATCTTTTAATGATCATAGTTCTTTAGGATTATTTAAATTTTTTATTTTATTTAATATTGAACCTGCTTTATCTTTTAATGATCATAGTTCTTTAGGATTATTTAGATTTTTTTCCTTTAAATGCTTGCATGTACACTTTAAAGCACTGTGTTCTTTTGATTTCATTAGACCATTAAAATTAAATAAAAAAACTGTTTTTAAACCATAGATAAAACAAGAACATAAATCGATTGTGAGATTGCATGTTTCTGCCTGACAACGTAAGGATAGACCAAAGTTTTGCCCGTGCCTTACTTCTCCATATTATATGAAGTATTCGTGAAGTTATGTCATTGAAACCTAGATAAATCAAAAACTGTTTATTTGATCAGACTGAAATTAAAGCGGGCTTCTGGAAGTTGAAGGTTCAATCTGTACTAATAACAATACTAATAACGATAATAAAAATTAACATTCATATTATTCGAATCCATCGAACTACTGTTCTCATCGTTAGTGTCATTTCCACAATGTTTCGGTCGATGTAACCTCCGACCTTCTTCAGGTGTATCTTGTCGAAGTTAGGAATGTTTCTGTCGAGCTTGGGAATTTGGACAGAATTTCAAATGCAACCTTTTATTTATTTCACGGGGGTAGCATGCTCTTGATCCATCAACCATGACTGGATAGACCGCCTAAGTAATTCGCAATTGTATTTTTCAGTTGCAAACACTGAAGATTGAACTTTCATCTTTCTGGAGAATATCAGTTTTTACAATTGATTTTTCAAGTACTCTAACCATTGCACCACGGGTCTGCAGGTCTGCAGAAGGTCAGATACATCGACTGAAACGTTGTGTAAATGACACTTAAGATGTTACTGAATCGAAATAATACAAATAATCCTCATCTAAATCGTAATGGTTAATGTTATTGTTATCAAAGGGTATATATTAAATTTGAAAAATCGGAGTTGAAATTCAATTTATAAATCAATCATGATAAAAACTAGTAAAAATCCAGGCCATATAAGATATAGGACTTCGTTGGCTACAACATTGACCAAGTTGTGAGTCTCTCTGATGAACGAAAGTTATCGTCAAAAGTTTGACTTTCACTTTTTCTCGTGACTTTGAATTTGCTCATTGACTTAGATATCTCAAAATTAAATCAATTCAAAGATAGACCATAAACTTTTTTTTTTTAATTTTTTTTTTTTTTTATCAAATTTGGTTTGGTGACAATTAGTCAGGCTGACCATGAATTTAGTGATAAATCAATAACTCTATAGAGCACATAATTTCATTGGTGAAAGCAATAAGAATTTTATAGGAAAAAAATATGAAATAAAAAAAGAAACAATAATTAAAAAAGAAAATTAATCTAACATATAAAGTTATCTTGTTGGATTTTAAAATTGCATCCGAATGGCATTTAAGCTGACGAATCAAACTTTACTTCTGTCTAGCCAATTTTCATTTGTTATTGTTCCATCATGTTATTGACAATATAATCATGCAAATAGATATAAATAATGTACTTTAGGACAATTTATTAAAAAGCAAATTACTTCGCTTGATCTGAATAATAAGTAATATAGAACATTAATCACTTAAAAAAATAAAAATCAACCCGTATTAATAAAAAACGACTTTAGTAGACTGCTGACTTTTTCTTTAATATAGTACATCAAATTTGGAAATTTGCCAGTAAAATAAAGAGGTTATATTTGAAAACTTTTACATTTCGATGTCAATTAGGATCACGTGACGCGTCATATATAAACAGTGCCTTCTATAAATATAAAAGTGAAAATATGTGTATGTATGTTCGCTTTTTGTGTATGTCTGTAAAAGTCTTTTTTCACTGGACTTCTCAGTCGGCTCATTCCTTCTTAAAACTTTTTATATGCTGTCTAAATGATAATATCGAAGAGTTACGAATGAGGGTTGCGTGTGTATTTAATTTGCCCGACTTTCACGCGCTATTTTTTCCAGAATTTTAGATCATCGCGTGTATCTTTCACTTTTCAGTATAAAAAAAGTGAAACTAGATTTGAATCAGCACTTCCCGGTGGTCTCCGGAAAGCGATGTAAACGTTTGGTCAATGTCTGCTTTTTTAGCGTCATATCAAACAATTGCTTTCGTCTGGACACTTCTCTAATAAACGGGGAGCTGGTTTTCCCCAAAGTTGGGTAAAAACAAACAAACCGAATTATTGACCTCATTAAAAACTGTCCCGCAGAAAATGTTAACTGCTGAATAGCTATTGCTTATGTCGTCGTCGTAACGCTCACACAAAATGTTAACTCTACGACTTCCACTTGACGTCATTTAGTGCGGGTACCTTTCAATTCTCTTCTTAATTAAATAAATTCAAACTTCTTTCAGTAACTCATTCTTGCTGGCTGATCGGTTAACGTGTGATGTTTTTTTCACATTTTATTTTCCAACTCCTCCTCAGGGCTTCAGGTTTAATTCACACACCTTGAAACACCCGGGCAATGCCGGGTACCCACGCTAAGTCAATCATAAAACATAACTCAAATAATATAAAGGGGAATAACTCATATTTTAAATTAAAGACTAAAATAAAACCACAACTAAAAGAATGTATTTTTTTGTGTTTGTAGTTAGAAATATACAGATGAAATATGATGGTTCAAAACAAATTAACAAGAAAACTTTTATTATATTACAGATTAAGCAAAAGAAGGTAAAAATTAACAAAAATTATCAAATAGAATTTTAGTTAGAAATATAAATCAGTTTACATTTCTGAATTAAATTGATTAAAAAGATTCCCAAATTCACAAATATTGTTTCCAAATTTTGAGATAAGGATTGATTATTTTGATTATTCGGATTCTTGAATTTTATTTTCACAGTGTTTCGGTTGATGTAACCTCCAACTTAAAGTGTACCTTGTCAAACTCTGGAAAGTGCACTGAAACCCTAACCCGAACCATTTATTTAATCCATGGGGGGTAGCATGCTCTCATCCTTTCAGCTATGGCTGGGTAGATGTTCCAAATAATTTGAAATTGTATTTTGAGTGACACTCATATTGAGGATTGAACCTTTAGTCTCGAGTAAATTAAAAACAACGCTCAGGATAAGAACAGTAGTTTGAAGAATCTAAATAATATGAATATGCAGTTAAATGTGTTGGTAATATGAGAACGTAAAGTCCAAAGAAAGAATTTCCAACAGTCATGTTCTCCTTTTACACAATTCTTGATATCAAACCCCAGCACACGTGTCAGAAACTTCCTTCTGCCAAAGAGATACGCGCTCACTCTCTGACACACAGGCGTTTTTTATTTGAAAAACGGACTGCATCTCATTTGCATATTTCCCTCAACTGGAGAGTAGAAAATGCACTGTGGATGTGTTATCGGCAGCTCCAGTAACTCTCGCCTCTCCTTATTTGTCCCTCAGTCCTCATTTCCAATGAGTGATTTTTCTGACAAAGGGTGAAGAAAAAGCTGCTTTCCAGATTGGCAGTACTTTGTGAACAATAACCTGAGATGTCGGAAATTTTTCCTGTCTTTTTCTCTCTTACTTTCCCTCTCTGTCCTGCTCTAACTGTTGTACACGCAATAACCCTTATCCCCGAATGGCTTCTGAGCCTTGATAAGTGGTAATTACCATGCAAAAAAAAAAAACCTCTCATTAGCTCATGTGACCACCAGTCCATAAATAACAAGAGCAGCCAATTTTTTTCTTTATCCTTTCCTCAAACAGATGGCACGTTGTACGAGGTCAGGTTTGTCCTGCATTTTAATCACAGAATAAATTAGTTTCATCATATTTTGCATTTAATGATTTATCTCCCTTGTTCTTGTTTTTAAAGATGTAAAACACATTTGTGCTAATGAAAGACTGGAAATATACGATACACTCAAGGCCACTATCCACCCATAGAGTATTGTTGCCACATTTGGTCTAGTGCACCTGCTACTAGTCTTTCTCTCCTAGACAGGATTAAAAAAAAGTTGCCAACCTGATAGGTTCTGCTCTGTATAACAAACTCCGGCCCCTGACCCATCCATGAAATGTTGCATCCCTGTTTCTGTTTTACAAGTATTTTAAGGGAATGTGCTCTGACGAATGCCAAGCTAAGCTCTTGTACCCCCCCACCCCCACCCACCTACCCACTTAAATACCATCGATGAGCAGCAAAATTCCACCCCCTACACAATAGAGATCCCTAGATGCCGGAAAGCTTTCAACTCTAATAATTTCATCCCTTGAACTGCTCGACTTTGGAATTCCCTCCCAGGTTCCTGCTTCGCTGACTGTACTGACATGTTCAAGTGTAATGTAAACAGATATCTTGCTGCTCAGCTCCCTACATAGTATCTCTGCAAATTATGTTCCAAATAGTAACCCCCTATATCCAAGTAACACTGCACATTGTTTGGAGTGAAATAGCAATAAAAAAAAAAATTTTAATAAATAAAACTGATATTTTTGATTAAAATTCTACTCTATAAATTTTCCTATTGTTTGGTGTAGACATCAACTTTTGTCTGATACTTGCTGTATCTCACCTGTATATTTCAAACTACAAGCAACATATATTTTTTTCTGTATAAGTTAGTATGCGCAAGCAAAATAAAAATGTCTACTCCGACCTGAATAGGTAGTAAAAAAACCCAACAAAGTTTGATTGATGAGGAAGGGAAGGGGCAGTATATTTGTTAATGTTCTCATTTTAGAGTTGTATTATGAATAGCGCTAGGACAACAGCATATTCTTTTCTTTGTTTTAATTCTCAGGTATATATCCGTTGATATCTTGTATGCTTTTATATAGAGTGATGTGGTTCACGGTTGATTAACTGTGTCAGATATATATTCAAGTCAAAACAAAAAAGAATATGCTGCTGTTACAGCCTAGTTATGAGTCCTCTCTAAAAGTTATGAGTTCAATCCCTGGTAAAGGATCATAAGAACAAAAATTATTGTTACAATATCTCTAAAAAGCATTGAACGCTGAATAAGATCAGTCTACAACAGTGGAAATAAAAGGTTCACTTCAAAATTCTCAGCTTACTGACTACAACTGAAAACGCCTTGGCCATATAGAATGTTGTGCAGGTAACAACACTCATGATGAAAAAAGTTAATAATTTTTATATCTTTATCTTTTACTGCTAAAATAAATTGTCTCCTTGTGAAAATTTGTTTATTCTTATCTTTCAAAATAATTTTTGAACTTGTGTACATCCCCCCCCCCAAAAAAAAACTCATCAGTGTTTGCACTGATAGCAGCACTTTTTCTTTTTTTTTTTTTTTTTTTTTTTGTATTACATTTTCACCCCAAACAAGGCAAATTGCCACTTTGGTGTAGGGGGCTACTATAAGGGGCAGCAACTACTGGGGTACTATGTAGGGATTTGGGCAGCAAGGTGTCGGTTCACGTTACACTTGAACTTCTGCACGTCAGTACTGTTGGGGAAGCAGGGACCTGGAATGGAATTCCAGAGTCTTGCGGTTCTGGGGAAGAAACTATTGGAGTAAAAAGATCTTTTACATCTAGGGATCTCTACAGTGTGGGGGTGGGATTTAGCAGCCTGTCGGGTTTGTCGAGGGTGCTCACGTCGTGGGGCCACAAGTGATTGCAGTTCGTCAGAGCATTCACCATTAAAATACTTGTAGAAAAGGCAGAGAGATGCAACATTTCGTCGATGGGACAGAGGCTGAAGCTTAGATGGCAGGTTAGGGCCTATCAGGTTTGCGACTCTCTTTTGAACCTTGTCAAGGAGCGAGAGACTAGTAGCAGATGCACCAGCCCAGATGTGGCAGCAATACTCCATACATGGGCGAATGGTGGCCTTATAGAGGTACAGGATACTTTCGGGTGTTAGTAGTTTTCTAGCACGGTAGAGAGAGCCTACCTTTCTTGCAGCGACCCTGGCAATGCCTTCAATGTAATTGTTCCAACTCATGTTTCCTGTGAACGTTAGGCCAAGGAGTTTGAAAGATGGACTCTCAGATAAAGAGTCGTTGGCCATTGCTATGGGTGGTAGGGAGGGTTTCTTGTAATTATTGAATGAAACTAGTTTAGTCTTAGCAGCATTGAACGCGACCAACCACTTTTGTCCCCATTCCACTACAGATTGGAGGTCTTCCTCTAGTGTTTCTGCCATTTCTTTAGAAATGTGTTCATTCGTCTTCCTGTCGTGTCTGCCATAGAGTGTAGTGTCATCAGCATACATACCCATCTCAGAGGCAATGTTGTCGGGGAGGTCATTTATGAATATCAGGAACAATAGAGGTCCAAGGATAGAACCCTGGGGCACCCCCGCATTTATATCATATTGTTTAGATGTACGACCGTCGAGGACAACCTGGATTTTTCTCTTATCTAAGAAGGATTTAATTATGTTAAGTATTCTACCAGTGATACCGTATGATCTGATTTTACTGAGGAGACCCTCATGCCATACCCTGTCAAAAGCCTTAGATATATCTAGAGCTACCGCTCTGCCCTCCCCTGCTTTGTCCAGTGAATGGTATATACGTTCAGAGATCACAGTGAGGATGTCTGCTGTGGAACGGGCTTGTCTAAATTCATATTGTTTGTCAGTCAGTAGTTTATCATCTATGGACGTTAGCAACATTTAATGTTCTTATTCTCTCTAACAGACCCAAATGTTGTATGTAGTCAAAAAGTAAACTAAAACTTCGGCACAAACTTTCCAGGTGCAAGAAAAAGTTATTTATTTTCTTTGTTTTACCACGCTCGTTACCAATATGTATTTAACACCAGTATGTTCTCTCTTTTTGACCGTCACATCGGCCAACTGTCAATACACAGCATCAGACAAAGCTGGCTGTCAATCCACGGCACCAGACACTGCTGGCTATCAATTGAAGGAAATGAGGGAGAGTCATCGTGTGCTTGCCGAGTTAACTTTCCACATGTCTTTTTCTTTCTTTCTTTTCTCCTTCCAATCTCTATGCATATATATGCATTTTGCTTGATTACGGCACGTCTACATCATGGTTTAAAATGCTGACCTGGCAGAACAAGACTACGTTATAAACGTTTGTGTGGTACCTCTTGTAACTATTAGATGCTAGACATTCAACCGCTATCTTATACATTCCAACCAAGAGACCGTTTTAGGATTCAAACCATCCCTGTAAGTGCTGTTGCTGTTATCTTTCTTGCACTTGGTTCGCCAGGTAGTTTTGGAAATCCTTTTTAATGAGTCTGGTTGCTACTACAGGGTGACCAAAAAAACAAAAACAAAAGCTAAATGGAGGCCATCTAGAACATATGCTGTAGAACGGAGAAAAAAAGGCCAAAGATCCAAGTGTTTTGATGTGATGCTTCGAATATAATAAACTAGTTATGACCAAAGTTTCATTTCATTCGGACAAAACACTAAGAAACGGGGCATAATTAAAGTTGGGGTCCGTTTTTTGGGGTCACCCTGTATGATTAATGGGATAGCATTTATGAACTTTTATTGGTAGAAAACTGTTTTTTGGTAGAAAACTTGATTTTAATATTTTTTTTACAAACAAAGTATGTGCAGTAGGTGGTTGTGTTGAAATGAATAACAACCAGACTGACAATTTAGGTGTGCCAGGTTCAAATCCAGTCAGTTCCATAGAACCACTTTCACTTATGGATGTTGGCATCCTTCACATGGTCACTCTTGTAAGTAGAAAGAATTAAGGGAAATCAAGGCCAACAACAAAATCGAGCTGGTCAGAAAAGTTGTCATTCTTATTGACACAAATTTATTTTACTAATTCACGTCCAGAGTGGATCACTTACAAGTAGTTCGATCTCGTCTAAGACAGTAACTGAAACCTTAGAGAATGATCTCCAGTCTGTAGTGGAATTAGAACATAAACGGATGGTAACATTTAATGCTGCTAAGACTAAGCTTCTTTCCTTTAACAATTACAAGAAACCTTCTTGACAACCGCAGATTGCCATGACAAATAACACCGTCTGAGTGCTCTTCATTCAAACTCCTTTGCTTAACACTCACAGGCAACATGAATTGGAACAAATATATTGAAAACATTGCCAAATCTGCTGCAAAGAAGGTGAGCTATCTCTACTGTGCTCGAAAATTACTTGCACCTGACAATATTCTGTACCTCTACAAAACCATGATTCATTTAGGCATGGAATATTGTTGTGACATCTGGTCTGGTGTATCTACCACTAGTCTCTCCTCCTTAGAGGGGGTCCAAAAATGAATTTCCGATCTAATAGTTCCCACACTATCAACCAAGCTCCAACCTCTGTCCCATCACCAAAATGTTGCATCCCTGTGCTTGTTTTACAAGTACTTTAACGGAATGTGTTCTAATGGACACCTAGCACTTCTGCTTCCTTGACACACATATTTCTGACTAACTTGACAAGCAGCAAAATTCCACCCATTCACCATTGAAGTCACTAGATGCCGAAAAATCTTCTACTGTAATAATTTCTTCCCTTAAATTGATAGACTTTGGAATTTTCTCTTGGTCTTCTGCTTCTTTAACTGTAATGAAATTTAAATCTAATATGAACAGACATCTCGCTGCTCAACTCCCTACAGATATGGTCCTTGTAGGTATGGTCCCAGTTTAAATCCAAGTGGTAATATGCCTTGTTTAAGGTGAATAAAAGTAAAAAGAAAATTGTGTTATATATTTTGAACTATGAGAATACCTGTCCCAGGGAAGATAAAATCAATTCCTCGAACAGAACAAGGTCATTTTAATGTGTGTGGGGAAGGAAAATACTTTTTGACCTGGATCTATCAAGTTCGAATCTTATCAATTCCATAGCACTACGTTCACTATGGATGTTGGCAACCTTCACATGGTCCTCCTGCAAGATCTGCTATTAAACCTTATGTCTAGAATCCTTTTTCAATTTTAATCAAACTCCATTACATAATTTTGATTCTAGAAAAGCTTTAATGCTTAGGCTTAAGGGGGCTTTACATGAAATTGAAATTTAGGAAAATCTTTCTTAATTGGTGTCTATGATATCGTGTGGATCAAATTTAATGCAAATCTGAAATATTTTAATTTTGAAATAGGAGGTTGTGCCCAAATATACCCCCTGAAAAAATAACTGAAATTTGGAGAATATTTATTAATTGATGTTTAATATCTTTTGTTAAAACTTCATAAAAAATCAGAAGTATTTTAATTTTCTTGAATAGTGTCTCTTTGCCCCTTTTGCAGAAAACTAAATTAAACTAGTCCACATTTACACCTGGCAGTTGTATTCTAAAATTTTTAATGATCTGTTAATTAGTTTAGGAGTGAATCCTATGCATAGAAACATATAAACATAAGTTTGTATAAACAGAAATCTGTTGCATTCTGATCTATGACTTTTTGGGGGGTATGTGTCTATCCAGGGATATGTGTCTATCCAGGGATATAAACGCACAACAAATTAAATAAAAAAATAAACTAATAAAACACAGAGTTCAAAATACTCCTGATCTGAAATGGAACACGTACATCAAATCTGTTGCCAAAGCTGCTGGAAAAATCGTGGGATCTTTCTATCGATCCAGTAGATATCTTACTGCTGATGCAATTCTCTATCTATATAAGAGCCAGGTATGTCCAAGGATGGAATACTGTTGCCACATCTGGGCAGGAGCTGCTAGAAAGGACTTGTGCTGCCTTGATAGAGTTCAAAATAGACTTCGTAGTCTCATAGATGTCCTGAGATGTAGCGAGTTTGTCTTTGCTTTATCGTTATTTTCATGGCAAGTGCTCGACTAAGCTTCAATTTATGGTTCCCTCTCGCCAAACTTTCACAAGAAACACTGGTTTAGCTGAAAACACTATCAATAATCCCCCCACTCTTTATCTGTCTTCCGTTTTCCTGCTTCAAGTCCAATGTAAACAAGTTCTTTATGAGCCGTTTCCCTTAAGTTAACAAATTTACTGAATTTCCATTACTGACAATTACTATATTGTCCAATTGACTATCGTACACTCTTTAACCCTTATCCTCGAGTGGCCCCTAGGCCTTGATAAGTGGTGATGCCTATGTAAAAAAAAAAAAAGTCAATAACTTAACGATTTAACAACTGATGTGGCTGCTATTGTAGCGTCCTTATACAGATTTTTGACTAGAATTTTCTTGATAATTCCAGATTGTTCCGAAAACATTCTAAATTAAATATTTTAATAGTAGCGGGAGCTGTGGAAATTCCACAGGGGACTCATTCATATGTAATATATTGATGTTGGCATTCTGTAGATGTTCAGTGTAAATGGAGACACTCTGATATTATTGTAGCTCTTTTGTAAAAGTAGTCTAAGCAAGCAGGGACGCCCGGCATAGCCTGGTCGTAAAGTATGCTTAAATGTGATATTTTAATTGTTGCCGATTTCGTATATATTATTATAGAGTTAATGCTCTATCGATTTTTATATATTATAAAGTAGCGATTTCAAAAATAAAAATATATATCCATATGACTTGGATTCATAGCTATAATCGAAACCGAAACTTGTGAAGAAATTTTGGTAAAATTATTTATAAAAAAATAAATGACTTGAGTGCCATCAGCTGTAACCAAAACCAAAACTTATGAAGAATTCTTGGTAAAATTATTTATTACAAGAAATGAAAACCTATAACAATTAAATGACAGTCACTCGGATGTAAGCATGACATGCAATAACACACACACACTATCCTACTTTATATATAGATTCTATTCATTTTTTAAAAATCAAAATAGGATGTCCTAATAAATTTTATAAGGAAAATTCCCTCTCATAACAGGATGGGGGTTCTCATCTTATGTGCAAGTATTATTTTAAGCCATACAATATTATTATGGCAAAGTGTCTTGGATTATTCATATTGAATTTTTCAGACTACTGTTCTTATCTTTAATGTTATTTTCATAATGTTTTGGTCGATGTAATGTGTCTTGTCAAACTTAAGACTCTTTCTGCACATAATTTTGAATGGACTCATTTATTTAATCCTAACTACCCATGTGGGGGGGGGGGCGTAGAAATACCTGGCTTTGAAACCAGGCAGGGGCTAACCCTCTCAGTGCTGATGGACCCATAGATCTGGTTAGGTTATCCATCTAGGAGAAGAAAAACTGATGTTAAACCTGTGCCACTGACCTCCTACATCTTGACACCAAACAGTTGAGGAAAGCCTCCCTAGAACTGGTGACTTGATCAAATCACTGGTTTGCAAACTTAAACTGCTTAAGGAGTAGGTAGGCTCTGCCTATTGCCAGACTTCCATACTCCTTCTTTGCATATTAACCAGGAGTAGAGGTGAGGTCACAGGGACTCATTAGAGACACCCAGTGCTTAGCCTTGTTTCCTAACTAGAGCAATGAATGCCGTTCCCCACATCCCCTCGTGTCCTTCCCCATAACCTGGGCATTTTGGGGGTTCTTGTTTACCATATATACTAACATGATTGGACTGGGCCACTCTTGTCTAACAGGTTTGAGGGTACCGGTTTGACAGTTTGTCTGACTGCTGTATTTTGACTGAGAGTACAGGAGCCCTAACACTTTGGTAGTGCTTAGAGCAGCTGCTCTATCATCAGTTGTATAATATTGGGATGGTTGTAGTGCCATGTCGTGCATAAAAAGGGACCCTGCACTCATCTTTGGTGGGCATTCCCGATGCCACATGCCTGTGGATGATGAGTCGGCTGATGGTCTACTTGTGTTACATGATGGTAGCTATGCACATCTGCTTTGTCTAGCACCTAACACCATAAACTGAAACTATGAAATAAAATGAAATGACAGCTCAATCCAAAATGACGATTAAATCACATGCACACTCGAACAGCAATTCGCCTCGTCCCTTGAGACTTGCATTTATAAATATCCGTGGACTTAGAATTAACTTGGATGATGTCGACTCATTTCTCCTAGCAAACTCCCTGGATATTTTAGCGCTAAGTGAAACTAACTTTCACTCCTCCATCCCCTTTAACCACTTTAACATGTCTGGTTATCTTCCACTTTGTCGTAAGGACTCTGGCACATGCATGGACTTGGGGGTCTATATTCATAACACCCTTCCCATAACTAGGGAATCTAAACTAGAACCAGGCCTTCATGTGCTTTAGATTAACTTTGCAACATAGCATTAGCTACTTGTATTTTCTTTATTGCTCTCCCTCGGCTCAGGACTGTATTCTAATCAATCATGTCTCTGACAGCATAGATGTTGCAATCTCCCTTGATACTAGTGGCCAAATACATATATTTAGTGACTTTAATGTCCATCACAGTAATTGGTTTGGCTTCTCTAACTACACAGACACAGCATCATCCATAACTTTTCTATATTTCATTCCTTGGCACAGACAGTAATGTTCCCGACCTGTCTCCCAGATCGTCAGGACCAGCAAGCCTCGCTTCTGGACCTATTTCTGACAACAATTCCTGAGGATTATGTAACAAATGCCCATTGCCCACTCAGGAATGCTAAAGTCTCGACCCCAAGTTGAAGAGCCATTGCTCAAAATGCCAAGGTACTACAATAAGGCTGATTGGGATGCCACATCAGAGATGCCCCATGGGGAAATATCTTTTCTCTTCCTGCGGAACAGTGCATAAATAGAACCACTGAATGGTTCAAAGCAACAATTGAAGCACATGTTCCCATACGGAAGTTCTGTAGCAAACTCCACTCTCCTCAATGGTTAGTCTTACTTGTGCAGCTGCCATTGTTCAAAGGCAAAATACATCCTGCAGATTTATCCGACATAAGTCCAGTTCAAACAGACAAAAGTATATGGATGTAGAAATAAGAAAGAAATAGTAGCAGCTAAGAGAGAATATATCAAAACCACCAGAAAACGCATTCAAGCACAGAAATTAGGAACTCGTGATTTCTGGAAAATCTATAACAGTGTAGTAAATAATGGGCAATCAACAATTCCTCCATTATCCAACAATCATGAGGTTGGTTGCATGACAACCGAAAAGACTAACATGCTTGCCAGTCGGTTCGCCTCAAACTCTACTTTGAACCCAGCAAACCACTCCCTCCCTGATTTTCTTTTGCGGACAGAAACCACACTAGATGATCTGAAAATCATCCCTTCTCAAGTATATAATATAAAAAACCTAGACAATTCAAAAACATTTTGATCTGATCTCATCCCAGCTCCCCTTTTAAAAAAATGCTCTGCTGAGGTTGCTCCAGTTCTCTCCAAACTTTACAACAAATGCCTTAATGAATTTTGCTTTCCTGACTTCTGGAAAATTGCTTCTTGTGGTACCAGTTTACAAGAATTCTGGCGAAAGAACTGGCCCATTAAATTATCGCCCCATTAGTCTCCTTCTTTTTGCCAAAATATTTGAGTCGATAATTAATTAAGCTCTAGTCCACCATCTTAATGTTATTAAACTTCTGTTCGACCAACAATATGAATTTAAGCCTCTCTGAACGTATATACCATGAACTGGATAAATCAGGGAAGGGGAGGGCAGTAGCCCTAGATATATCTAAAGCTTTTGACAGGGTATGATGGTCTTTTTATGAAAATCAGATCCTATGCTATTACTGGACAAATACTTAACATAATTAAATCCTTCTTAAATAAAAAAAATCCAGGTTGTCCTTAATGGTCATATGTCAAAACGATATGATATAAATGCAGGTGTACCTCAGGGGTCAATCCTTGGACCTTTACTATTCCTAATATTCATCAATGACCTCCCTGATAAAATTGTCTCTGAGATGGGTATATTTGCTGACTACACCACACTCTATAACAGGCACGAGGGGAAAACAAATGAACATATATCCAAGGCAATGGTGGAAACACTAGAGGAAAATCTTCAGTTTTATAGTGGAATCGGAACAAAAATGAATGGTAACGTTCAATGCTGCCAAGATTAAGCTTCTTTCTTTTAATAATTACAAGAAACCTTCTCAACTTATTATAGCTATGGCTAAAGAAACAGTACTTTGTTCAAACTCCTTGGCTTAAAATTCACAGGGAACATGAGTTGGAACAGATACATTGAGGGTATTGCTGCGGCTGCTGTGAAGAAAGTTGGCCTCTCTCTACCATGCTAGAAAGTTACGCCTGAAAGTATTCTATACTTCTACAAGGCCACAATTCGGCCATGTATGGAGTGTTGTTGTTGCATTTGAGCCAGTGTATCTGCTACTAGTCTCCCACTTTTGGACAAGTTTAAAAAAAGTCGCCAACCTAATAGGTCCCGAACTGTCAGCTAAGCTTCAACCTCTGTCCCATCGATGAAATATTGCATCTCTCTACCTGTTTTACAAGTATTTTAATGGTGGATGCTCCGACAAACTACAAGCCCTTGTACCCGCTTGACGTAAACTCCCCCTGACAAACCCGACAAACAGCAAAATCCCACCCCTACACAGTAGAGATCCCCAGATACCAGAAAGCCTTAATAGTTTCTTCCCAGAACTGCTAGACTTTGGAATTCCCTCCCGGGTTCCTGTTTCCCCGACTCTACTAACATGCAGAAGTTCAAGTGTAGTGTAAACAGACATCTTGCTGCTGAACTCCCTACATAGTATCCCTGCAATTTATGTCCCAGATAGTAGCTCCCTACATCAAAATGGCACTTGCCTTATTTGGGAAGAAAATGCAATAAAGAAAAAAATGTTTTTAATCCACACGGTTCATGCTCTTGTTCCATTAGTCATGACATAGAAAGACATTGTAGAAATCCTAAATGATTCGCAATTGTACTTTGAGTTTCACCTGAGGATTAAACCTTCAAACTCCAGAAGAGTGTAACTTACAATTGGATTACCAAGTCCTTTATCCATTACGCCACGAGTCTGCATTAGTTACATATACCTGAAGAAGGTCAAAGGTTACATCGACTGAAACATTGTACGAATAACACTCAAGATGAGAACACTAGTCCAAAGAATCCAAATGCTAGGTACCCCCCGCTAGTAACAATTAAACGACAGTCACAACTGGAAGAAAAAAGATGTAACCGTGATGCACAAAATAACACACACGTTATCGTATTGATATCCAGATTAAGAATTATCGAAATTAGTTTTATTTAATTTCAAAATTTATTGAAAACACTTTTTTTTTTTTTTTTTTTTTACACAGGCATCACCACATTATTAAGGCCAAGAAGCCACTCAAGGATAAGGGTTAAAGAGTGTACAGTAGAAATTGGACAATATAGTAATCATTAGTAATGAAAATTCGGTAAATTTGATAACTTATATGGAACGGCTCATCAAGAACTTATTTACGTTAGACTTGAAGACAATCATATCGTAGTCAGCCAGAAAGCAGGAAAACGGAAGACAATTCCACAGGCGTGCAGTTCTAAGAAAGAAGCTTTGTTCATGGAATCTACGTTTAGGTTTAGGTACAGATAAAGAGTGGGGGGAATTATTGATAGTGTTTTCAGCTAGACGAGTGTTTCTTGTGAAAGTTTGGCGAGGGGGGACCATAGACTGAAGCTCGGTCGAACACTTTTTAAAATCTTTTTATGGTGTTTGAAATATTGTTATTTTGATTTCAATTATACTTTCATAAACATATTAATTTCCAGACACACTGGAAGTTAGGAAATACGTTAGCTGATGATAACCCTATAACTTTATTCCATCTGTTAATGCGCTTATAAATAAAATATAATCTAAAATTTCAAAGTTTTAATGCGAAATATGAATCTAACTCCTGTTCAGTCGCCTCGCATGATGTTAACCGTCTAAATCAACGGTTCTCAACCTTTTTTAATCATGACTTTCTTTTTAATGTATTTCGGTGAACCCTTATAGCTTACTTTATTTTTCAGTAAAGAAAACCAAAGAACATCCATCAACAGTTTATCTTGAAGGAAGACTGAACCGACATTAACGTTACATGTACCATGGGGGTCCACATGGACTCCGGTTGAGAATACTTGGTCTAAATAATTTTATAATCCTCAAAGTAAGTGATAATCTGAAGGAGCTAGGTTAGGAAAATATGCAGGATGAGGCAAGATTTCCCTACATCTTTGGTCAGTAGTGCTGTGTGAGGATGAGCATTATCATGATGGAAGAGGGAGGCCCTTTCTCTTGACTAAAAAAGATTGTTTTTGGGTCATCATGGGTGTGAATATTGCAAGAAAACTATGAATGATTCTTTAATTATCTGAAAGAAAAAGTTATAACTTAATCATGTTTAAGGGTTATAGTCGGCTACCGTATTTCCTAACTTCCAGTGTAGTGCTACCGGAAGCAGTGACGAGGCAAATTAGTTTCTTCACTTTTATTGTTCTTTAGTATTTCTATCATGAAGCGATTTATTGAAATAAAATATAAGAAAAGGACATTATTGAAAAAGTATACAATAAAAATTAATAAAATTATAAAAAGATAAATCAAACAGTCTTTATTTGCACTTTCATTTACAGAATTTAGAAAATAAGTTTTTATTTTATTTGAAATTTTATAAGAAACTAACAGTCATTTTTAAATTTTTATTTTGACATTTTTGCACCAATTTTTTCCAAATATATAGTTTTGCATGGGTTTGAATACTCTATATATTAAGTTTCATGTCTATAGACCAAAAACTGATAGGAGTTTGGTAGGCAACATTTTTTAAACAAATATATATATATAATGGAAATTCTTTTAACTTTCTTGAAGTTTTACATTTGGATTTTACCGTCACTGGATTTTTTATCTTCCACCAGACTATCCATTCATGTGTAATCACCTTTTTCTTTACCATATTCCCTCTGCTTAACTTATTTTGTTTTCAAGTAAGATCTTTGACTTACTTGTTGTTTCATCAAATACTTCTGCATGCAAAATCCGATCCCGCATTTTGCTAATTCCTACCCTCTGATGAGAAGGAGAGTATTTCTTCGAAACTCCACGGATTAAGGACTATCCATTTATCTAGTGTTTCCTTTTCAGATTAAATATGTTTTTAACTCATTTCAAAATGTTTTTTAACATATTTCATTATCTGTTTGCTCATATTATAAGCTCTATTTCCTTTTTGGTTTTATCGAGCTTTTATATCTGGCTGAGATAATTTTATAAATATTAATTCTTTAATATTTATAATTTACTTTAATTTTACCATCTTGGATCATTTTGGTAAATTCAATTGTAATTTTCATTTTTTATTTATATATATATATATATATATATATATATATATATATATATATATATATATATATATATATATATACACACACACACATACATAAATATATATATATATATATATAAATTTAAAGGAGATTAGAACAATAGTCTAAAGAGCTGAGTGTATTTTAATGTAACAGTGAAATAACTAGTTTTATTAAAATACAGGAAAGAAAAAGTGCTCGTTGTAATTTAGATATATAATAAGCTTGATAGGTAAATATCCTAGAGCTAATTTAATATTAGGTGATGTGATTGATAATTTAAAATTTAAAAATCAAATTATAATTAAATTAAAAATCCGTTTCATAAGAAGGAACAACAACAAAATCAATTATCTGTACAATCGTTTCGGAAAACCGTGTTTTTATTGTGGTAGACATCAAGTTACGGACAATAATTATTACATATAGTTTTTTAATAAACAAGGTCTCCTCGTCAGCAAATTTTAAAGGGTTTTTATTAAATCCAAAAGACACCATAAATAAACCTAGCATTAAAAGTAAGGCAGATGTATCTGAAAAAAAAAAAAAAAATTGAAATAAAAGGTCTTGATAAGAAAATTAATATGGGTTAGAGATAGATAAATATATTTATACTTGTAATTAAGCTGGTTATAAAGGTGTCTTTAGAAGGTATGGGGATACATTTGGTTGATAGTTGCAATTCCTTCTTATGAAACATATCTATAATTACTTATATAAACTCGACCTGTTATAGGGAGCTAATAATTTAAAGAAGATTAGAACAATAGTCTAAAGAGCTGAGTGTATTTTAATGTAACAGTGAAATAACTAGTTTTATTAAAATACAGGAAAGAAAAAGTGGTCGTTGTAATTTAGATATATAATAAGCTCGATAGGTAAATATCCTAGAGCTAATTCATTAATTAAGTTTCTTATGAAACGGATTTTTAATTTAATTATAATTTGATTTTTAAATTTTAAATTATCAATCACATCACCTAATATATATATATATATATATATATATATATATATACTCACACATCTATATATATATATATATATATATATATATATATACTCACACATCTATATATATATATATATATATATATATATATATATACTCACACATCTATATATATATATATATATATATATACTCACACATCTATATATATATATATATATATACTCACACATCTATATATATATATATATATATATATATATATACTCACACATCTATATATATATATATATATATATATATATATACATACTCACACATCTATATATATATATATATATACATACACATACTCACACATCTATATATATATATATATACATACTCACACATCTATATATATATATATATAGATATATATATATATATATACTCACACATCTATATATATATTTATACATACTCACACATCTATATATATATATATATATATATATATACATACTCACACATCTATATATATATATACATACATACATCTATATATATATATATATATATACATACATCTATATATATACACACACACACACATACATAAATATATATATATATATATATATATATATATATAAAGAAGTTTGTCTTTACTATAACCTTTTTACGCAAATATAACGCAAGTATAAATCATTTAGAATATCTACATGAATATAATTACATGTAATAGTTAACTAAAGATGATCATTTCATTAGGAAACTGAAAAACCTAGTGGGGAATCAATTAAAATTAATGTTTAAAAGAATATGCAAATTAGCTAGATTTTTTGCAGGTAAATGCAATTCCACGGCCCATATGTAACAAATTTGCATTTTCTTTTTAAATAAATAGAAAAAGGTTTTTAATATGAATATCAATACACAAAAAAAAAAAAAAATTTATAGTATAGATATATGTTATGTTAATGAAATTATAAAAAAAGTCTTTTTTTAATTTTAAAAAATAAGTTTTTTATTTGAATTTATATAAGTAAATATAAAAATAAAATTATTGAAATCAAAATAACAAAATTTCAAACATCATTAAAAAAAAAGTATCCAATGTTTCCAAAATAGTTTAAAAAGATTTTTAAAAATGCTTTCAATAATTCTTTAAAAATGAGCGCAAAAAGTGATTTCAATAATTCTTAAAAATAAAAAGATAAAAACAAATTTCAATAATTCTTAATTGAACTACGACAGAAAAAAAACTTTTCAATGTTTATTAAATAAAAAAAAGAATGATTGGAAAAATGTAATAAAGAGTTCATGCACAGGGGAGATCTAGCATGAGAGAAAAAAAACAAAAAAAAAAAACGAAGGAACTAATTTGCCTTGTCCCTACTTCTGGTAGCGCTACTCCAGAATTTAGGAAGTTCATTAGCTGACTATACCGTGTTTGAGTAACAGCAATATCCATAAAATAAATAAAAATGGTTTAAAATGTGCCTTCTACAAACCCGCAAAGCTTGTGGGAATAAAATGAAACTTTCTTTTTATTTATTTTTGTTTGCAGGTTCCGAAATCTGATGGACATAATAAGCAGACAGAAAAGTGCTCAGTAGTTAAAAATGGTGGGCAGATGAAAAATCTTGCGAAAAATACCAACGATAGAACTGGTTTGCCTATTCTGGCTCCAAATTCAGATATAGGTCGCACGATGAACACCTCTGAAAAAAGCAAAAAATCGAATCGGAACTCTCCGCCAAAGAGACCCAAAAATCCTTTAGAATCAAAATTGCACAAGAATTCTGATTTGCCACAGACATCTTTGGAGCCAAATCCAAGTATAGGTCAGAAACTGAATAACTCTGACAAAAGCAGAGATTTGACTCGGAACTCTCCACCACAGAGACAAAAAAGCCCTTTACAATCAAAGTTACACAAAAATTCCAACTCGACAAAGATCCCAATGAATACCAAATGTTTAGATAAAAGATACACACTAAACAATAACCAGTCCGTAATATCTTCAACTATAGCTAACTCAAAATCAACATCTTTTAATACTATTTCGACGTCCTTTCAACACCAAACACAATCAAACCAACAACAACCAAAGAAACAATTCATGGTTTATACTGACATTAAAATTCCTGATCCTAAAAAAAATCAGCCCTGTGCAAAAGATGTATTGTCGGCCAAAGATAAAATTCTGAATCGTAGTACGACTGTTTCAACACCATATTCAGCCGTTAGAGATATCTCTAATACATTCATCACTCCCAATTCCTTACCCCCCAAAAAATCGAATAGTGGAACTATGTTTAAATGTCCAAATAATAGTGCTAATAGTAATCCCTCCAAAATGAAATCCACTCCGCCCTTATGTAAGTGTGGTCGTCGTGCCAAACTCTGTGTCAGCCATAGCCCAGGCGTCAATATGGGCAAACGCTTCTTCACCTGTAGCATGAAGGGAAGCAGCATAAAATTGAAAAACAAACCCGTTAATCCGTGTAATTTCTTCAAATGGGACCATGTTCATCAATCGACATCGATTTCATCGTCGGATCAGTCTTTAGAGTCGTCGTCGCTTTGTCTGCCTTCATTTTCGATTTCTGGTGAACACAAAGAGAATTACAGCAGCAGTGATAAGTCTACATTATCCTTCGGAACCAACTCTGCAGAAAATACGCCGGTTCTGAAGAAAAAACCAATGAGAGCCTATCAACTTTGTTGAGATAATATTTGATGCTTGTTTATATTGGTAATCTTTTTAACTAACGCAACTCAGGTGAAAACACTACGTACTTATGTATCATGACAAAATTAGTATAAATTCCACAAATTATAAAAAGTAGTCCGATACAAAAATAATTACAAGTAAAAAATACAATTTATCGAATTATTGAGTTTTATCGTAGGTTTTAATGTGGAATCAAGTCAGTATGAGAAACAAGGGAGATGATCCTTGACTTAAAATAACAAATTGAAGATCCGCTATTTTTATACCGATGCATTTCAGAATGTAATTGTGGCTGATTATTTCGTTAAAAAATACATCGAGCACATCTTCTACTGGATCATTTTTATAAATTCCAAAAATTCATACTAATTTCGTCATGGCACATAAGTACGTAATAATGTTTTCACCTAAAATGCGTCGATTTAAAAGATCACCAATATAGCAGTTAAAATTTACATTTCATAGTATGTTATGTGTTTATGCTGTTTTTTTTCTTTTTAGCCAATGTTTGCATGAATAATATTACTAAAAAATCATTTTATTTAGCCCACAGGGCTGGGAATAAACAAATAATGCTACAAAATGAAAATTGAGACTTGTACCACTTTGTGGTATTCTTTGTTTATCCCCAGCCCCATGGATTAAATGTATTCGTTTCTTTAGTGATATTACCTGCACAAACATTAGTATCAACATAAAGACAGCATAATATATAACATACTGTCAGATTAAATCGCAATATCAAAGCATTTGCTCGCAATGTGTAACATAAAGGACGAATCTTTGAAACATAAGCAAATATGGTCAGTGCACGTAGCGTTGTCTGATGTCGGGTAGTAGAATTTATACCATTGTATCTCTTTCCACAGTAGTTGGCAATGTGTAGCAGTCTACAAAATACGGCAGTGTCTCTACATATGTGCCTACAACAAAGCAGGTTTTTTTAGTTTTAATACTTTTCTTTTGCTTGAAATTTCTCTGCTGACAATAAGTGTATTATTAATCTTCCCCCAACAAGGTGGAAGAGGGAGAAGTCCTCTGAAAACACATCTGCCTCGTCTCACAAATCAAACCAAAGAGGACCGACAAGTCTTGTCTTTTTTAGCATACCCTTCTTTTTATGTCATAACTGGAGAGTGATTTCTGCTGTTTTCCAAGCCATGTCACTTCTATTATATTACAAACATAAATTAGATGACTTGTGACCTGATCAGGTCAATGTTGGTATATTGTATATTAGTGTATATATTTTAAATAGATATTTTATCTTGTTCATCATTCTCCAAGATAATGGTGGAGGCCACATAAAAAAAAGTTATTGCTGAAGTTTAATGTAAAAAAAGAAAAGTACCGGTACTTCTATATTTAAATAACGAAAAAAAAAAAAAATTGAATTTCAAGTAAAAAAAATGGTACCTTCATAATTGTCATGTCGCAAATAGTAATATATTAAAAAATCACGGAAAATATTAGGTTGGTACAAAAATAATGTTTTTTGACATTCAACTTCATGTCAAAACACATTATTTTCGCGCCAACCTCATCAGATAGAAAAATAATTATTCATGAAAAAAGACATTTGTACAATCTAGTGATTTGAATTAGAGAGTTAACAGAGGAGGTAATTAAGTTTTCAATTTCTCACAAATTCAATCATTTTTTTTTTTATTTTATAAAATAATTCAAAATCGAAACAATTAAAAAAAAAAGTTATTTTGAAAAAATTCACAAATTATGTATATATGTTATATTTTTGTTTTCTGAATAAATTCTGTCTGGTTTAAACTGAGTTACTTCCCCTTTTGCTTAGGTCACATGACCCAATATTATTGGAACTGTTTTTCATGAATAATTATTTTTCTACCTTATCGTTTTCTGTAATTTTTGGATATGTTACTATTTGTGACATGACAATTATATAGGTACCAATCGTTTTACTGGAAATTCAATATTTTTTTGTTGTTATAATATAGAAGCACCAAAGTACCATTCTAAAGTTTGAGCAGTTTAACTAAGAATGTAGAAAATGAATTGTAGATACACTTGTATTTGATGTTGTTGGACTCCGAATAAATACAGTTTTAACGAGCTCAATTTTTATGAAAAAGCAACAGACAGTATTAGAAGTAACGCATTAAACGAAATAAGCAAATGTTTTTAAAAAAAAATTTGCAAGTATGAGTAAACATCCAGGCAATATCGCACATTTACTTTTATAAATTAGTTCTGGTTTTGAAAGTCGTTGAAAGTAAACGATAATTTGAAATTACATTTTTTTTTTTTTTTTTTTTTACAGTGATCACCACTTATCAAGGCCCGGAAGCCACTTAGGGATAAGGGTTATTGCAAGTACAGTACGTTAGTGTGGAGATTTGATGAAGTGTTTACTTAAGGGGGCGGTTCATTAGGAATTTGTTAACATTGGACTTGAAGACATCCAAGTTGTAGTCCGGTGGGAAGCAGGCAGACGGAACAGAGTTCCACAGGCATGCAGTTCTAAGAAAGAAGCTTTGTTCATGGAATCTGCGTTTTGATTTAGGCACAGATATAGAGTGGGGGAAATTTTTGACAGTGGATTCAGCTAGACGGGTGTTTTTCGTGAAAGATTGGCGAGGGGAGACCAGAGATTGGAGGTCAGACGAGCACCTGCTATGGAAATAACGATAAAACAAGGATAGGCTTGCAACGTCGCTTCTGTGGGAGAGAGGCTGCAGGGTAGAGAAAAGGGCATCCCCCACTAAGCCACGAAGTCTATTTTGTACTCTGTCAAGGCAGGATAGGCTGTTTTTAGCAGCTCCTGCCCAGATATGGCAACAGTATTCCATCCTTGGACATACTTGGTTTTTATATAGATAGAGAATTGCATCAGTAGTGAGATATCTTCTGGAGCGGTAGAAGGATCCCACCATCTTTCCAGCGACCTTGGCAACAGACTTGATGTACGTGTTCCATTTCAGATCAGGAGTAAAGGTCAAACCCAGAAGCTTGTCAAAACACGGGGCCTCACCCAGACGAGAGCCATCCATCACAATTGATGCCAGATGGGGATCAGAGCTTTTGCTCAATTGGAAAGCCCCACGAATTAAATAAATCAAAAATTTAAATAATTGCTTTAAATGTAAAACAATTGTAATAATCATGAATAAATCGAATATTTAGATCCAAATCTGCGGAAATGATTTTGTCTTGTTATGTTATCACATAGAAATAAATATTGGTTCAGAAAATGACATTTATTTTAAAATTTTAAATTGCGATACATTTTTTTTTTTAAATTATTTTTTGCTCCTTTTTACTTGTTTGATCATTAATCAACTAAGCTCCGACCTCTGTCCCATCACCGCAATGTTGCATCACTGTGCCTGTTTTACAAATATTTTAATGGAATGTGTTCTGATGAACTCGTTGCACTTGTGCCTCTTCAATATGCATATCCCCAACAAACCCACTTAGCAACAAAACCATACACCTTTACTGTTGAGATCCCTAAATGCCAGAAAGATTTCTACTCTAATAGTTTCTTCCCTCAAATGGCTAGACGTTGGAATTCCCTGCCTGCTTACCTGGCTGTACTGAGATGCAGAGGTTTAAATGTAACGTAAACCAATATCTTGTTAATCTTTCCTAGACATGGTCCCAAATAGTAGCCCCTTACGTCCAAGTGATGATATGCCTTGTTTAGGGGTGAATGTGAGTAAAAAAAAAAATAAAATAAAAAAACATATTGGTTATGTACTCGTCCGATTTAGCTGCTTTTTTTAATTTCTTCCAGCATAACTGGTAATTACTAACAATTTTGTTAATTCTGGAAGTTTTAATTCAAACAATAAAATAAGTATAAATTATTGTTTGAATGGCCCACAGCAATTAAAGCATTAAATTACAGTTCAATTTTCAAAATTAAAACAGAAAATTATTTCATAAAAGAATTTGGACAAAAATGAAGCAAAGTGGTTAATATATTCTAACACTCCTTGCAGTAAAAAAAAAATTGGTTGTAAAAATTGTAAAAAATAAATGAAGTTATCTTTTTACACTTAGAGATTAATATTTTTTTAATTAAAATTTCAAATGGAAGAAATAATTTTGTGTGCAATAAAAACAAAACCAAGAAAAAAAATAGACGCCAGTGATTATAACATCGAATTAAAGTTTGATTTTCATGACATTAAAAAGTAAATAAACATTTTATTTCAAAATTAAAATACAATTGTAGACAATAATTTTAGTTTTTAGATTTTGAGTAAAGGAACATAATTCGTCAGGATCTTCAAATTAACTAAAATAGTTTATTTCCGAGAATTTTTAAAACCAGAACTGATGAGTAAATGTGTAATATAACTCAAATCCATTATTTTTATTACATTTTCATCCCAAACAAGGCACATTGCCATTTTGGTGTAGGGGGCTAGTATCAAGAACATAAGCTACTGGGGTACTATGTAGGGAGTTGCGCAGTAAGATGTCAGTTCACGTTACACTTGAACTTCTGCATGTCAGTACAGTTGGGGAAGCAGGGAGCCGGAATGGAATTCCAAAGTCTAGCGGTTCTGGGGAAGAAACTACTGAAGTAGAAAGCTCTCTTACATCTAGGGATCTCTCCTGTGTAAGGGTGGGATTTAGCTGCTTGTCGGGTATGTCGAGGGTATTTACATCATGGGGGCACAAGTGCTTGCAGTTCGTCGGAGCATTCACCATTAAAATACTTGTAGAACAGGCAGAGGGATGCAACATTTCGTTGGTGGGACAGAGGCTGAAGCTTAGATGATAGTTCAAGACTTATCAGGTTGGAGACTCTCTTTTGAACCTTGTCTAGGAGCGAGAAACTAGTAACAGATGTACCAGCCCAAATATGACAACAATATTCCATACATGAGCGAATGGTGGCCTTATAGAGGCACAGGATACTTTCGGGTGTTAGTAGTTTTCTAGCACGGTAGAGAGAACCTACCTTCTTCACAATGTCCTGGCAATGCTCTCAATGTAATTGTTCCAACTCATGTTTCCTGTGAACGTTAGGCCAAGGAGTTTAAAAGATGTACTTTCAGATAATAAGTCTTTGGCCATTGCTATTGGTGGTAGAGAAGGTCTCTTGTAATTATTTAAGGAAACAAGTTTAGTCATGGCAGCATTGAATGTGACCATCCCTTTTTGTCCCCATTCCACTACAGATTGGAGGTCATCCTCTAGTGTTTTTGCCATTTTTTTAGTTATGTGTTCATTTGTTTTCCTGTCATGCCTGATATAGAGCGTGATGTCATCAGCATATATACCCATCTCAGAGGCAATTTTGTCGGGGAAGTCATTTATGAATATTAGGAATAATAAAGGTCCAAGGATAGACTCCTGAGGCACTCCCGCATTTATATCATATTGTTTAGATGTACGATCGTCAAGGACAGTCTGGATTTTTCTCTTATCTAAGAAGGATTTAATTATGTTAAGTATTCTTCCAGTGATACTGTATGATCTGATTTTCCTGAGAAGACCTTCATGCCATACCCTGTCAAAAGCCTTAGATATATCTAGAACTATCGCTCTACCCTCCCCTGCTTTGTCCAGTGAATGGTATATACGTTCAGAGATTAGTTAGGATATCTGCTGTGGAACGGGCTTGCCTAAATCCATATTGTTGGTCAATCAAAAGTTTAGCATCTGTAAGTGATGGATTAGAGCTTGGTTAATTATGGACTCAAATATTTTGGCAAAAAGTGGGAGGAGGCTAATGGGGCGATAATATAATGGGTCAGTTCTTTTGCCAGACTCATATCCACGTATCAAAAAATATACCCGTATCCACGTATCAAAAAATATACCCGTATCCACGTATCAAAAAATATACCCGTATCCACATATCATAAAATGCACCCATATCCACGTATCATAAAATGCACCTATATCCATGTATCATAAAATGCACCCATATCCATGTATCATAAAATGCACCCATATCCATGTATCATAAAATGCACCCATATCCACATATCATAAAATATACCCGTATCCACGTATCATAAAATATACCCATATCCACGTATCATAAAATGCACCCATATCCACGTATCATAAAATGCACCCATATCCACGTATCATAAAATGCACCCATATCCACGTATCATAAAATTCACCCCTATCCACGTATCATAAAATATACCCGTATCCACGTATCATAAAATGCACCCATATCCACGTATCATAAAATGCACCCCTATCCACGTATCAAAAAATATACCCGTATCCACGTATCATAAAATGTACCCATATCCACGTATCATAAAATGTACCCATATCCACGTATCATAAAATGCACCCATATCCACGTATCATAAAATATACCCGTATCCACGTATCATAAAATATACCCATATCCACGTATCATAAAATGCACCCATATCCACGTATCATAAAATGCACCCATATCCACGTATCATAAAATGCACCCCTATCCACGTATCATAAAATATACCCGTATCCACGTATCATAAAATGTACCCATATCCACGTATCATAAAATGCACCCATATCCACGTATCATAAAATGCACCCATATCCACGTATCATAAAATACAGACAAACAAAAAGAATAAAATATTTCCCTTTTTATTTTTCTCTCAATCATTTTTAGCGTTTTTCTTATTAATGAATTCAATTTACAATTTACGATAAAAGAAAAGGTACCATTTAAAATGGCTGCAAATCATTTCTTCATTTGCATATTTCAAAATTACACATTAATCAGAAGTGACTTTTCTAGAGCATTCATTGTCAAGCTCAAATATCAGTTGACATGATACTGCAAACACAGATGGAATTTGAGAAATGACATTATTAGTATTATTATTTAAAAAAAAATTTTTGCAAATTAGTCCACTGAGCAAATTATTCTTTGTAATATATAATATTCAATAGAGGATTGATTCTGTATTAATACATACACAATCTGCATTCTATGGAGGTCAGGCGCGAACACAGACCCCACAATTTTATTATCCCATCCCTATTTAAGTTAAAACATACTCATCAAAGTATTCTTATGTACATCTATATCAAAAACACTTGTAAACGTTTTTTTTAATTTTTAAATTTTTTATTTCCATACTTTGTGGACCAGACCCCACAATTTTAATGAACCACCGTTCTGCCAGATCAAACATACCCATTCCTGTGTCTCGATACATTTTCTATCATTATATGTAATCAGTTTTTTAAAATAGTCAACCATATAAGAGCCTATTCGTGACCAGACAACCCCCCCCACACACACACACAGACATTCAGCTTTATATTATATTATATATATATATAAACGACATCAATTTTGTACCAACCTAATAGAACCAATCATAGATAATGATTTACCTTATAACACTACACTACTATTAATAAAGCATGTTTGATTATCTCCCCTTCCCACTAGATTGAGAATTAAAGAGTGTTTCTATATTAAAAATATTGAATTTCAAATAAAACAAATGGTACCTACATAATTGTCATGTCGCAAATAGTAACATATTAAAAAATTATGGAAAATGGTAAGGTAGAAAAATAATTCCGATAAAGTTTAGATGGGGAATAAAATTAGTCTGACATTTTGAATTATGTTCATTGCGTGATGTAAGCAACTGAACTTAATTATCTCCCCTGTCAGCTCATCTCATTTTTATTAAATGTCTGCATGATACAATAATTTCACAATTTTTTTCGTGAATAATTATTTTTCTACCTAATCGTTTTTTGTGATTTTTTGATATGCTACTATTTGTGACCTGACAATTACATAGGTACCATTTGTTTCACTTAAAAATCAATTTTTTTTTATTATAATAGAAAAGTGCCAATTAAAGTTATGTAAAAGATAAAGCCTGTGAGACTGATAAACTATAAGAAAAGTTTTAATACCAAACAAGTACTATGTGAAGCAAGTTAAATATGGTGATATTCTAATCCTTCGTACTAAGAATTCCGTTTTGTCTGAAATTTTGTTTCATTTTTCAAACTTTTTTGTAATACAAAATATTTTTCTATGTCATAATGTTTTAGCCGATGTAACTTCCGACCATCTTCAGATGCTGCTTACTGAACTCTGGAATCTGTACGCGTACAGAATTTATTTCTTGGTATTAAGATAAAAAAAAAGTTCTTAGAGTGATCTCCCTTGCTTGTTGTTGTTGATGAAGTGCAATTTGGTTTTTATGCTTCGGCAAAGAACCACTGGTGGTATACTTTATCAAATCTGAATATTATAACTATTCGATCATGATTTTATTAATAAAACTATCCAACTAAATCTTTTGTTTTTTTTTGTTTTGTTTTTTCGTTTCTAATAACTTTGAATTATTATTTTTATTTTTATTTTTTTTGCATTAATCATAAATTTATTAAAAACAACAATAAGGTAAAACTAAAAAAAACAAATCTTACTAAAAAAAAAAAACATGATTATGTTTTGAATTATCTTTCCTAAGCCTTCCACCCGGGCAACATCGGGTAAATACAGCTAGTACTTTATAAAATTAGTATTACAATTATAATCAGCTAACATACTTCCTAATTTCCGACGTAGCACTACCATTCTTCAGTATTTCGATTGTGAAGCAATTTATTGAAATAAAATATTAAAAAAAAAGACATTATTGAAAAGTATACAATAAAAATTAACAAAATTATAAAAAGATAAAAATAACACAATTACTTTTTATTTGCACTTTTAATAACAAAATTAAAAAATAATTTTTATTTTAAATTTTATAAGAAACTAACAGGCTGCCTGGCATTACCCGGTCGTAAAATATGCTCAGATATATTTTGATAATTGCAAATTTCGTATTTATTATTATATTAGATTGGACCCAATATATAGTAATGATTTAAAAAGTTAAAAAAAAAAAAAAAAATGACTTGTGTGTGCCACTGTGCCACCACCGAGAATCAAAACCAAAACGTTTAGCTTACGATTTACCTTTTCCTTTGACGTTAATGCCTGAGCTATCAAGACATGTTTGCTTCAGTACTTCTATTGTGATGCGATTTATTGAAATAAAATATAAGAAAAAGACATTATTAAAAAGTGTGCAATAAAAATGAACAAAATTATGAAAAGATAAAAATAACATGATTAGTCTTTATTTTCACTTTTAATAACAAAATTCAAAAATAAGTTTTTATTTTATTTTAAATTTTATAAGAAATTTTTGTTTATAAGATTTTTTTAACTTTAGAAAATAAGTTTTTGATCCCCCCCCCCTCCTCCAAAAAAAGGTGGGTGGACCTGTAAATTCACTCTCATCTGTTTGTCTGTCCGCACTTTTTTTCAATAGCTACGCCTTGGAGTTTTTTTAAATTTTGCACAAACATTAAATATCATATCAGTAAAAAAGTAACAGAACGGATTTTTCGAGAAAACTTCGCCCGCCCCCCCCCCCACACACACAGGGGTGCCTTTTGGGTTAAAATGGCTAAAATTGACACTTTTGTGCTTATTAAAAAAAAATTGATGCCTTGGATTTTTATAAAACTTTCTGAAAATTTGTAACTAACTGATGTCTATATAATTTTGTTTGTCTATACTTCACAATAACTCTTGGGTGTAACCCAGGGGCTCTTTTAGGGCTAATAAAAACACTCCATTTTTGGGACTATTTTACCATATTTGTCCAAATTTTTCTGTGTATGTCTATTTAGCAGTTTTTCATGGTGCTGAACTCAAATTTAAATATATTAAGGCCTTGGGGACTTTTGGGGCTAAATGGGGGAGGGGTGCAAATGATGGACTTAGTCATTTCTTTTTTTGCATGGTGCAGAATAAAAATTTACAATATGTTAACACCTAAAACTGCACTGTTTGTTCATTTTCACCAGGATTTGACGTCCCCTGGGGACTTTTGGGCCTAAATGGGGGGGGGGCGGTGCTGAACTTAGTCATTTTTTTTTTTTATGCCTCGTTCACTGCACTCACGGGGGATCATGCATGCTTCACTTATTTTATTTGAATTTATATAAAAAGTATATGCTTATGAAAGTATAAAAAGTATATGCTTATGAAAGTATAATAAATATAATTAGTGAAATAAAAATAATAAATATTTTACAAGCGTGAGAGAAAAAAAGCGAAGGAACCGATTTATCTTGTCACCGCTTCCGGTAGCACTACACCGGAAATTAGGAAGTATGTTAGCTGACTATAACCAGTATTGCGATATAAATGCTAAATATGAGATGTGAAGTGGATTGTCTCAAGAGTAGATAAAATATTTAAAGTCTGCAAAATTTTTTTGGGTGTGTGTGGGAGGGGGGGCTGCTTCAATTTGAAATATTTTCATCTTTCTGTCATGCCTAAAACATTTGAACATGATTTTTGTAAATAAATTAAATTCACTCATCTTAACAATATTCGTTTCCAGTTGAATTGCAGAAAGGAGAAATTTGAGAAACCCAATACAGACAGATACATATTATTTGGATTCTTCAGGAGTATCTTTCAGTCAAACTTGGGAATCTGCATGGAATAAAGATTCCCAAGTTCGAAGGAAAGATTTCTGACTTCGAAAAGATACACGTGAAGAAGATCAACGCAAATGATACTCAAGATGAGAACAGTAGTTTGAAAGATTCAAATAATATGCATATGCCTGTGTCGAGTTTCTAAAATTAAAGTCTCTGTTTGAAATTCCATGAAAATTCCAGAGTTTAACAGAAAGAGACCCGAGTGTGACAAGGTACACCTTCAGAAGGTCAAGGGTTTTATCAATCGAAATGTGCAAATCGCACTCAAGATGAGAACAGTAGTTTGAAGGAATCAAATAATCAAACTTCATCTCAAAAATTCAGAACAATAACAGATACTTCATCTAGTAAGTTCATATTTGGATTTTTCTGTGGATAACGAATTCCAACCAAATAACTTGGGAGAAAAAAAAAAAAAAATTCTGTGACTCAGCTTGAAAAAAAAAAAGTGGGGGGGGGGGCATTCATCATAATAAAAGTTTTGAGTGGACTTTTAGAATGGAAATGATTTTGTTCAATCAAGGGGAAAAAACAAAATCCAACTTCACAGAAGCAGGCGTTAACAACAGGAAGTGATAATTAAAATGTCAGGAATCACACAAAGATTTCTTTGTGTACGGACAAGGTTAATTTACAGAATAACTGAACTGGGTGTGCTGTGCGAGTTTTTTTTTTATCTTGTACTAAAGAGTGACAACTTATCAAGGCCAAAAGCCACTAGAGGATAAAGGTTAACAAGAGGGATAGATTGTCAGCTTTTTTTTTTTTAACAAAGAAGTCACCATATCAAAGCATAGAGGCCACTCGAAGATAAGGGTTGAATAATAAAAAATATTATGAGATGATTGAAAATGATGAATGAGTGTGTAGGAATAGGATACAATAGTCACAGGTCTACTGATAAAAGTTCACCACAAAATTAAAAAAAAAATGGAGCTATTTGAGTAGAAAATTTCTCAACATCTGGTAACTTTTACAGTGATGGAAGAGCGGCCATCATCTCCTTCGTATTTTTTTTACTATTCTGTCACGTCTCAAGTAATTGTTGCCCACAATTCGACAATTAGTTTGAGAGTGGCTTCTATTGCATGGTACTGTTCAATATTTGGAGGTCCACTCTCCTGGGCATTACTTTTTCTCTCAATTTATTGTTACTTTTCCCTGAGGAGTGCTAACAGGTCTGTCCTGGTATTTCATATGGGCCAAAGTGCATTGCCTTTGTAACTAACCCTCATCTTCCAGAACCCCCATGTTACATCTTCCCGCAGTTAAGAGGTAGTTATAACTCTCAAGTTTATTTTTATAATAATGAGTCATCACTAGAGCTATGACAACAGCATATTCTTTTCATTGTTTTGACTTTCGAGTATATATCCGACACAGTTGGACACAGTTAATCAACCGAGAACCACATCACTCTATATAAAAGCATATGAGATATCAACAGATACACACTCGAGAGTCAAAACAATGAAAAGAATATTCTGTTGTCATAGCTCTAGTCATCACTTACCAAGGCCAAAAGCCACTCGAGGATAAAGGTTAATAAAATGCAATGTATTGTCAGTTAAATGATGAAAAATATTTTGATAAGATTGGAAATGCTGGATGGGATGAACAGAACTTAATTAATTGAGGGAACGGTTTATGACAAATATTCATTGATTTGAAAACGACCATGTTGTAGTCTGCAGGGAAGCAATCCCATGATAATGTTTTCCATAGACAGAAAGTCATTGGAAAAGAACTCTGTTCATAGAATTTTTTGCCTGATGGCGGAATAAATATATATAAATGATCTTGTCTGTCTGTCTGACTGAGAAACGGTCTCTACCAAACTCGTCTGTCAATTATTGGACTGGAACTGTGGAACAAATTTGGTAAAAATAGCTGCTAAGGGATTAAAATTGACAAAAACCGAAGCTTTGGTAGATGTATGTCGACTAAGTGCTCTTTTATGCATGCACAAATATACATTTATAGGTTAAAGAACGTTAATTTTGAACTTTTAGATGCATATGGACATGGTTCAGAGGGTAAGGAGAGGTATATGTTTTGGTTTCAATTCCAGCTGATGGCACCCAAGTCATATATTTTTTTTTTACTTTTGAAATCACTACTATATATTTGGTGCAATATAATAATCACTAGAGAATGGATTCTATAATAATAAATACGAAATCTGCATAAATTGAAATTTGTTTATTTTATTTTACCACCAGGTGGCCTGCTAGTATGGATATATAAATATGGAGGAAAAAAAGTTTTTTTCCATTGCATTAACCAGAATACTTAGATAACTATATTTGAATTCGAACAAAGTTGTTTCAATAATATGCAATTCTCTCCCTATATAAAAGTCAGGTACATCCAAGGATGGAGTACTGTTGCCACATATGGCCAGGAGTTGCTAGAAAGATCTTATCCTGCCTTGACAGAGTTCAAAATAGACTTCGTAGCCTAGTGGGGGATGCCCTTTTCTCTTCCCTGCAATCTCTTTCCTACAGAATAGACGTTGTGATCCTGTCTCTGCTTTATTGTTATTTTCATGATAAGTGCTCGTCTGAGCTCCAATCTATGGTCCCCGCTTGCTAAACTTTCATGATAAACACTCGTCTAGCTGAAACCACTGTCAATAATTTTCTCCATTCTTTATCTAAACCTAAACATAGATTCCATGAACAAAGTTTCTTTCTTAGAACTGCATGCCTGTAGAACTCTCTCCCTTTTGCCTGTTTTCCAGCTGATTACAAATTTGTAGTCTTCAAGTCCAACGTAAACAAATTCTTGATGAACCGTCCCCTTAATTCATTCAATTTACCAAATTTCCACTACTAATGATTACTATGATATTATCCCATTGACTATTGTACACTCAATAACACTTCTTCTCGAGTGGCTTCCAGGCCTTGATAAGCAGTGACTCCTTTGTAAAAAAAAAAAAAAAAATATTTTAAGATCTACATTCGTACCGGACATCCATAGAATAGAACTATTTTTAAGCACAGCAACAAAATACACCAGACGCAAAATACAACTGTGGAATGTCCGTGGGTCCCGCTAGTTTCTATGAATTGAGGAAAACGTGTCAACATAAATAAACATGAACAATGATGTGTCTGTGTATGCCAGTAATGGTTCGTGGATGAGAATAATGAACAAGTTTACTTAGACTTTGAAACTCCCGTGCCTCTCAACGCATGGGACATTCAAATTGTACCATCGTTTTCAGTCTAAAAACAAATCTACAGCGTCCCTCTAGCTTTTTTTTCCGCTGCTATCAAATTTCTCTCAATTGTTTGCTCCAAGCTGTTCTTCCTCTTCTTTTCCCATCAGAAATCCATTGAAGCATCTCGTTATCAATTCTCTTTGAGATCAAGCTTAAGGTATGTCCGAGCCAGCCTGGACATCTTTTGCAGATTGTTGACGATACCACCTGGTGATTAGTGCGGTCTCTGATAAATAAACCTCGTCTAATAAAAGGGAATGTCCAAATGAGCTCATCACTTCTGGCCTATATGATTATGCACCATCGTACCAAGGTCTCATGTATGATATAAAAAGAAACTGGAATCTTAAGGAGATATCAATCATACCAGTTATTATAGGTGCCACAGGGTTTATGAAGAAGAACCTGAAGTCCTAACTAATATTCCTGGTGAACCAAGTGCAAAAGAGATCCAGACAATTGCACTTAAAGGAATGGCGAGGATACTAAAAAGAGCTCTCGGTTGATTTCAATAAAAAGTGGGGCGATGTTGGCAGCTGGTGTGGCTGCCCCATACCCAGCGTTACAATCTTCAAAGTAAGAAAATTTACAAAAAAAAAAAAGAAAGAAAGTTGAATCTGTATTGGTTATATTATTCTATCGGCTGACAAATTGGAATTATTAATGAAAATTGATCTTTTAAGAAGACGAGTTCACAGGCAAAAGATATAGCTGATCTCAGATAAAAATAATTGATCACTTTTCATCATCATCATCATCATCATCATCATCATCATCATCATCATCTGTCCCGTGATTGATGATGATGATGATGATGATGATGATGATGATGATAGAAAGTAATCAATGATAACCTGGTAATTAGCTTTCTGCCTTCCTCAGCATGTTACTCATCACCAGCTCTATGCACCCGGATGTGGTATACATGTACCCGAGTGTGGTATATGTGTACCCGGGTGTGGTGTATATGCACTCGGATGTCACAAAAGTTGAGCACATTTTTCTCACAGTAACATTAAATTCAAAAGTTCTATTTTAAATTAAGCTAGAGTTCTTTCTAGAAACATGCTGGTTACTTATTGGAAGAATTACATGAAGGTTGCCAACATCCCTAAGTGAAAGTGTTTCTATGGAACAAACTGAATTAACTTCCTAGCCACCGTTACCTCCCAAGATGGCTGCCATTTAAAACATAATTGTGTTAACCAAATTATTTTTTATTTTTTTTTTTAATAATTTGGTTCACTCAATAAATATGAGTGCAATCTCATGATTCTCTACACGTACGCACCATGAATGACCATTGTTTCCTAAAATGCACAACAACTTCCTGAACATTTGACTTTGAGCCAGAAGCTAATCTTGACAAACGATCCAATTCTATTTTTACTTTCAACAGCAAATCTCATGACTTTCACTTCCTTCCTAAAAAATTTCACATGAGTATCGATAATTAGAAATAACAGATAAAAAGTCAATATATATGTGCGTGTGTGTGTGTACGTGTGTGTGTATGTACGTGTGTGCGCGCACACGCGTGTGTGTGACTGTACGTGTACGTGTGTGTGTACGTGTGTATGTGTGTGTGTGCGTGCGTGTGTTTTGAGGAAAATCCAACATTTTTTTATTTGTATTGTCCTTTTTGTGTATACCAATCCTTTTTGTTTAATAGCTCTATGTTTATTAAATACTAGCAGGCTGCCCAGCATTGCCCGATCGTAAAATATGATTAAATATGATATTTTTATTAATGCAGATTTCGTATTTATTATTATGTTATATTGGACCCAATATATAGTAATGATTTGGAAAGTTAAAAAAAATTACTTGTGCACCATCACCAAGAATCGAAACCAAAACGTTTAGCTTACAATTTATTTTTTCCTTTGACGTTAATGCCTGAGCTATGAAGACATGTTTGCTGCAAGGCTAAAAATCAAAATATGAACCAATAGCTATTACGTTATGCATGCATATTCGTAATGCCATCATTGGACCTTCACCTGGCAAATTTCACTTTTTTAATTTTCACACTTTTGTACCGATTTTCCCTGGTTAAAATCCAATTATAAAGTTTTGCATGGGTTCAAATACCTTATATATGAAGTTTTATGTTGGTAGACCAAAAACTGACATGAATTTGGTAGGCAAAATTTTTTAAACAAATATATATACACATACATAAATATATATAGAAAGAGGGTTGTGTTTACGCAAGTATAAATTGTGTAGAATATCTGCATTAATATAATTACACATAATAGTTAACTAAAGATGATCATACCATAAGAAAAACCAAAAACATTAATAGGGAATTAATTAAAATGGATGGTTAAAAGAATATGCAAATTAGCTAGATCTGTTGCAGATGAATGCAATTTCACGACCCATATATAACAAAGTTGTATTTTCTTTTTAAAATAAATAGAAAAAAGTGTTTTTAATATAAATATCAATACACAAAAAAGAAAAACAGATTTATAGGAGTATAGATATCAACAAAACATATATAAATGAATAATAATTTTGCTTTATTCCAAGTTCCAGGGCTTTATTTATCTTAACAATCAATTATTTTGACATATGAAAACTTTGGTACATTTTTACATATCTGTTTCATTTATGTGAAACAATCAATATTTTTATGTCAATATTGATTTTTTCCTTACGTGTACTACCCCCCCCCCAAAAAAAACCCCTCAGAAATTTTCCTAGAAAGAAAGAAGCATGATCATGTAATGTTGAAAATGAAACCTAGAGTGTGTTTGGGAAGGGTGTTGTAGTTTTCTTGAAGCATTGTGCATAGTGTGAAAGTTGTTGCGTTTGAAGGCTATGTCAGTGCAGTTCATGGGAAACACAGTAGACATGTTAGCATATGAAAGAATAATGACAATATTAGATGGAATTTTTATTTATATTTTAAATTATATTACATTTATTTACCAACATAATGTGTCGTATAAGATGGTAGTTTTTTTTTTTTACATGGTAGTCACCACTTATCAAGGCCCGGAAGCCACTCGGAGATAAAAGATAGATGTTGATGTCCCTAATTTTCGAGTGAATTATCTCTTCTTCAGGGGAGAAAATAAAAAGCAATGTATATAACTGTTTGGCAAGGCTTTCTTTTGTCTTTATTATTTTATCTTTTTATTTCCGGAACTCAGTGTTGCAGTCGGGCTGTCAAATCAATTTCCAGTATATAAGTTGTGATGGATATTAAGTATTGTTAGGAATTATTGTATCTTTTTTTTAAAAATGTATATAAATGATCAATTTTTGCATATTATGCTTAAAGTGGATACTTAGGAGTGTTGATGACTGCTGTATAAGTGTGACGTAATATTCAGTTTAGGTAAAGGGGAAGTTCTAAAGAAGTATATGTCAAAAATAAATTATTTATTAAAATTAATTATTAATGGAAATAGTTTTCAAAAACAATTCACGAAAATTAAGTTCTGCTAAACTGAACAAAAATCTCCAGTTTTCAGAAAATATTTACCTCCCTTTTGTTACAATTAGAACTCTCGTTTCTTTTTTTTTTATTGTTTTTTTTTAGTAATTTTTGCTAATTGTTTTCGAAAACTATTTTCATTAATAATTAATTTTATCTTTTTTTCACAACTTTTGAATATGTTCATTACTGTCATATGACAATTCAGTAGATACCATTGATTTCACTTTAAATTTAATGTTTGAATTTTCGAATTTCACTACAATAATGAAGAAACGAATTTTGATATTTTTTTTTTTCATAAGAAATGTTACTGTTTTAAGGTGATACAAAGAATATTATTCTTTATGACAAAATGATTTTTTTCATCTACTCCTTTCATGTTTTTTCGATTAAGGTTTTTTTTTTTTTTTTAAAGATTTTTGGTTATTTGCCAAGAATTTCCAAGAAAGTACTCTTTGCAAATGTCTTGTAGGAAATTTTCCCAATTAGTCAGAATGTCTTCCACTAGAGTCATTGTGACGGATTTACTAAAATGATTTATTTTTAAACAGTTTAATTTTTTGGTACGACAAAAACTAATATTGTTTTCCCAATTTATTAACGGTTGTCTGCTGCATCGACTGAGCATTTCACCACAATTTGACAGTTTATGTAAGCTGCCGGAATATGCTGATGTAACATCCACAAAAAAACGGGCGATGATGAAGGCAGAACGTGACAAGCAGAACAACGACAATTGATATGGACATCAAAACATTCCGCAGCAACCACTATCTCGCCACCATCACAGGCCTTGGACGAACGACATCAGTGTCTTTCCATCTGTGCCGATGGAATGAATCTGTCCAAGACGACGACAATAAGGCTCTTCTAGCGCTGGAAAAGGGTCTTCCGGCAGGCTCTGAACTCCTCACTCGTGTGAGTGAAGGTTGCTAAAATATGGGATAACCTACACAAATGCGGCTATGTACAGGATGTTCTGTGTCCCTGTGGCACAGATGTGCTGACTATTCCACACATCTTCATCAACTGTCCTCTGAGTGATGCATACTCTGATGTGGACCTGTGGGATGCCTTGGAAACTGCCTGACAATGGATCTCAAGATGGGGCGAAATGCTATGATGATCCTCAAAGTTTTTGTTTTGATAATTCCTTATCTCTCCCCAAATTAAGTGACAGCTTGATTTCTCTCCTCCTGTTTTTTGCTTATAAACATGTCTTGTTGATACAATAATGAATTCACACAATTCGTATTTTACATATTTTGGTGAGTGCTGTTTCTTTTATTGTTGTTTGTCCATGGCTTTTTTCCTCCTCAATGTGGTAGACAGCATTTAACAACCTCCACAACAACCTCCACTTACAAGAGAGACCACATGAAGTTTGCCAATATCCTTAATTGAAAGTGTTTCTATGAAATGCACTGTATTCGAACTTGCCAGGTTGTCAATTCGTGTCTTTAAACACTGTATATAAGAGCCAGATATGTCCAAGGATGGAATACTGTTGCCACATATGGGCAGGAGCTGCTAGAAAAGACTTGTCCTGCCTTGATAGAGTTCAAAATAGACTTCGTGGCCTGGTGGGAGATGTCCTTTTCTCTTCGCTGCAACCTCTATCTCACAGAAGAGATGTTGCGAGTTTGTCTTTGCTTTATCGCTATTTTCATGGAAAGTGTTCGACTGAGCTTCAATCTATGGTCCCCCCCTCGCCAAACTTTCACAAGAAACACTAGACTAGCTGAAAACATTATCAATAATTTTCCCCACTCTTTATCTGTGCCTAAACCTAAACATAGATTCCATGATCAAAGCTTCTTTCTTAGAACTGCACACCTTTGGAATTGTCTTCCGTTTTCCTCTTTTCCAGCTGTCTATAATATGGTTGTCTTCAAGTCCAACGTGAACAACTTTCTGATAAGCCGTTCCACTTAAGTTAACAAATTTACCGAACTTCCATTACTATCGATTACTATATTGTCCTTTTGACTACTCTACACTCTTTAACTGTTATCCTTGAGTGGCCTATCGGCCTGGATAAGTGGTGACGCCTATGTAAAAAAAAACAAAAAACAAACAAAAAAAACTTAGCCACAATCGTCTCCTTGTCTTACAGCTGACGAAAGGAGGATAAAGAGGGAATCCCAAAGACGAGCGTTACGCAGAACGTTGATATTAGAACAGAGCGTGGTTTCCTATAGTTTTTGTTGGGTATCATTCATCCATTTTGTATGACTCGGATGATTATTGTCGGCATTCATTTCCCTAATATCTTTCTAGTTAGAATTCTTTCTAGAAAGATATAGGGTACTTAAGGGAGGAACCACATGAAATTTGCCAACGTCTTTAAGTGAAAGTTTATGTAGAACAAACTGGATTTGAACATGGCACAATCACGTCTGCAGTCCATGCCGTTAACCACTGAGCCATTATCACCTCCTTGTTGTTGTTGTTGTTGTTGTTGAGTATTATTCATTCATTTAAAATGAATCAGATGATTATTATTGGTATCTATTTCCTTGATATCTTTCTAGCTAGAATTATTTCTAGAAAGACATCAGGTACTTATGGGAGGGATCACATGAAGGTTGCCAACATTCTAAGTAAAAATGTTTCTGTGGAACGAATTGGATTCAAACTTGGCACGATGATAATGATGATAATGATGATGATGATGATGCCGATGTTGCTACTGATAATGATGATGATGAATACTTCTTTCATAAAAATTGGAGACTTTTCTCTGAAGAGTTACCACCTCCTCTTAATTCCATTCGCATAAAACTAAATTTTGTGGGGAAAATCCACACATAGGTTTTGCCTCTAGCAGAATAAAAGAAAACCAATCAGAAATTACAACAGGTTCACCTTCCAAACTTGAACGTAAATTTTATTAAAGCAAAAAGATCCAAGTTGCAAAAGATGTATCATCTTCAGCTGTCTGCTGAAGGGATAATAGTTCATCTTCGATAAAAGCTGGGTACAAAACTCCGCAGACGAAAAACAATGCGCAGGTTGAAGAGTTGAGAGATATCTTCCAAGATGATATTGCAAGTCCTGTAACCTCAAGGAGTCCTCCGTAGATAACTGTTCAATGGCAGACAAGACAACTCAAACAGTAGACCATAATTTCGTCTTTGACAGACATTATATTGTAATGAAGAAAGTCAATTGATTCACAGAGCACAACAGCATGCAAGAATATAATAATTCGCCCAACATAAGGGCATTGGTGTTTGCAAATGATAATAACATTTCGTCCCACATTAGGGCATTAAAACGTCTGAAAGAGACAAAGTAATTTAGAGGCTTCGAGCCTCGAGTGAGAATTTGATGTCCATTCCAGCCTGCATCTTCTCGAAATCTAGCGATCTGAAGAGATAAATTCAGTGCCAAGAACATCCTCAGCAGTTAGTAATAACATGCAATTTGATTGGTTCAAACAAAATCGTGGACGGACAAACCGTCCAATAAGGAGCCTGCTTATTTCTGCAGTATTTCTTACAATTAAAAAAAATATAGCCCACATTACAGTCTCTTATGACTAGCAACTGTGCTCTAAAATTCGTAATGATCGTTAATTAGTTTGGTTGCGAAGCCTATATAGAGAAACATACAAACATATACACAGGCTTAACTTTATGTAAACAGGGATACGCTTTAAAATATTTTGCAAATATAGACTCTATTCTTTTTTTTTTTACATTTTTTACATTCCTTTTTTAGAGTGTTTATTTAGCCCCACGCTAGTAAATTTAAACGTGGTGTCAATTTATAATAGGAATCCCCCCCCCCACCTTCAAAAGGTGCAATCTAGATGGGTGTAAAATTTGATCCATCAAACCCGTCAGCATGTCGATGGCAAACAATGGAAGGAGCGGGTAATGCCTGTGAGGATGATATCTAACGATTAAACAAAACAATTCTTCACTGAGATAACCGAAGGGTTTATGGCAGACGAAATAAGGAGTTATTTACGTCCGAGTTTAGTAAAATGTGACACAAGGTCCAGAGGTGGTAGAAGAGGGAACCAACTTCCTCAAAGGGCACTTTGATCAGGAAGAAAAATAGCTAAGCACGGACTCGTGAGTATTTTCCGAAATGGGCGCTTCAGGCGGCAGGCGATAAACCAACCTCTCATCGCAAGCGAAACAGTAATGTCTTGTAGGGAGGGCGTACCGCGTACGCACTCCTAAGACCGAGCCGAACAATACCTGATTCAAACACTAGACTTCACCACACCAGTACACCACACACCACCACCGCGTATAAGAATGTGCCAAGGTTTTAACCCTGTGCCAGATAAGATTGAAAGGTGTTACAAATATATGTGCCCTTACAGACATTCCTTTTCTTAGGACGTTCTGCGGCCCAATTCTCACGCAAATAAAATAATGATAATAAATCTGTGTCAAATTTTGGGTGTCGCTAAATTAACGCATGCGCAACGACAATTTACCTGTCCGTAAATGGCCGTTATTGACAAGCACTTGTTACCTTTCAAGCTAGACAAAACTTTCTAATATTTCAACAAAAGTAGTCTGGTAAGTTTTAATTAAATATCGAACATTATTTAAATGTAATTCACTTTTGAAAAATTTGGTAGAAGTTAATTTTATTTTATTGGGGGAAAAAAAAAAAACCAATTTGCTCGTTTATTCTTTTACTTAAAAAAAGACGGAAGTTACTTTTTTTATTATTATTTTTATTTTTACCTGGTGAAGTGTTTTAAACTTCTTTAACTAACGTTTTTGTTTTTTCTTCTTAATAGAAATTTTAAAGGTTATTATTTTCGTACTTATGCAGAATACGGGTCGTGCTGAAATAATAACGTTATTATTGAGAAACCATTATTGACATGAGGAGGGTATGATGTTTTGTCACTATTCTGTACTTTCACCTAACAATTTAAAATAAACAAAAGATGCCGTAAAACTTGAATTTAAATTCAAATTTCTCCTCATAAATAATAATAAAAAATAGCACGGTTCGTATTCTGCCTAAGTATCATTATTTTAGTAAACATTAAAAGAAAAATGTACGTGTTTATTTAATTCAAACAGGAAGTCACCAAGCAATATCCTAAAGAACAGGTGTGTTTTTCTTTATAGGTGATAGAAAAAACGTCCAGTTGTAAATGACGATTGAAATCCCGATTAAATAATTAAAATAACGGTGCTAATGCAGAGAGACCCGCGCTATTTTTTAAATCGTATTTCCACGTTTAATTAAAGTTTTATGATTTCTTTTTATTCAATTGTAAGGATAAAGTACAGAATACGTACAAAACACCCTCCCCATCTCATGTTAAGAATGGCTTTTTAAATAACGTTATTATTTCAGCACGGATCATTCTCTGCATGAGTACCAAAATAACTTCTAAAGTTTCTAATAAATTTTCACGGTGTTACTGTTTACTTGCTTCCCCACGAGGGCTGATTTTTGATACTTGTTGAGATAGTCGACGGATCGATTTATATATATATATATATATATATATATATATATATATATATATATATGTGTGTGTGTGTGTGTGTGTGTGTGTGTGGTTTTAAGCAGAAAAACTATATTACACACTTAATTGTCATGTCGAAAATAGTAATATATCAAAAAATTACTAAAATTCATAGAGTAAATTTATTTATAGTTAAAAGTAATGTTTACCGAAATTGGGTAAAATTGCATTTTTCTTATACGTTATAAAGTAGACTGTGTAGAGTTCACACAAAGGAGACATAACTCGGAACGAATATTCTAGATTACTTGTTAATGGCGTGCAATATTTGGTACTTGTTTACTTCAATCAAGGCATAAAAAAAATGAAAATATTGGGGGGGGGATTATATTGTACGTACTCCTTATGGAATAAAGTTTTCATAGAAAATTTTTTTTCTTTTTTTTTTTTGTTACGGAGGAAAATAAAACTTTAATGAGATCTATCGTGTTGCAGCCATCTTGTTTATTTCGCGAATGAGGAGGGGGGTGCCAGGGGAGATAACTCCAATCGCCGCTTAAAATTTGTCGAGATTATTTGGAAACCTGGACAAAAATATATCTAGATTTTATTTATTTCACTTATTTTACAGAGTTTTTTTTTTTTTTGCCCTTTTTTTAAATCCTTTCTCATTTTGTCCTTTGTCAATCACTTTTTCGTTTAAAGGCAAATAAATATGCAATATTGTTTTTTAAAACAACATATAAAAAATCGATCTGTTGACTCTTAACCTGCACCTGAGTTTTGATGTGGGGGGGGGGGGCAGCTCACCCAAGAGAGGCAATCTGAATAAAAAATAAAAGGTATTTTTTTACGACCTAACCCAATGTAGTTTTACCTTCTAAAAAGAAATCAAAATTTTTTTTTTTTTTTTTTTTTTTTTTTTTTGGCTAGTACGTTTTAACAACCTTTAAAGATAATATGGAAGAAGGAATTTTTTTTAAATTTATTATTTTATAGTGGAGGATCAACGTAAAATGAACACTCACGTCTCTGTCAACGAGACATGTAATTGTGTGTGTGGCAGGAGGGGGAGGAAGGAACTAGAGTGGGGGTCAAATACATTCCAAACATTTTAAAAACACAGAAACATTTCAAACATGCGGGGGGGGGGGGGTTAAAATTTATAACTCCACAATTTTCACTTTTTTTTATATAAGATTTGCCTTGGCCATAAGCTTGAATATTATTTCCTGATGTTAAAATACACACACACACACACACACACACACAAAAATAAGTAAATAGGGTGGCCCTATACAATACCCTCCCCATCATCATACACACAACATATTTTTTTCTTTTTGTTTTTTTTCAACAAATTATCGGTACTAATGCAGAGAGTGATCCGCGCTATTGTTTAAATCGTATTTCCACGTTTAATTAAAGTTTTATGATATGTTTTTTTTTTATCAAATGTAAGGTTAAAGTACAGAATAAGTACAAAACACCCTCCCCTCCCCATGTTAAGAATGGCTTTTTAAATAATAACGTTATTATTTCAGCACGGATCACTCTCTGCATGAGTACCAAATTATCAATTGGACACTAGTCTACCATATTATATATAAAAAAAAAAAATTAAATATTTGTAAGGGGTGCTCAGTTTCCCCATGTTGGAACCACTCGATGAGAACACGCACCCCTCCTCTTATGTAAACGAAATTTTATCTTCTTCTATATATATATATATATATATAAAAGGAAAAATGTGTGTTAGTGTGTGCACATTTTTTGCATGTTTGGCAAAGGCTTTTGGAAGGGGGGGCGCTTGGGGGAGTCACTACTTCTTACAACTTTTTATATACTACCTAGATTATAATATCTCTGATTTATGAAAGGACGTCGCGTCTATCTTTTATTTGATTGACTTTTATGTTATTTTCACACTATTTTTTACTCTCCCCGTGTTTGTTTGGCTTTTCCGTATATAGTCGAAACTGAATCCGGAGCAAATGTCTCAGAAAGCAATGAGCTTTGATCAATGTGGACAAAACCGTCATATCAGACAATTGCTATTCATTTGGACACTCCCCTTTTTATGGGGAGCTGACTTTCTCCAACATCTTGGGGGGAAACAAAGAAATATGCAGAAACTGGCTTGCAGCCAAAGTTAAGTGCATGATTTTATTCCCCTATGGTGTGATGTTTGACCTCGTTAAATTTATGTACCTGTCACTTAACTTTTTAATTGTTTAATTTCAATCATTCTCACTTCTCTGCCCTCTTAGCATCGTGGTAAGATGTCAGGCTTTCTTTTTGCCTTCGCCTCAAGGCTTCGAGTTCGAGCCTACCTAGCTCCCAAAACTTTTTTTTTTTCCTTTTAAACCTCCAAGCACTGGGCAACACTAGGCAACTCCGCTAGTTTATTAATATAAGGGCAATGATGTTGTCCAATGTATTCCATCTTCTTTTCACTGGCAGCATTCAATTTTTACATGCGTGCAAGAACAAACATGGCGACCAGTGAAAACAATATGGAATACATTGGATAATAAAGGTCTTAACATCATTGCCCTTAGATAAAAAAAAAATCCTTTATATAAAAGGACGAAAAGAAGGAAGTGTACATTGTACCGGTCCAAAAAACAAAAAAAAACATAACCCTGAGCCCCTGGTGGGACATAGGCCGTCCACAACTTTGTAGGTGCTTTTGTAGCAAGGAGGTTTTTTTTGGGGAGGGGGGGATGCTGACCCCATGCCCAACCTACTCAGAAGGTACATACAGCACCTTGCCTTTCCAAATGGTCACCCATCTGGTACTGGCCAGGCTCAACGTTGCTTAACTTTGATTATCTAGCGAGAGCTAGTGTGTCAACGTGATTGTGCTGTACATTTGTACAGGTCCACCCTAGGGTTTTCGTTTGTGTTAACAGCCTTAAAAATATCAGGAAATAATAATTAACTGATTAAGTAATATTTCACGGTGAGACCTTTTCAAAGCGAATCTTAAAAAAAAAAAAAAATCCCCCCCCCCATCCTCAATGTTTGAAGTGTTTCTGTGTGTCTACACCCCAAGTGTATCACAAATAAATCAATTCAGTTAAGTTTTGTATTTATTTATTCAGTAAATTTTTAAAATTATTTGCTGCTTCTATGTGTGTGCAGTCAGCACCAACCCTATTCAGGGTTTAACCAGCTTCCTCTGATTGAGGAAGTTTCAAGGGAGTATAAAATTCACAAGCAGTCTCCAGTCGCATGTATATCCCCGTTAGGGGAGATGACGACGTTAGGTTTTTGCAACTTTTTGCAGGGAGGTATTGATGTCCTCCTACATACAGCACCTGGACTTCCCAAATTGGTCACCCATTTTAGTAATGACCAGGCTCAATGTTGCTTAACTTCGGTGATCTGACGGGAGCTGGTGTGTCAGCGTGATTATGCCGTACATACAGTGCTTCTATACTGAACGAACGAAAATTGAAAGCTTGAATTTCAAGTAAAACAAATGGTACCTACGTAATTATCAAGTGGCAAATAGTAACATACCCAAAAATTAGGGAAAACGATAAGGTAGAAAAATAATTATTAATGAAAAAAGAAATCTGTGAAATTGAGCAAATTTTGTAGATTTTTCTAACTAAAAAAAGAAACGAGTTGTATTGTTTAGACACCCAGCTTTTTTCTTTCTTTTTCTCCTTTCTTTTTCTCCTTTCTTTTTTTTTCTTTCTTTTTTTTTCTTTCTTTTTTTTCTTTCTTTTTTTCTTTCTTTTTTTCTTTCTTTCTTTCTTTTTTTCTTTCTTTTTTTCTGTCTTTTTTTCTGTCTTTTTTTCTGTCTTTTTTTCTGTCTTTTTTTCTTTCTTTTTTTCTGTCTTTTTTTCTTTCTTTTTTCTTTCTTTCTTTTTTCTTTCTTTCTTTTTTCTTTCTTTCTTTTTTCTTTCTTTCTTTTTTCTTTCTTTCTTTTTTCTTTCTTTCTTTTTTTTTCTTTCTTTTTCTTTTTTTCTTTCTTTCTTTCTTTCTTTTTTTCTTTCTTTCTTTCTTTTTTTCTTTCTTCCTTTTTTTCTTTCTTCCTTTTTTTCTTTCTTTCTTTCTTTTTTTCTTTCTTCCTTTTTTTCTTTCTTCCTTTTTTTCTTTCTTCCTTTTTTTCTTTCTTCCTTTTTTTCTTTCTTTCTTTTTTTCTTTCTTTCTTTTTTTCTTTCTTTCTTTTTTTCTTTCTTTTTTCTTTTTCTTTTTTCTTTTTTCTTTTCTTAAAGAAACGTTTTCCCTTATCACTACGTAATACTAAATTGATTTTGATTTACAAAAATTTCATGTTGTAATTTTAATATATATATATTAATTATTTCTACAATTAAACAATGCCGCATCTTACACAAACCATGAAAGCCACCGACTTAAAATCCTAGACTTAAATTTTGTCCTCATTTAGGCTCATCAGCAGAACATATCCGTATTCGGGAAATGGACTTTCTTGTATGTGGCGTCTGTGTTCAGGTGAAAGGGTACTCACCTCACATATAAATGACTCGGGTTTCAATTCTCGAGTACAGATATGCTCTACAGATGAGCCTCAAAATGAGGGGAAACCTCAAATTAGGACTTTTTTTTTTTTTACAAGGAAGTTACCATTTATCAAGGCACGAAGACTACTCGAGGATAATGGTTAATGAATGTAAGGTAGTTAATGGTGTAGATTAGGTAGAATTTGGATTATTTCAGGGGACGACTCAACAAGAACTTGTTTACATTGGACTTGAGGCGACCATATTTAATTGATCAGGAAGCAGGCCAATGGAACAGTGTTCCAGATGTGGGAGTTCTAGGAAAGAAGCTTTGTTCGTGGAATCTATGTTTAGATTTAGGCACAGATAGTTTGGCAATTTGAGTTCAGACGAGCACTTGCCATGAAAATAACGATGGAGCAGAGACAGGCTTGCAACATTTCCTCTGTGGGGAAAAAGGTTGCAGGGAAGAGAAAAGGGCATCACTTACTAGGTTTCGAAGCTGGTTTTGAACTCTATCAAGGCAGGATAGGGCGCACCAAACAGCTCCTGCCCAGATGTGGCAACAGTATTCCATTTTAGGACATACTTGACTCTTACACAGATAGAGGATTGCATCGGCAGTGAAATATCTGCTGGAGCAGTAGAATGAGCCAATCTTTTTTCCCAGCAATCTTGGCAACAGATTTGATATATGTGTTCCATTTCAGATCAGGAGTAAAGGTCAGACCCAGAAGCTTGTCAAAACATGGAGCTTCCCCAAGACGAGAGCCATTCATTTCAGTTGGAGCCAGATCGGGGTCAGAGCAGTTATGATGAAAAGAGAGAAGCTTGGTTTTAGATGCATTAAAATTAATCCATCACCTTTTTCCCCATTGCACTATGTGCTCAAGATCAGAAGAGAGAGAATCAGAAAGATCTTGGTCATTGTCAGCCTTTGAAGTGTTGCCATAGATTGTGGTGTCATCTGCATAAATGTCTTCATATGATCTAAGAATTTGATTTGGAAGCTGGTCTGTGGCTCTCATGGATTATGTGAGCTGTGGTATTGTTTAATTGCGAAAATAATTGTGTGTGTGTGTGTATGCGTTTATGTTATTCATAAACTAGCTAGATTGCTAGTCGTGGGTGAATCTACAATTATGTGTGCCTCCACAATGTGACATAAACCAAAAGAAAGTCTCTTGTACGTTTAGTAAGAAGTTTGTTGAATGATTCAAAACAATGTTTATTCTCCAGTGACAATGCTGACAGCAAGGAGGCGTTACAAAGTGGTGTGTGTGTGTAAAATGGCAGAGCTTTCCTGCCCGCGGTCGCTTTTTCTCTCGTTTTCTGGCTATCTCTTTTTTATTGGGATAGATGACATCAGAGAATCCCTCCACACCTTTTTGTTTATTGTTTGAAATGTTGGTCAGTCTCACTGATACCGTATCCCTGGGAATTCTGCATCCCTCATTTTGAACTTTTGCTGGCACACCTTGATCTAGGATTGTTGCCCTAACTGACTTCCTGGGTCTGGCTTCTATTGATGTCATCTTTGCAAGCCCAGATAGCCAATTGTCATTTATAGAATTACCTCTGTCATTTACAACTCCACTCCTCTCTCTGTATCATGCATATATCTTCTCACATTCATATATTTATATAAAATGATATAAATTAAATTTTTTGTATTAGCCAACAGTAAATAAAAGAATACTGTCAACAATCCTGTCTTTTACGATCAATGTAACATTGCACATATTTACACAGTGACTCCCTGTCTGAGAGTACATCTTTCAAACTGCTTGGCCTAACGTTCACAGGAAACATGAGTTGAAACAATTATATTGAAAACATTGCCAGGGCCGCTGCGAAAAAGGTAGGCTCTTTCTACCGTGCTAGAAAACTACTGACACCTGAAAGTATCCTGTACCTCTATAAGACCACCATTCACCCATGTATGGAGTATTGTTGTCACATTTGGGCTGGTGCATCTGCTACTAGTCTCTCACTCCTAGACAAGGTTTAAAAGAGAGTCGCCAATCTGATAGGCCCTGAACTGTTATCTAAGCTTCAGCCTCTGTCCCATCGACGAAACATTGCATCCCTCTGCCTGTTCTACAAGTATTTTAATGGTGAATGCTCTAATGAATTACAGACACTTGTGCCCCCATGACATAGACACCCTCGACAAACCCGACAGGCAGCTAAATCCCACCCCCACACAGTAGAGATCCCTAGATGTAAAAGATCTTTCTACTCCAGTAGTTTCTTCCCCAGAACCACTAGACTCTGGAATTCCATTCCAAGTTCCTGCTTCCCTAACTGTACTGACATGCAGAAGTTCAAGTGCAACGTGAACCGACATCTTGCTGGCCAAATCCCTACATAGTGCCCCAGTAGTTGCTGCCCCTGATAGTAGCCCCCTACACCAAAGTGGCAATGTGCCTTGTTTGGGGTGAAAATGTAATTAAAAAAAAAAAAAAAAAAAGATAGACCCAACACGTTGTAGCAGATGTTGTTGCAAGGAACATAGGGCAAGTAATAAGTTCACCCTTTCTTTCTTTTTTTTTTTTTTTTGTAACGACAACATTTATTTCCTCATTCTCCTGGTATACGTGACTTCTTGTTACGGCTGTGTACACATTTACAAACTGGACCCACACGTTGTATACAGTCTACATCGCAAGGAACATGAGGCAAATAATAACTCAACTCCTTTTTTTTTTTTTTTTTTTCTGTAACAACAACATTTATTAGTTTCCGAATAAACCATAATCATACTCTTTCTCACTGACCTCTGTCCTCTTGAACATGATCGTCGGTTTGTGCACACACTCTTTCTATAGTTTTTTTTTTCGTATGTGGCTCAGCATTCGCACACGTGCATCTGGACTCTGTTATATTAGCAACAGCTTCCAATCCTGTCCGCAGCAACATCGTCATAATCATCTATTGCAATAGGTCTTTCTTCAAGGGACGTATTTTATTTTAATGAAACAAAAACATTCTTATCTTTTGTTGTGCAAATGAGTTTGTCTTCCTTTTGTTGTTGTCACGTTCATTGTGCCTTTTTTTTTTTTTTAACATTTTCTTGTTGGTATGCTTGCTGACTGACTATCGTCATCCGTGCCGCCACTCCTGCGACATTTTTTTTTATTATTAATGAATTCCTCAGTTGATGTGGTTAACATGACTATTTCCCACTGTCGTTTAAATGATATCATTTCTTGATCGAGATTATTTTCTTCAGATTCATAAAACAAAATTTTAAAGATATTCTGCTATAATATATATATATATATATATATATATATATATATATATATTCAATTATTGAGCATCTTATAAAAAACCCGTCATGTACAGCAAACTTTAGCATGAACTGTTTTCAATCCGGAGTCGTGCTCACTCATTTCATTTAACAATCTTGGAGACTATTCACGTTTGGTTGAGAAGGCCTTCTCTCTGTAAACAGAAGGATTGCCTCTTGGGTTTGAGCATGATTAGTCTCTAAGATCTTTGAGTAATATAATGTATTTTTTTATTTTTTTTATTACATTTTCACCCCAAACAAGGCACATTGCCACTTTGATGTAGGGGGCTACTATCAGGGACATAAGCTACTGGGGTACTATGTAAGGAGTTGGGCAGCAAGATGTTGGTTCACGTTACACTTGAACTTCTGCGTGTCAGTACAGTTGGGGAAGCAGGGACCCGGAAGGGAATTCCAAAGTCTAGCGGTTCTGGGGAAGAAACTACTGGAGTAGAAAGCTCTCTTGCATCTAAGGATCTCTACTGTGAAGGGGTGGGATTTAGCTGCTTGTCGGGTTTGTCAGGGGTATTTACGTCAAGGGGGTACAAGTGCTTGTAGTTCATCAGAGCATTCACTGTTAAAGTACTTGTAGAACAGGCAGACAGATGCTTTAAAAAACCCTCATAACCTTGAAATTACTACTTGAGAAGCATATGTGGACATTTTAACATATATATGGCTTGCGATCCTGGATTGAGGTAGTTGCCTGTCTAGCCACACTGATGAACTGTGATACAGTGAAACCGTACTGTATGTGGATGACTATAATGCTCCCTATCTTGGGTTGAGGATATTGGGAAATTATATACAAACTGCCATTAGCGTATTAAGCGATGTTCTTTGTGTAAACAAATCGAGCTTAGGCATTTGGACGATGTCGAAACATCGTTAGTTCACTACCCGCACAGCAGCAGCCGAATAGCATATTGGTGAGAAGCCTTGACTATTTGGGGAGTCTGGTTTCGATCCTGGCTTGAGGTAATTGCCTGTCTAGCCGCACTGATGAGCTGTGATACAGCAAAACAGTACTGTATATGGATGACTATATATATATATATATAGCAATCATGAAGGGAAGACTTAAATTCATGGTGAAAAATGTTTAAAATAAAGTTAATGGGATGAAGTTAATCTTTCCTAGGCATGGTCCCAAATAGTAGCCCCTTACAGCCAAGTGGCAATACGTCTTGTGAGGAGTGAACGTGAGTAAAATAAAATATATATTAATTTATTTTTATTTCGGACTATTAGTCCTCATCTTCATTAGTTGTTTTTTGATCTTTTTATTGGTTTGCTTATTCACAACGTTTCGGCCAACTATTCCTCTGGCCTTCGTCAGGTGGTAACCGCGACGGATAGGAACGCTTTGAGTGGGATTGAAACCGCTATCTTCAGACAAAAAAAAAATGAATTCCAATTAAGGAATAATATATATATATATATATACCAATCGGTATGGACCCGACTATGGAAGATCAGATGATAAATAAACGTGGATTTATAAGATCAAAGAATCCAACCTTGATCGCTCTTCGGAGCCCGTGGCGCAGTTGATAGAGACGTTGAATCTCTACGGTTCCAGATGAGCATTGTCTGAAGATAGCGGTTTCAATCCCACCCAAAGCGTGCCAGAGGTTAATTGGTCAAAATGTGGTGAGACGACAACAACTACGGATGGCAGTGATGGCTGAGAATGCAGTTAGGAGATTCGAAGTTCCTAAGGAGATTCGAAGGTCCAAAATAAAAATAAATTAATATATAAAAAATGAATTCCAATTAAGGAATAATATATAAATAAAATATATATTTATATAGTTAACCACACCCTCATCGTTTAGATCAGAGAATGGTATATTAAGATATTATGTTTATATTTTATTTCTCTTAGTGTGTCTGTCTGTTCCAGAAACTACTGGTCTGATCTGGCTGAAATTTTGTATGGACCTTTGTTATGATAAGGTGCAGCAAACTAAGTATTATGATATCCGTTCGATGCATAGTTAGAGATTAATAGGGGTCATTTATCATAATACCACATTTATTTTAGAAGTTTTCTCGGAAACTACTAGACAGATCTGGCTGAAATTTTGTATGGACCTTTTTTTCTCTTTTTTTTTTTTACAAAGGAGTTACCACTTACCAAGGGCCGGAGGCCACTCAAGGATAAGGGTTAATAAGTCTACAGTGGTCAATGGGACAACGTCGTAATAATTGTTAGTGTAAATTTAGTAAATTGGGTTACTTAAGGGGAATGGCTCATCAAGAACTTGTTTACATTGGACTTGAAGACGACCATATTATAGTGAACTGGAAAGCAGGCAAATGGAAAAGAGTTCCACAGATGTGCAGTTCTAAGAAAGAAGCTTTGTTCATGGAATCTACATTTAGGTTTAAGCACAGATAAAGATTGGGGGAAATTATTGATAATGTTCTCAGCTAGACGAGTGTTTCTCATGTAAGTTTGGCGAGGGGGGGCATAGATTGGAGCTAAGACGAGCGTTTGCCATGAAAATAACAATAAAGCAAAGATAGGCTTGCAATGTGTCTTCTGTAAGAAAGAGGTTGCAGGGAAAAGAAAAGGGCATCCTCCACTAGGCTACAAAGTTTATTTTGAACTCTGTCAAGGCAGGGTAAGGTCTTCCTGCCCTGATGTGGCAACAGTACTCCATCCTTGGATGTACCTGATTCTTATATAGGTAGAGAATTGCATCAGCAGTGAGATATTAGGAAAAGATGCAGTCAATTAAGTATAATAGTGTTCAAATCAGAATTGGGGATTAATAGGGATTAATATTCAATGCAAAAATTTAACCATATTCAACCAGCAATTTGACATAATGCACTCGTTCTGAGTCAATGGGCTATAATTTTTCTCCGTTTTTAATGGCTACAAATTTTTTAATGGCCTAAAAAGTCTTGTTTGTTTATAGTATCTTTTCCCAAATAATGTTGGCATATAACAATGGATGTTCAGTCTAAAATTAAAAGTTGGATTTAAAACAAAAATCTTACTTTCTGCTAATTGTTTCATCTCTCCTCAATTTCAATGTCAGATTCTGAAAGAACAGGTAACCATTTTCAGCTTTCAATCATGTTTAGAACTGAATACATGCTTTTCCAAAGACTAAAAATAGTTTGAGCATTTCAAAAGGCCATAATTTCGGTCTGCATAGGACCATTTTTCATCTAAATTGTTTTTTTTTTTCATCTAAATTATTTTTTTTTATCTCCCTGTAAGATTAATAATTAATAATAATTAATAGATTAATAATAATAATAATAGTAAGATTATCAAAATCTGTAAACAGTGCATTGAACACAAGTTGCTATTTTTATCCAAAATCAAAAGAATAGTGTGGATTCCTATCTTTCCCTAAGTAACAATGAATTGGCGCCACAAGATCTGTTTTCATGCATCAATGCCTGTGGGTAGGAGAAAAATCTCGCTGGCCACCAAAGTTGTTTTTTTACCTGGTGATTATTTTGATCCGCCTCATCTATAGCTTTGAAGTCTGGCCAATGATGACCAACAGAAGAGCTTGAAACTCTTTTTTTATAACATTTTGCACCGACATCACATCTATCAACCGTTAGTAACTCGCCTGCATCAACAACTGTATCTGCGACCACATTCCTCTGCGCTGTTAAAATAATGTCTTTAGTTTGGTAATGTTGTTTGTCGCCAAGCAGGAGAATTGATCTGAGACATTCTCTGCTTGCCTCCATTATCCAATAAGTGCAAGTATGTAAGAGGGCAGCTGAAAAAACCTGTGCGTCGTCAAAGAGGACTTTTTCAAAATCTCTGTCGCACAAGTTGTTGGCTGATAAGGAGATAAACTGGACAAAACAAAAGAATCATGCCGCACCTGATTTTGGATAATGTATTTTTCGTGTTAGTAATATCTTTGAAAAATGCCAAGAACAGCGCTAACAATTAATATACATGTAGTTAAATTGATTGAATGAAAAAAAAAAAATGGATAAAAACATGAATGTTATAAATGGGACACCAGTTAGCAAGTGCTAACTAAACAACGGGAATTTTGGGAATGAAAGTGAGAAAACATGAATTAACAAACAAAAAACATTTTTGTATCAACAATTTTACAGAGAAAAAGCAGAGTTTGTTGAGAAGTTTTAAAGTTCTTGAATAAGAAGTAGATGAAAGCATCAAAAAGTTTGTTTTAAAGTTCCATTGTGTGTGTGTGTGTGTGTGTGTGTGTGTTAGAGAGTTTACCTTCTAGGCAGCTGAGTTCACTAGAGAAATCGCAGCATGGGGTATTTCAGTCTTCTTAGGATGGATGTTATTAATGCTGAAAGCTGGAGGCAAATCACAGGTGTCACCCCCTCTCGGAGAACTCTGAATTCACTGCTTTTTTACAGGAGTTTCTCAGTTCACATCAACTTGTTAATCTGACACACAATTGTTACTTTTCGAGTTTGAAACGATTTTTATTGGTTGGAAAATATTTCGAGTTCACATGTTCCTGTAAAAACTAATTTGGATGTGATGAAGAGCGCAAATCTCAACGACATGAAGAAAGAAAAATGGTAGCAGTTAAAATGAAAGTGAGAAAATATGAATTAACAAACAAAATACAATTTTATATAAACAATTTTATAGAGATGTAAAATATACTTTGAAAGACCAAAGTTTGTTGAAAAGTTTTAAAGTTCTTGAATAAGAAATAGAGAAGAGTGTTAGAAAGTTTGTTTCAAATTTCCATTGTGTGTGTGTGTGTGTGTGTGTGTGTATATCTTATGGGTGTTTGTGTTCGCTGGAAATACAAAAACAGGCTTAAAGGAATTTCAGCATGTGGCATTCCAGTCCTCTAGAAAGGGCATTGTTGATATCTAAAGTCAAAACGCATTGCTGTTGTGTTGTAGGTATCCCACCCAAAGAACTCTGACTAGTTGATGAAGCCATTGTCTTATGGACTTCGTTAATTTCATACAGGATTGTAACTTTTTCGGTTTGAATCGATTTTTATTGGTTCAAAAATATTTTGAGTTCACACATGTAAACTGACTTGATGAACATGGAATGTGGCCGTTACTTTTTAACTGTGTCATTACCCTTCAAACCTCTCGGACCCACACGTTGTCTGGTACCATCACAAAGGAACAAAAAAAAAAAACAAATAGAAATAAAAAATCTGACTCTGCATTTAAAAAAAAAATTTTTTTTTTTTTAGTGCATTTATTTGTGGTTCTTCATAGTCTTCCAAAAATCTTTTCGAGCACACGTGTTTTACAACGCTTTGCCATGTAACATATGATTTTTAAAAGTCTCTCTCTCTCCTTGCCACTTCAGGTGGCCCTAGCCAACGCCTTTTTCGCTCTCGACTTCACACGTCCATCTTCCTTGGCATGTAATTTGCTTCTCTTGCTCGATCACGTGCTGTCGTTTTCTTTTTTCTTTTTCTCTTTTCCAGTTTTTCTTTTTCATTTTTTTCTTTTTCATTTTTTTCTTTTTCATTTTTTTCTTTTTCATTTTTTTCTTTTTCATTTTTTTCTTTTTCATTTTATTCTTTTTCTGTTTTCCCTGTGACGTTAGCACATGCACACTTGCCAATGTACATGTGTGCTTTAATGGCTGCTGCTGCTAATATTTTCGCTAGCCATTTTTACATTATATGAAAGATGAAAATATTTCAAATCATACTTTCAAGTTTCACAAGAATCTGTCAAAAAGTAGAGACGCTATAAACATTTAAATGAAAGGCAATTGTAGCTTTTTTGTAATTGCTAGCAACACAAAAGATCTGAACTTGGAAAATTTTTCAATAGTAAAAGGAAAAAACTTATGACAGATGTTTATAATCTTTTCACGGAATAAAATTTTACTAACAATGGCTTCAGATAGCAGAAAAAAAAATCTTTTTTTGTTTTTTTATTAAGAAAGGCCTAATCAATACTAGAGTAATGTAAAATTGATTTCGTTGTTTTGTTTTCTTAAGACAAACAATCCAAAAAAAAAAAAAACTTTTCGTTACTATAGTATCGATTAGGTTATTTATAGCACAACTAGATGTACCTAGCATTGCCAGTATTAAATGTAATGGTAAATTCCTTAAAAAAAAAAAAAAAAAAAAAATGAAGTAACTCTATTGATCTGGTAAATATCTCACTGCTGATGCTATTCTCTATCTATATAAGAGCCAGGTACGTCCAAGGATGGAATATTGTTGCCACATCTGGGCAGGAGCTGCTAGAAAGGACTTGGCCTGCCTTGATAGAGTTCAAAATAGACTTTGTAGCCTCGTAGGAGATGTCCTTTTCTCTTCCTTGCAACCTCTATCTCACAGAAGAGATGTTGCGAGTTTGTCTCTGATGTATCGTTATTTTTATGGAAGGTGTTCAACTGAGCTTCAATCTATGGTCCCCCCTCACCAAACTTTCACAAGTCCCCCCACTCTTTATCTGTGCCTAAACCTAAATGTAGATTCCATGAACAAAGCTTCTTTCTTAGAACTGCACGCCTGTGGAATTGTCTTCCGTTTTCCTGCTTTCCGGCTGACTACAATATGGTTGTGTTCAAGTCTAACGTAAATAAGTTCTTGATGAGCTGTTCTATATAACTTATCAAATTTACCAAATTTTCATTACTAATGATTACTATATTGTCCAATGTTTACTGTACACTCTTTCACCCTTATCCTTGAGTAGCCTCTTGGCCTTGATAAGTGGTGATGCCTATGTAAAAAAAACAAAAAAACAAAATGGAAAGAAACTGAGACATTTTCATGCGAGTATTATGTGTTTTCTAAACAGTTCACTTCTTGTAAGTAAAAAAAACGATACTTGCTTGAAACCAAAAACTAAAGACATTGAGTCAAATACGCTAACCAACCATTAGGCCAGCTTGACACAATCTTTAAAAAAGTGTTTTCACACCTACTTATTCTTAACATAATTTGAATGATTTATGCATAGTCGTGGAACAGTTGACAAACAGATAAAAATCTGATGACCCCCATGTACCAATTTTCCATTTTGACTCCTGTAGCACTCTTTTTTTTTTTTTTTCGAATGAAAAGCAATTAAAGTTTTCCACATGTCTGAATATCCTATATACCAAATTTCAAGTCTATAGATCAAAAATTCGTTGAGTATATAGGTTGAGAAGTGTCCTCTCTCTCTCTCACACACACACACACACGCATTTCACTTTTATAGATGTATAAATAGATTACTACCCACCCTGCTAAAGGAGAATTCAGATGCCATTCTATTTACTGTAAAACAAACCGGGTTATGGAAGCACAACTGACTCAAATATGCAGCCCACAATCTATCTACAACCTACTCAAAACCATTTTCTTGAAATTTTATATCTTTGTCCTTCAACCCTTTTATATTTTGGAATTTGCAATATCGAATTTGACCAATGCAAACAGGTAATTTAACCAATATTAATTTCATCTCATCTCCATCAGGACGCTTAACCCCCGAATCTACACAACTTCTCGAGTTCTCTCAATCTTGCATGACAGTTTGCAGATCTCAAACACTTTCCAATCCTGTGTCCTGTAGCAGGTTGTCAATGTAGGTCATTCTATCACGGTTTGGGTGTTCATCTCTTGGTATCCAGAGGACTAGCTTGCTGGCTTCCTCTTCGCTGTGTCTCATGCAGTGACTGGCTGCTATCATCTTTCTCTGCTATACTTTCAGTGATACTGGTGGTAGGTCACCATAAAGCTGTTGATGGCTGCGTGGCTCCTCCATGATGTATTGAGGGCCATCCTGAGCATCCGTGTGTAACAGTCATTCAGTCTCTTCTTCAAAACATTTGTAAGAGTCCACGCTGAATATCAAGATTAACCGTCTATTCTAGTTCTTCTCTAGGTAAAAGAGGAAAATTCTATCTCCCCAACGACCATTTAGTCTTCATCAGTTACCTACCAAGAGGATAATATGTCTCTCCCTTTTTATTTATAATAAATAAATTTAAGAACACATATTCAGGAAAGAATAGAATGCCCTTTTCTCTACCCCGCAACCTCTCTCCCACAGAAGAGACGTTACGAGCCTATCCTTGTTTTATCGTTATTCCCATGGCAGGTGCTCATCTGAACTCCAATCTTTGGTCTCCCCTCACCAATCTTTCACGAAAAACACCCATCTAGCTGAATCCACTGTGAAAAATTTCCCCCACTCTTTATCTGTGCCTAAATCAAAACGTGGATTCCATGAACAAAGCTTCTTTTTTAGAACTGCACGTCTGTGGAACTCTGTTCTGTCTGCCTGCTTCCCACCTGACTACAACTTGGATGTCTTCAAGTCCAATGTTAACAAATTCCTAATGAACCGCCCCCTTAAGTAAACACTTCATCAAATCTCCACACTAACGTACTGTACTTGCAATAACTCTTATCCCTGAGTGGCTTCTGGGCCTTGATATGGTGACCACCGTGTAAAAAAAAAAACAAAAAAAAGAAGTATTTAGTATTTATGTGTGTTACAGAAAAAAAATGCAGTATAAGGATTGTGCTATCGTCAGAATCATCTGGGTGGTTTATAGAAAATGTTGGAAGGTGTTTAATAAGTTTTTTGTTTTTTTCTTTTATTCACGTATTTTCAATAAAAATATTATTTCTGTCAGCATGAAGCCAATTCAATGAAAAATTAATTGAAAAATGAAAACAATATTCTTGAATAATTATTGGACAATTTTTACAAAATTAAAAAAAATTCCAATTCAAAAAACAATAATTGTAAGGTAAGTTTTATGAATAAATATTTATTTTTTTAATAACAAATTTTTATATTTATGTTTTTTATAAGAATTTTTTCTTTTTATGATTTTTTTTTATTCAAATCAAGATAAGTATTTAGATATTTTTTATAATAAACCAATGATAGCAAATAAAAATCTAATATATAAATCCAAATTAGTCTCTATCATTTTTGTCATCGATAACTTTCTTCCTATAAAATCGATATTTAATTCTGATTTGTCAGTTCTTTGATAGAATATTGCAGCATTTAGTTAACAATAACATCTTATTCAATTTAATTTCTTCCAGAAAATAATTTTTCTCTTTTCGTTTTTTTTTCAATTTTTTACACTCTTAACTAAAGGACAAATCTTACCATGACCCCCTTAATGAATTAAAAGACAATAACATTTTTCAAAGTAATTTCAAATCTCTTATAATTGGATCAAATAAAGATGTCCTTTCTCTCTTTTCAGTGTTAACCTTTCATTACGACAACGACGACAACCTATCAAAACAACAAGATGTCTCAAGATTTAAAACCAGCTCAATCGTTTGAGATGGAACAAAAGAGATGGAACTCACAGATGAGTATGCTATCAAGTAGCCGTCCCAGTCTCCATTCTACTTACACAGTACATTCCTCCTATGTGCTTCCGATCGTAGGAGAAACTCCAGATCCTCTTCGAAGACCACCAGATTATCTCGGATTCTCGCTCTGTTCCCTGTTTTGCAATCCATTTTTTGGATTGTTTGCAATTTTACTTTCGGGTAAGATTTTTCTTTTAAAGTTGCATTTTTACATGATGTCATCATACGTTAAAGTCTTTTTGGAATTAATGGATGATGTATATTGCTATGTGTAAAGCTGAAAGAAACCTGCAGAATCATGTTTACAGTTAAAAATCAGTGTTATTTACATGCCATTATAGAGTACTTTAAGGCACAATTACGTTGACACGCCAGTTCTTGCCAGATCACAGAAGTTAAGTAATGTTCAGTCTGGCCAGTATCAGATAGGTGACCATTTGAGCTGTATATACTGCGAGGTAAAAATGCCAGGTTGGGAAGCTGGCATTGTCTATTCTTCTCTCGAGGGTAGATGGGCCTCTCGGAAGCTGTGGTAGGCAACCCATCTAGTGATGACGTCACAATAAAAATACCCTTGATAGCCTTGGTGAAGCATCAAGTATTTCCAGCCATTAGAAAAAAATGTGAAAGATTCTGTGGAATTTGTTCACGTTTCACCTGCACCTACTAGCACTGAATGAACGATTTCTTTTTTTCTAAGTGTTGTGGTGGCACCCACTCATTTACATATGTGGATAATATTACCCATAAATAGCAATACTCGTTTAGTCTGAGTGTGTTTTAACCAGAAGCCACCAAAGGCCGAGCCGAGAGCAGATATGTTCTCCAGCCAAGCCTCTCTTACCTAACAACCATTATGTAAATATACTGTAAATATTACTTTTCCTAATACACTTCTTATTGATCTACCTTTGTTTGTTGAGTCTTCATTTGTATTGCCTTATACGTTATTTGGTTCAACCTGCAAACATAACAGTTGGCGACGAAGATGAATGTCAAACATAACACTAAGGTACTTTTAAATTATTATATCGATTGAAAGAGATATATTCGCTTGAAGTAGCTGAGTGGTCTTATCTACTAACTTGAGTAATAATCCAGCATGTCACCTTACTGAATAAGTGTTCGTGGTCAGAACTGGTATTCCGTAAGCGCGAGGCTTTTAGCGTACCTTTTGATGTCTTCCCCAAGTGGTTCCACCAGTCACTATTTATGGGTTAACCAATCAATCATCTTCTTGTGAAGAGAAACCCGGATATACGCGTATTCATTCCATCATTAATAGACGGTATGTTACCGTGTGCAAAGCTACCTTTCATTTTGCGATTAAAAATTTGTGATATTTTATTGAAGGAAAAAACTGATTATAAAGAAGATATATCCAAGTTTCTACTCAGGATTATCGCCCTTACTTTTTGTTTTCTTTAAACTTGTAAAAACAAATAAACCGTTCAAATAACTGTAGTTTAAGTTAAAATAAAAAATAGTTACTAAATTCAAGAAATAAATACCATTATCTGCAAATTTAGATTAGTTTTCAGTAGAATAAATTCTACTATCTGTTATAAATTACATAAATGTCTGAGAGATTGCCCTTATAATGACTATTAGAAAAACTATACATTTGGCTAACCCTAACCCTAACCCTAACCCTAACGACTGGATTACTAATTATTGTTTCATATTTAACTGTTCAACAATTTTTGGAAGTTTATGGACATAGTTCTGGATGTTTCTTCAGCTAACAATCTCTGATAAATATTTTATAAATAAGCTCTCTGAAATTTTATCAAAATTTTGTCTGATTTTAATTTTTAAATTGTGGACCTGTGATATTGCTTGATTTTAGCAATTAAAAATTTACGTTTTATAATTAAAATATATTTTATTTCTGACTCGAAAATTTACACAAAATAAATAAATGTTTCTAATGTTTTTTTTTTTTTTTTTTTTTTTTTAGATAACTAGTGCTTACCATTCTTTTCAGTTTTTTTTGTGTGTAAAAATGATAAATGTCAATTTCATATTGTTCGTGTGCTTTAGAATGTTGATGGTATCGAAAGAAAATTATTTCCATGGCAGGTGCTCGTCTGAACTCCAATCTCTGGCCCCCCCTCTCCAATCTTTCATGAAAAACACCCGTCTAGCTGAATCCACTGTGAAAAATTTCCCCCACTCTATATCTGTGCCTAAATCAAAACGCGGATTCCATGAACAAAGCTTCTTTCTTAGAACTGCACGCCTGTGGAACTCTGTTCCGTCTGCCTGCTTCCCACCAGACTACAACTTGGATGTCTTCAAACCCAATGTTAACAAATTCCTAATAAACTGCCCCCTTAAGTAAACACTTCATCAAATCTCCACACTAACGTAATGTACTTGCAATAACCCTTATCCTTGAGTGGCTTCCGAGCCTTGATAAGTGGTGATCACTGTGTTAAAAAAAAAAAAAAAAAAAGAAAACGGGATTTCTTTGCTCCTTTAGTATTTGTTGATTTTCCGAATTCCTTTCTTTTAAAGTTTTATGATTATTGTAATGGTGAGTTAGAATGAAATCTGACCGAAATTTGGTTTATTATTGAATTAATTTGAATTCTTTATTGAGATGAGTAATTTGTATTATTTATTTTTATTTATTTTTATTTATTTATTTATTGCGGACTATTGTCCCCATCTTTTAGTTGTTGTTTCACAACGTTATTCCTTTAGCCTTCGTCAGGTGGTTAATCGCGACAGGATAGTAATTTTGAATCTCCTAAGTGCATCCATTGTCTGAAGATAGCAGTTTCAATCCCACCCAAAGCCGGCCACAGGATTAGTTGGCCAAACCGTGGTGAGACGATGATGACAACTATGGAAGACAGTAATTGTTGTGGATGCAGTTGGGAGTTTCGACATTCCTATCCCATCACGGTACACCACCTGATGAAGGCCAGAGGAATAATTTCACGAAACATTGTGAAAATAACAAGTAGAAGATAAGGATAATAGTCCGCAAATAATTAAATAAAATAAATAAAACTATGGTTTGTTCTTTATCCTTCAGGCCAAGATCAAAGTGTAGTAGCTGTTCTTCAGATGCTACACTTAATTTCTTATTCTCTGTCAGTGGAGGAGAAATTCTTCATGACTAAGACAATTTTTAATTTTTGTTCCTTCCTCCATGTTAAAAAAAAAAATGACCCTGGTGTCTAACTCTGTCCCATGGAGAGACAAAGTAAATAGGAACTCCATGTTTCGTTTTTGTCGTCTTTTATTTATTTACTAGCGAGGAGTACCCGGCGTTGTCTGGATGTTTGGGGGGGGGGGTAAAAAAAAAAGTAAGTATGAGGATCGAACCCGAACCGTTGAAGCAAAGGTGTGAAAAAAAAAAGTGCGACGTTAACCATTGCTCCACCGCGACATGCTTACGGAAACATGTTTGAATTTATTTAATTACTTGGATTTAGCAGTTGCTCGTTTTAATGAGTTAATGAGGTCAGTTTGACTGCGGGATTTCATTTACTGCTGAACACTTTTTTCCTCGCCCCCAAGATGTTATAGGAAAAAGACTAACCCACATGCGGCGAGCGACAAATATTGAATATTTATCTTCCCGAAATCGAGCAAATTAAATAGACAGGCGAGCTTCGTTGTTAACAGTGAGATATTACGATTTGTATGTGATTTGAAAAAGTTGTGAAGCGACCGACCGCTTCTCTGAAAGAAGCTTTTTGTAGACACACAGAAAAAGCGAACACACATAAACACATACATACATACATATATACATACATACATACATTTTCGCTTTTATATTTATAGATTAGAAATCACAATTATATATTCAATACAATATAATATTCAATAGGGAACTGTCTCTAAAATAATACAAAATCTTTTATTTATTTATTTATTTTGGTTCTGATTATTTGATTGGAAAGCTAGGGAACCTTTGTCACTCTTAGGTCCTGTTACTTTAGGGTTAGGAAGCTCTGATTTGAAAAAATAAAGAAAGGAACAGAAGGAGAAAGAAAGAAAGGAACAGAAGGAGAAAGAAAGAAAGTGTTGTCGCTTTTTATAGAAACTTATTTTTATTTATTTTCATCATCATCATCGTCATCTCTATTACTATAATTTTGATTTCAATACACTCTAATAATTGTAAATGTCCGTTTTTTTCGTTTGTTTTTTCTTGTTTAAAAATAAAAGTATTCGTTTTCTTTTTTTCCATGTAACTTTTCTTCCAGATCTAGACCTATACGTGTCATTAGCAATATTGTTCTCGACTTTGTCGGTATTACATGTTTTTATACCTTTCTTATTGGTTGTACATTCATGTGTCTGTGCTTTCTTAGCAGCTCTAGTTTTATTATTGCTAGTTGGTTTTGTATACGGTTTCGATCTATCTGTTGATACGTGTGTATGAGTACCCATTGTTTATATCAATTTGAAAGTGTTTAGCTGGTTGAGTCAGAGCTGGAAAAATGGTGGGACCTTTCTATCGATCCAGTAGATATCTCACTGCTGATGCAATTCTCTATCTATATAAGAGCCAGGTACATCCAAGGATGGAATACTGTGTGCCACATCTGGGCAGGAGCTCCTAGAAAGAACTTGTCCTGCCTTGATAGAGTTCAAAATAGACCGTAGCCTCGTAAGAGGTGTCCTTTTCTCTTCGCTGCAACCTCTATCTCACAGAAGAGATGTTGCGAGCTTATCTCTGATGTATCGTTATTTTCATGGAAAGTGTTCAACTGAGCTTCAGTCTATGGTCCCCCCTCGCCAAACCTTCACAAGAAACACTCGTCTAGCTGAAAACACTATCAATAATTCCCCCCACTCTTTATCTGTGCCTAAACCTAAACGTAGATTCCATGAACAAAGCTTCTTTCTTAGAACTGCACGCCTGTGGAATTGTCTTCCGTTTTCCTGCTTTCCAGCTGAGTACAATATGGTTGTCTTCAAGTCTAACGTAAATAAATTCTTGATGAGCCGTTCCATATAAGTTAAGAAATTTACCGAATTTTCATTACTAATGATTACTGTATTTTCCAATTTCTACTGTACCCTGTTTAACTCTTATCCTTGAGTGGCCTCTTGGCCTTGATAAGGTGGTGATGCCTGTGTAAAAAACAAAAAAACTTTATAAGGACCTGAATATGGTGCCTCTAATGGTTTTTTAACTCCGTCAACTCTGTGCCATACTTTCTCACATGAAAGTAAAGTCTTTGATATAAAGGTTTTTGCATTCGCATGGGTATATCCCTTTCTGTTGCTGAGTGCATCAAATTGGAACATCCATTCACACAAATTATTTATATAGTCTTCTTGTTTCTTTTTTTAACCCCTGATGAGGAATCAATATCGATGCTTCAGTAACAGAAGTAAAAGGGGGAAAAACCTTATTCCTTAGGGGTGCTACGTATACCAAGTTGTCATGAGAGGATAGTGTTCCTGCTAAAATATAAAGAAATTACCATTTCTTACATAAATAAAAATAGAAAATAATTACAAAAATAAATATATAAAAATAAATAACATAAAATTAAATATATAAATATATAATATAAAATATATTATACAAAATTAAATATAATATATAATAATATAAAACTGTTACTATTAAAATACATTTCATTACAGCTAGAAAATAAAAAGATTCTTTTTATAAGCGTCTCTGGAGAGATTTAAAAATAGAACAGAAATGTGTTCTTTTTCGAAGGCTCTAGAAAGTTCCAAAGTTGAGGTGTTCCATTTTTGAAAATTCTAGAAGGTTCCACTTCACATCACTATAAATAGACGCTAATAGCGTCATAACTTTGGTTATTAAATTAGCTCTGAAAAGGATAGCTAAGTTGGGGTGACCTTTCAACTATTTGACTCCAGCCAATTTCCTGGGATAAAATTCGGTCATGAGGAATTTCCTGAAACAAGCCTATTGCAGACTCACTCACAAAATAAATGGACACTGAGTAAATATTGATTTTCTGATCCTCTATTCTGATCAAAGTAAAAGTATATTATATTTTCTCAAACTCTAATATTATTCCGTGACAAAAACTAGTAACAAAGAACTTCAGTTATCTCCCTTTTTTTGTAAATATTTTTTCCATTTGTTTATCTGTTTTAATAAATTTCCTTTTTCTGCCTTAAACTTCTTTTATTTATTTATTTATTTTTTTCCGATATGTTGTGTGTTTACCCCTAGACATTTATCTTGCATGTAACAAAGTAGAATCACTGGTATTGCTTTCATATTTCCTTGGTCCTGGATATGACCTTAAACTATATCCAGTGGTGAGGCCTCAGCTTGCAGGCTTTGGGGAGTGTGGAGCCACCTTTTAATTGCCATTGCTCCCAGGTCCACTCTGATGCGGACTGGTAGTACCTGTTAGGGTCCCAACTATGGGTTAAATAGAAACCGACTTGAAAACAACAAATATATTCTAGTAAAAAATTTTTCTTCAAAATCTTTGGATTCGGCATTAAATAACCTGAAAAGGGTTGATATGCCGTAAAACAAAAACAACCAACCAGCCATTCGTCTTTCTTTACTGTAATTATTCCTATAATTTTGATTTCACTACAGACGCATATTCTTAGCTTTGCTTGTCAAAACCAAGATGGCAGCTTGAGAAACTTCCTATGTTAAATCAGATGTCTTTGACTTTCATCTTTAAAGTTTCATACATGTATGACATATAAATGCTTATGTAATACATAAAAAAAAAGGATATCTTGCTCTACTTTGGTATTGAGCACTTTTGTATGAACATTCTTTGGTTGTTTCACCTCTGGAATATATTAACCTGGAATTATATATATATAAAATAAAAATTACAATTAAATTTACCAAAATGATCCAAGATGGTAAAACTAAAGTATATTGTAAATATTAAAGAATTAATATATATATATATATATATATATATATATATATATATATATATATATATATATATATATATATATATAAATTTATTTATGTCTCGGCAGCAATGATAAAAGCATATCTTATTTTTCTTTTATTAATATTATTGAAATTTTTCCCCTTTTCCCTTGTACATATTTGTGAATTATTCCATGGATTTCGGCCTTTTGGATTATTTTGGACCATCTTCCAATTACGGGATTTTCTTGGATTTTACTTGTGCAAATGGAAATTCAATTAACTTTCTTGAAATTATATTGTTGGATTTCACTGTCATTGGATTATTTATCTTTCACCAGACTATCCATTCACGTGTAATCACCTTTTTCTTCACCATATTCCCTCTGCTCCACTTTTTTGTTATCAAGTAAGATCTTTGACTTACTTGTTGTTTCATCAAATACTTTTGTATGCAAAATCCGATCCCGCATTTTGCTAATTCCTACCCTCTGATGAGAAGGAAAGTATTTTTTCGAAACTCCGCGGATTAAGGACTATCCACTTATCAAGTGTTTCCTTTTCAGATTAAATATGTTTTTAACTCTTTTTGAAAGTGTTTTTTAACATGTTTTATTAACTGTTTGCTCATATATATATATATATATATATATATATATACAGGCCATCGCAAAATTAACCAACTGTTTTAATGCTAATTTATATTTTAAAATAGATGATTAATTTTTGGACACCCTGTATGTGTAATTAAAAAAAAGTATTTAAATTTAAAATGTGATTATACAGGGTGTCTGCAAAGTCTGGACACATACTATTATTGGCCATCAGCCTTGTAACATCTCTGATTGGTTATAAAAACAGTAGAGTTCTCACTAGAGGGAGCAGGTTTTGCTCACCTTTTTGGCCTTGTTGTGTAGGAAAACACAAGATGTAACACAAGAAATCACTGGATGTTTACTTAACCTATGTGCCCAGACTTTATGAACACCCTGTAGATTAAATATAGTGATGCACAAAAGAGCCATCATAAATTAAAAAATAGCACCATTTTTTTTTTTATTATTTTTTATTTATTTTTTTTCATTTTTCAGAAAAATCCAAGGCGTACTACAATCATTGTAATTACAAAAAGGCATCACGGTTCGGCTCTTTAGCATATGGCGTTGCAGTTGGCGGAATATCCTGTACAGTGATCATAATTTTCCTAGCATTGAGCATATACCTGTGGACGTATATGCCTTATATTGAATAATAAATAAATGACATTTAAACATAGCAACTGCTGATGAATACTAGGGTGAGCCAAAAGTTTTGCAATATTTACGTAACCTCCTTTGCGTTTGCCGATGTCGTAAACCTAACTGACTACAATGGACTGTGAGATGCCAAGCATATTTACATCAAATTGCTATCACTGCATTTTCTTTTATGGCTTGGAGCATGACATCAGAATCCAGAGTTTTAGGATGACCATCAAGATTCTCGCAAACTTGAACGCAATTTCTTTTTTAACCATCAGATTATTATATGATGATTGACTGTTTTCAATTTTTGCTCAACGTTTTTTTTGGGGTTTTTTTCGCAGCAATTATCGACTACCTCCTTGTTTGAATGCGTGACGTATCAGTTACCAAATGAGACCATATTGCATGTTTATCTATACAGGCGTCGAATCCTTAAACAATGCATAATGTATGCCAACTATAACCCTAACCTTAACCACAACCACAGCGGGTTTCTTCCGTGGCTTAAATTACTTAAGTCATGTGATATGCATGCCACACATATGCAAATATTCCAGAACTCTTGACTCACTCTTGTAAATTTACTTTCCAAAAATCTTTCATGTAAATTTATCTGTAACTCCCCCCTCCCCCTCCCTTTTTAATGTCTGTTTTATACTTTTATATTTTTCTCCAAGTCGCAGTATGAAATGAAAAACCATTTTCTATTTTAATAAATCTGAACATTAAAAAAATGACAACTAACTTCCTTCCATTTTTTTTTTTCAAAAAGTTTAATAGAAAAACAAAATTAATCAGTTTTTTATGTCACTTTTCACAACTTCTTCTAAATGTTCAACAAGATTTGCATTACGTTGTCAGTAAAAATCAAAAAGCCAAAAAATGATGAATAAAAGCAAGAAGGAGATGTGCTGAAAATGTTAATTTTTCCTAACTGACATTCCATTTTCATGATCCATTATAAATGAAATGAACAGCAATTAACATGAATTAAAAACAAACGAACAAAAAAAGATTCCAAAATGAATAAAAAAAAATAGAATTTGTAAAAAAAAAAATGATTAAAATATTTGAAAAAAAGAAAAAATGACAGGAACTTAGTTGCCAACCCAATAGATGTGCCTACAATGTTATTTTTCTTAACTAACATTCAATTTGTGAAATACATTTTGATAAATTATTTTAATAGTCCTTTTAATAAAAAATAGATAAACAGAAATTAACATGAATTAATTAAAAACAAAAAAAGTATATTCCAAAATGATTAAAAAATAGAATTTGTAAAAAATAAAAATAAAAAAAAGATTCCAAAATTTGAAAACAAATAATTCTAAAATTTGAAAAAAAAAAAAAAAGAAATGGCAGGAATTTATTTGCCATATTTTCTCATGAACATGTACATCATATTCCATTAAATTTTGCTCTCTATTTTATAAAAATGAGCTCCTAGTTCAAATTGATTGAATGTATGTACTTGCTTGATATTCTAGTATGCAAGTTTTCCACTAATGAGCGGGCATCTGCTTTTTAGGGGAAAGAGTAATCGATTTACAGCAATATTTGCTATATCCAATATTTCCGCTTTTCTCTGCTTCTCTACAATCTGCTTTGTTTTTTTGTTTCTTCCCTTTGTCTTTGCCATTGCTCACTAATTACAAATCCTTACCAGTAATGTTACAGTAAGGGTTTGTGAGTTATATGTTGCTAGGACTTAAACCTTTGACTTAAAATGATTTTCAATTTTTTCTTAGAAGCAAATATAGACCTATTAGAGTAGAACATTTAATTAAAGAAAGCTGGCCCATCTCCTTGCCTCCCAATCACCAATTGCCTTTTTTCTAATTTTATGTTTTCAAACTGAGCAAAAAAAAAATGTCTAAAAAAAAATATTAGCTTGATTCGTGTACAAATAGATTTGGTAATTAATTTCATATATAAATTTGCATGTTTTTTTTTGTCCATTTTTGTTATTTTATTTAAAATGACACAGTTTATGAGTTTTTAAAAACTCATAAACTGTGTCATTTTTACAATTCTCGGCGCATTTGTTATCTGTCATCTCATCTCCATGATCACAAAACCGATTCTTACAGAACTGATCAAAGTGATTTTACTAATGAAAATAATCTTGGAAAATTTATTTCTACTTTTCATCTATACACACTTTTGCTCGTTTTCACCCCAGGTTGGAAATCTAGTGATTTTTTTTTTTTTTAATTTATTTTATTTTTAACTGCCAACTACTTTCGAAACATTCTTTGTATTAAGTTCTTAGAGTTATCTATCTTACTTATTGTTGTGACTGACAAAACAAAGAATTTTAATGTTATTACATTTAAAATGTAACAAATGCTGTGTTTATCTGCACATTTGTGTTTTTACAGTAATCGAGAGAAAATAACAATTTTATATTTAGAGATTTATAAAGAATCAGAATCGGTAATTGTATCGGAATCGTCCCATTACTACTAAAATATCATAACTTCATACAATGAGGATGGACTTTTTACTTTTACTTCTGAGGAAAAAAAAACAACACCGCTTCAGAACTCTTTTCTCTGATGAGCGATTTTTAAATCTGAAAAAAAAAAAAAAATTATTTTTTTCACATCTAAAAGCAGTTTAGCTGTTTATTCTTTAATCATATATATATATATATATATATATATATATATATATATATATACCTTATTAAATCAATGAATTATGGGAATATTTTATTTTTTCACCTAAATAATCATTCTATTCATGTTATTGAAATCCATTCAAAGTGTTATTTTACTCTGTGTAGCCATTTTGCCATATTTAATCCTTTATAGTATGTAAATATACTTATAATCCTTATTTCAGTATTTGCTTGAGTAGCAATTTCCTTTGTGCGTTCATATACATATATACACACACACATGTATATATGCTTATTTACTTCAAAAGTGTTCAATGTATGATTAGAGCTTAGTAGTAGTAGTAAGAAAATTTTACTTATGGTAAGTAAGCTACACAAAAACGTTTGTTTTATTCTCAGGTGAAACCATAAGGCAATTAACTTGATAATTTTCCTTTGGAATGAAACAAACTTTTTTGTAGCTTACTTGCCATAAGTATATTTTCATACTATAAAAAGTATATAACAAAATTTCTTTTTCACCTTTTGCTGGTCCAATGCGCACCTAAAATCCATACTAATTTTTCTTTTTCAATTTTCACACAAAATTATAAACAAAGACAACATCACCATGCCCCATAGCATGGATCCATTTTTAAACTAAGCAATGGACTCTGATTTTGCATTCAATCAACAATAAGGAAGATAATCCTCTTTTCAACTGTAATCATAAAATAATAAAATTATTTCTTTCAGTTTTTAAATGTTTCTTTTTTTTTTTTTTTTATTTAACAAAAATTTGATATTTTTCTTATTCAAATATATTTTTTTGCAGATTATAATTTGTAAATTTGTATTTACTGTTTAAAAATCTAAAAACAAAACAAAAAACAAAAAACATTTCTGAATTTTTTAGATGAGGATTGGTTATTTATATTATTTGGATTCATCAGACTACTATTCTCATTTTTTTTTTTAGCCCCCCCCCCCATACACACACCTTCAAACACCCAGGCAATGCCGGGCACCCCCGCTAGTCTATAATATAAAGGGCAAAAATCTGTTTAAATGTATTTATGTATTATGTATGTATGTTTGTATGTCTGCCTAAAACTTTTGACAGACACGTTGAAACGTGATGAAACCAGTATCATTTTAAACCTTGAACTTTTGGACAACAAATATCGAAAAATTGGCCAAAAACATTAATTCCTTCACCCTCAACGGGGCAGTTTTCTACAAGGTGGGGGGCACTTTTTTTGCAGATATTTTCGAAAGTGATCCACTCTTTTTGATTGATTAGCCTTAATTTTGATGTTCGTCACTTCCGGTTTTGCGATGGGCGCAACAGCAAAGATGTCACTTTTTTTTTTTTCACATTCTTTTCCTCTTCCGTGGTACAGGTTTTTTTTTTTTGCTCAACACACACCTCCAAACACCCAGGCAACACCAGGCACTCGGGCTAGTAATACTTTAATTGAAAAAATATTAAGAAGTTTTTCAAATTAAAAAGAAAATTACGTTAAAAAATGAAGATCCATCACTAAATCCTTCTCTTATCCGAAAAATAAAATTCTAACTTTTTTAGGCGATTTTAGAATCAGAATCAGTAAGTGTATTGGAATTGAATATAGAATCAGAATCAGTAATTGTATCAAAACCAGGAAAAATATTGGAATCATCCCATCACTAATCTTTACTATTATATAAAAGGAACTTTGTCAGCGATTTTGTTCCCTATGGACTCAAAAACTGCTTGGTCGATTTTTATGAAATTTTACACAAAGATACTTTATGCAACTGGCGGTATTCTTCAATAGGTTTTGTATCAGAAAGTGTTTGATAAATATCGATAATTGAAATAATCCGATGAAAAAACAGGCGATTTTGACCAAAGTTAACACCTTACATAGTCTAACATCACAAGTGCATTTGAGAAGTTTTATTGACACAAGCCGAAAAGCCTAACATATAAAATCAACAGTAGGTTCTTTGATATGACAAGGGTGCATTCGAAATGAATGTTTCTGTTTAGAGCACAATTGAAGCATGATACTTGACTTTTACATTTTAAACTTCAATGCAAGCCATTAAATATAAAAAATAATTTTAGCTGATATTGAAGCATTTCTCCTAACAAATACCCCGGATATCTTAGCACTAAGTGAGACTAACCTACACTCCTCCATCCCCTCTAACTACTTTAACATGCCTGGCTCTCTCCCACTGTTCCGTAAGGACTCTGACAGACATATGCACGGACTTGGAGTCTACATTCGTAACACCCTCCCCTTGACTAGAGAAACAAACCTAGAATCGGACGATCAAGCCTTTATGTCTATCCTGCCTTGACATAGTACAAAATAGACTTCGTGGTTTAGTGGGGGATGCCCTTTTCTCTTCTCTGCAACATCTCTCCCACAGGAGAGACGTTGCGAGCCTGTCTTTGTTTTAGCATTACTACCATGGCAGGTGCTCGTCTGAACTCCAATCTCTGGTCCCCCCTTGCCAATCTTTCACGAAAAACACCCGTCTAGCTGAAACCACTGTCAAAAATTTTCCCCACTCCTTATCTGTGCCAAAATCAAAACGTAGATTCCATAAACAAAGCTTCTTTCTTAGAAGTGCACGCCTGTGGAACTCTGTTCCAATTACCTGTTTCCCACCTGACTACAACCTGGATGTCTTCAAGTCCAATGTGAACAAATTCCTGATGAACCGCCTCCTTAAGTAAGACACTTTATCAGATCTCCAAAACTAACGTACTGTACACACAATAACCCTTATCCCCGAGTGGCTTCCGGGCCTTGATAAGTGGTGACTACCTTGTAAAAAAAAAAAAAAAAAAAAAAAAAAAAAAAGTCATGATTACAGCCGGTCAGGATATTCGAACCCTAAAATTCAGCCACAAAGCCATCTCTGACTCCATTAGCAAGGAACTAACCGCTTGGTCAATGTTAACCCAAGCAAGAATATAGTTGAAATGAACATTTATATAAATTGTAAATGTTATTTAAGAAAGCCAAGAGTGAATTTTGTGATTTTAACATGATCTGCACATGTGTCTTAAGTGACCAACTTATTTTATTTCAACATAAAGCGCTCAATAATAAGAACCGATTTTTTAAAGAGGCAGACATAATTATTACTATAATCATTTTTTAATACCTACAGACACTCGTGTTTCATCCTTTCTGGAATCATCAGTGCAGGGAGTTACGATTACTGCCAGTCAGGAGATTCAAACCAAGCCACAAAGCCATCTCTGACTCCATTAGCAAAGAACATACCGCTCAGCCAACGTTAACCATGTCGATAATATAGTTGTAATACTATTTATATAAATCGTAAATGAGAGATAGCGATACATACATACAAGAGTTCGTCTGTTTGGCTTCATTAACTGTTTTCCAAGACACTTCTTTTTAGCACTAAAGAGATTGTCCTTTTCATCTGATTCCAAAATTTGCATTTTTTTTTTTTTTTTTTTTTTTACTTTTTTTGTGCCATCTCAACTGTTGAGTATTTCAGTTTAGAACGATTGTTAATTTTCCTTTGAATATTTTTTAGAAACATTCAATGGCAGATGGGGAAACGGGTTGTCTGGCGATGTCAGAAGGTCAAATTTGACAAAACTGGAGGTAAAACGAGGAACATAATCAAATAAAGATTGACTTCATTAAAAAAGATTTTCCAGGATTGGGAAGTGAGTCAAAATAGATATACAAAATAAAAGCCAACACAAAAACTGTCTACAGACATGAAACTTAATATATAGGGTATTCGAACCCATGCTAAACTTTATATTTGGGTTTTAGTTGGGGGAAAATTGAGGCACAAGATGTTCTAGTAAGGGGTATAATGGGTTTATAACTTAAAATATTGCAGCATTAAGAATTGATTATATAATGTTATAAATTGAATTTAAAAGAAAAAATTCTTAATGCTGCAATCTCTGGTCCCCCCTTTGCCAATCTTTTACAAAAAAACATCCGTCTAGCTGAATCCACTATCAAAAACTTTCCCCACTCTTTATCTATGCCTAAATCAAAACGTAGATTCCATGAACAAAGCTTCTTTCTTGGAACTGCACGCCTGTGGAACTCTGTTCCGTCTGCCTGCTTCCCTCCTGACTACAACTTGGATGTCTTCAAGTCCAACGTAAACAAAAACCTGATGAACCGCCTCCTTAAGTAGACACTCTAAATATCCACACTAACGTACTGTACTTACAATAACCCTTATCCCTGAGTGGCTTCCGGGCCTTGATAAGTGGTGATCACTGTGTAAAAAAAAAAACAAAAAACTGTCGAGTATCATCTCCAGTTCAATTTACAAACCTCCCCACGAGGCCAGGATATGATACAAGATCAAACTTAGTGTGAGGTAAATTCTGAGCACTACAAGGGTGTACAAGACCAGTATTGAATATTTATAAAACTTGCCTGAATTAGATGCATTAGCATTCCCCAATATGAGCACCTCAGTCATTAAACCAATATCCCTGCTAATGAGAAAAGCGAGGAGGGGATAACTCTTTCATTGCCTCTGAAATGAAGAGTTAATGCCTGGGAGGATAATCAGATGATCACTGAACAGAATGAATACAACTACACATGAATCTTAACCTAAAGATCAGAAAATTTCAAAATGACCCTTTTTTTGTAATCATTATTGGGCTGTTATCCTGTTTTCTATTAAAGGTTGAATATTTCAGCCAGTTAAAAATGATTATTATTTTAAAATTGTTATCTTTTGTTTTAGAAATATTCAAGAATAGCCAAAGCAAAGGTTTTGTCTGGCATGGTTAGAAGGTAATTTGTGACAAAAACGTGTGGACAGAAAAAGAGAAAAATGCGAATTATATGAAAAAGTGAACGTTAAAAAAATGCATATGAAATTTTTTTAAGTAATAGAAAACAACTGGGGAGCTTGTTGAAATGTCACGGAGATATTTATTAATTGGATTTCTGTTTTTATTTTACTTTTTTGCGAGTTTTTGACCAATTTTCAGGACTCCAAAGACAAGAGCGCCATGGTGCAATGTTTGTTTTTGCTGCAATTTAGGCGCTCAGCACAACTAGTGTTTACCACTTAAAATGCTTTAAAATCAGTTAAAACCCCAAAAACTTATCCAAGTAGGTAAAAGAGCAACTTATTTTGCCTTTGGTAGCATTTATTTGTTATAAATTTGTTTCTGTACCACTTTTTCATACCTTGGTCTATTGTAAAATAAACTCCAAAATTTCTTTCAAGCAGTTCTTAAGTCTCTCGACTTATTTATGATGGTGGCTATTGAATTTTTGTTTTTCTTTTCAAATTTATCACGTAAATTTTGTAAAATAAGCCAAAAAATAATGGAAAATCATGAATCACTTATGAACGATGTATAATTTCTTGTGAAAGAAAAACATTTCTACAAAAATATATTTGCCAAATAACTGGGGTGGGGTGGTGGGGTAGCAAGATTGCAGTAGAAACAGGACAAACAGGCATAAGAGGACCGTCACTAGTTTGTATAAACTACCTGTTTTCTGCTTTTGTTTGTTCAGCTTACTATTTCTAAAGAAAGCCCACCTTTGCAGCAGTCTTGGCAATGCCCTCAATATTTTTGTTCCAATTCATGTTCCCTGTGAACGTTAAGTTAAGGACTTTGAACAAAGTATTTTCAGATAATTTATCATTAGCTAAAGCTAATAGTGGTTGAGAATTTTTCTTGTAATTATTAAAGGGATAAAGTTTAGTCTTGGTAGCATTGAATATTGCCATCCATTTTTGTCCTCATGTTCATTCAGTTTCCCTTCATGATGTTGTTAGCAAATATATCAATCTCAGAGACAGTCTTTCTTTTAAAAAACATGATATTGACACAGGGGTGTGAACTCAATATTTGTCAACCAATGAAAATGTGCCCCCTCCCCACCGCATCCTCTCCTGATTTTAAACTTAAAAAAGTAACAAGTCGATACCAAGTAAAATTAAAACTTATAAAAACAGTGAACTAGTCACCAAAGTCAAGAGTTATACTTAACAACACTCTCAATAAAAACAAAACCAACAATTACTCATCCAAGAAACATGACTTGAAGTGCTCTAAGATGAAAATCCTGCTTGCTCTGGAGTAATAACTTCTAAGAAGATTAACTCTCTCTCTCTCTCTCTCTCTCTCTCTCTCAGAAAAAGAGAATAAGAGAGATCAATCAGAGCGGAAAAGGTAGAGTGGAAAAGTAAATATGGAGAGAGGGGCAGGAAGAAGAATATTAAATTAAATATGGCCGATATTACGATCCCTCCAGCCTCACATCCATTTTACTATGACCTGCCGGGGAGGGGGGGGGGTCACAAGCACTATGACCTGATCTGGAGGTTGCATCCACTAGGGCTGCCCCAGTCAGTCATTAAGTTTATGGTATCCTGAGTTACGGACACTAATATTACATGGCAGGTTTTGAAGCCGGCCAGTCACAGTCTTTTAGATATATATTGAGCTTGAGTACACGTTACAACCTTAATGACCTCTTGCGGTCAGAGGTCACTGAGGCTAATAAGACCCAAAGTTTCTCCAACTGGACAATTCCAGTTGATGATCGTCTACAGCCAAAATTATCGCTCACCTTCATTTTGTTGATGTTGCGCCTCTGCTGTCTAAAGGATCGCTCATTCACGTTGCTGGTTGTTGTTGCTCTTCTGTAACAATTTTCAAGAAGATGAACTCTGTCTCTGTTTCTCTCTCTTTTACACAGAAGGAAAACATGGGAGGAAGTGATATGGCTGGATTTGGTCGAAGGTTATTGTGGAAGTCGCTTTTTAAAAGCCATCCCACACTTGCCAATTTGTAAAACTGGACAAACACAGAACAGATACAACACCTTGTATCTAGTCAAAAGGTTATTCAAATACGTTCTCCATGTAAAGCTCGAATATTATTTGTTTGCTTTACAAAGAACAAAAGTTTAAATCGGATCCGCAACACAAAAACATGGATTGATAAATTATTATTTCTGTTGATTAAAAGTTTCGGATTATTTGGATTTTTTGGATTACTGTTCTCATCTTTATTTTCACAAAGTTTCAGGCGTATCTTGTTGAACTCAAGAATCTTTCTATCAAGTGCAGAAATCTGCACAGAATTGTGAATGGAACCCTTTATTTAGTTCAGAGAGGTAGGATATTCTTGTTCTATCAGCCATAATGGGGTAGAAGTCTTAAGTAGTTTGCAATTGTATTCTGAGTTTTGCCTGCATGGAGGATTGAACCTTCAACCTCCACTTCCAAACTCATTCACAACTGAAATTTACCAAGTACTTTATTCATTATACCTCAGATTCTGGTGTGCAGATTCCAGAGTTCGATAGAAAGACTCCCGACAAGATACACCTGAAGAAGATCAGATGTTATATTGGCCCAAAATAATACTATAGATGAGAACAGTAGTCGGAATAATCCAATTAGGTTGGTGCAAAAATAATGTTGTTTTTTGACATGAACTTGAACGTCAAAAAACGGCATTATTTTTGCGCCAACCTAATAATATAAATTATCGATCTTCATCTTAAAATAATATAAATTATCGATCTTCATTTTAAAAATTCAGAACTATAAAACAACCCAAAGATTTTTACTTTTTTTGTTTTTCAAGTATTTCCATTATGAATTACTTTTTTGTTGTTTAAATTGACCAATTTTCATCAATCTAAGATCCGCATCAATGACTAAATCTATGACTACTGCAGTTTCTTTATTAAGCTTCTTGTTGTCAAGCAGGAGAACTGATCTAAGACATTCTCCTCTCACCTCCACTATCCACTGTGTCCAAACGCCTCTCTGGCAATTGAAAAATTACACAACTACCATTAAGGGCATCTATGGCCTGTAAATCGTTGGTCTACATAAATAGAATAGGAACTGACTTGCTGTTTTAGTGGAGCTTGCGTAGAGCCATTATGAGTGGACTGTGATGGATGGAGATTATGTGCAGGCAAAGTTTTGTTTGGTTGTTTTCTTTCACAGAATATCAACCTTTTTTGAGTTATTTAATGCTGAATTCAGAAATTTTGGCAAGGAATTGTTTTTTTTATATCTTCAAATATATATATATATTTTTTTTTACATAGGCGTCACCACTTATCAAGGTCGATCGGCCACTCAAGGATAAGGGTTAAAGAGTGTAGAGTAGTCAAAAGGACAATATAGTAATCGATAGTAATGGAAGTTCGGTAAATTTGTTAACTTAAGTTGAACGGCTCATCAAAAACTTGTTCACGTTGGACTAGAAGACAACCATATTATAGGCAACTGGAAAGCAGGAAAACGGAAGACAATTCCACAGGCGTGCAGTTCTAAGAAAGAAGCTTTGATCATGGAATCTATGTTTAGGTTTAGGCACAGATAAAGAGTGGGGAAAATTATTGATAATGTTTTCAGCTAGTCTAGTGTTTCTTGTGAAAGTTTGGCAAGGGGGGACCATAGATTGAAGCTCAGTCGAACACTTTCCATGAAAATAATGATAAAGCTGAGATAAACTCGCAACATCTCTTCTGTGAGATAGAGGTTGCAGCGAAGAGAAAAGGACATCTCCCACCAGGCCACAAAGTCTATTTTGAACCCTATCAAGGCAGGACAAGTCTTTTCTAGCAGCTCCTGCCCATATGTGGCAACAGTATTCCATCCTTCGACGTATCTGGCTCTTATATAGATAGAGAATTGCATCAGCAGTGAGATATCTACTGGATCGATAGAAGGATCCGACCATTTTTCCAGCGGCCTTGGCAACAGATTTGATGTATGCATTCCATTTAAGATCAGGAGTAAAGGTCAAGCCCAGAAGCCTGTCAAAACTTGAGGCCTCCCCAAGACGAGAGCCATTCATTTTAATTGATCCCAGATGGGGATCAGAACGTTGATGATTTATTCATGGTTTTTGGTTTGGTGGTTTTGTAGAGTAAAATTGTTATTTTTGTTTTTGGCTTTGCGAAACATGAATGAGTTTTGCCAAAGAAAAGCCCCCCCTCCCCAACAAAAAAAACAACAACAGCATCTTAGGTCAGGAAGCTGGTATTTGCAAACAGCCAGATTTGGTTAGCACCAGGAGGGCGAATGAGAAAACTTTGGTCAGCCTTCTCAGAGTAAGTATCACGCCAAGAACAAGGACAAAAACTGAAGACTGTTATATGCAAAAAAAATATTTCCATTTCCTCTTCTGTTTTTACAATATTTTCAATTTTATTTTGAAGGACATTCTTTGGTCCCTTTCGTTTTGAAAAAGAGATGATTTTTTCGAAATATTAAGACCTCCATTATTCCAGTCACATCAAACAGTAAGTTCATGCTTAGTGATTTGTATTGTGATTATCTTGAAAAATAAATGGATATACGAAGATTATAATTTTTTTTTGTTCATATGTTACATCAATAAAAAAGCTGGTTCCCTGCATTGCTATAGCCTTCTTATACTCCTCCATATTTATTTAGAAGCAATGCTTCAAGCAAACTATCTTTCTGTTATTATTAAAAAGAATGTATATTAAGATATCGCCAAAATATGTACAAAATACACACACGTCACTACCCCCTCCCCAAAAGAAACGCCCCTAAAAAATAATTTCTTTTATGAGTACCAATATTTAATTTTCTATTTTTGAGCGATTATTAAGACTTCAATGATGCTATATTTGCTGTCTTTTTTGCATTTTTTATTCCTGATCACGATTTGATTTAATTTTATATTTTTGACCGATTGCCTCGGCTTCAAAATCGTGACTTATGTTGACACTATCTTTTTAGAACTGAATAAACGCTTTCAAATAAGTTGAAACATAAAAATATTATGCAGGTAGGTTTCAAAGTAAATTTTATTGGCTACGGAAACCCTTATTTGTTATATATTTTTTTTTACCACTTTTACTTTCTGTGGAGTATTTTGTGCGATTATCAAGCGTTGAAAGACGTTATGTATAATTTTGTTTTACTTATGCATATGTGTTAACATGCTGAATTGTTAAAAATAAGTTGCCAGTATTTAATTTTCTGTTTTTACAGCATCTGCTATTAATTTGTTAGGTGAAAGTATGCAATAGCTGTAAAACAATATCCCCTCCTCACATTAGGAATGGGTTTCTAAATAATCACATGGTTATTTTAGTGTGATTCAGTAAATGCATAAGTCCAAAATCTATAAATAAAAAAAAAAAAATGAATTATCAAACTGTGGCATATATGTTTTGTGCAAAGATCGTCCTCCGCTCGTAGGCGATCAGAATGATAAAAGAAAGTCTAAGCCACATAAATTAGTTAATGCGTAAAATTAGATGTGCAAACAGAAAAAATAAGCAAACATTAATCATTAAACCACGACTGATATAAAATCAGTCAACAACTACTTGTATTTTGTTTACATGTGATGGTAACGACCACGAAGAAAGAAAGAAGAATGTAGAAGATATGTATTGAAGTAAATGTATGTTTGTGAATGTTTTAGTCTTGGTAGAAAAGCTAAACAGTTATTAGTTACGTAAAAGCAGTGGATGATTTACTTGATGTTATTATATTTTGAAAATTAAGTGTCTATTAACTGAAATTGATGCGGTGTGAATAAGTATTTGTCCTAGCGGTGCCATATTGCAATATTCTAATGTGTTCATTTTCAATGATCTAATTCCGGAATAAGAGAATTAGCGGGCAACCAATCAGAAGCAGCAGACTTACTTGAGGAAAATTATTATTTTTGGATTCTACAATGGGAAAGATAATAGTTTATCTGTGCATGTATGAACCAGTTATGGCCAGTGAAAGTGTAGAACCTGTGGAACATGTAAACTTCCTCCCGGTGTCGACTTGTAGTGGTGGTAGGTCTAAATATTTAGAGGGAAAAATAGATACTGCTTTCTCTAACGATGTTGCGATTGTGATGGTGTTGCTCCTAGGATGTAATGTAGTATTTTATTATCACAATTGAATGTGTCTGCAAAGGTGTTCGAAAGCTACATAAGACAGCCTAGCTGTATTGAATTTGTATGTGGCATCTGTTGTTGCAAACCTACAATATTTTCCTGTGACTTATTAATATAAAGAAGAAGATTTTTTAAAACTATTTTAAATCAATAAAGAAAAATTCTGCATTGTATTGGTTTCTTAACTTACACATTCTTAATTTATTTATTAAATCATTTAAAATTAATTTATAATCATTTAAAATCAATCCTAGTATTCTGCATAACCACTTGTTCAGCACCCCTTACCTAAACTGAAACTCTTTAAAAAAAAAAAAATGACAGTACAATCTAAAATCACGCTTAAACCAGGACAAAACTCAAACAAAACCAAATTGCCTCCTCCCTTGAGGAGAACTAATTTAAATGATGTTGAAGCATTTCTCCTAACAAACACCGTGGATATTTTAGCACTAAGCGAGACTAACCTACACTCCTCCATCTCCTCTAAAACTTTAACATGCCCGGATATCTCCCACTCTGCCGTAAGGACTCTGACAGACATCTGCACGGGCTTGGAGTCTATATTCGAAACACCCTCCCCTTGACTAAAGAAACAAAACTAGAATCAAACGATCAAGCCTTTATATGCTTTAGACTTAACATACAACATAACATTAGCTACTTTTATTTTTTCTACCGCTCTCCCTCGACCCAGGACTGTACCCTAATAAACAAAGTCTCTGACAGCATAGATACAGCACTTTCCCTCGACACTAGTGCACAAGTGCATGTATTTGGTGGTTTCAATGTCCACCACAACTGGCTTGGATTTTCTACCTACACAGACGCAGCTGGTAGCACAACACATAGCTTCTCTATATCTCATTCCCTATTACAGATGGTTACGTTTCCAACCCGTTTCCCTGACCAGCAAGAACAACATGCATCACTTTTAGATCTGTTTCTGACCACAGTTCCCAATGATTGTGTTTGTGTTACGAATGCCCACAGCCCACTTGGGAATGCTGATCATGTAGTGATAATAGTTTAAATCACCCTAAACTCTAGAGCCAAAGCAGAAAAGCTATTGCTCAAAACGAGATGTTATAAAAAGGCTGACTGGGAAGCCATCAGGGATCTCATCAGAGATGCTCCATCGCGAAATATCTTTTCACTTTCTGCTGAACAGGGCGCAAATGAGACCACTGAATGGTTCAAAACAGCAATTGAAGCACGTTCCCATGCGGAAGTTTTATAGCAAACCCCACTCTTCCCAATGGTTTACTTCTACTTGTGCTGCTGCCATCGCACAAAGGCAGCATGCATACCACAGATTTAACTGACATAAGTCCAGTTCTAACAGACAGAAATATATAGAAGCCAGAAATAACTAAAGAAAGAAATAGCGACAGCTAAGAGAGAATTTACTGAAACCACTAAAAAACGCATAGAAGCACAGAAATTAGAAACCCGTGACTTCTGGAAAATCTACAGCAGTGTAGTAAATAATGGGCAATCAACAATTCCCCCACTATCCAATAATCATGAGGTTGTTTGCTCAGCAACCATGAAGGTTAACATGCTTACCAGTCGATTTACCTCAAACTCCACACTGGACCCTGCTAACTACCCCCTGTCTGACTTTCCTTTGTGGACAGACGCCACACTAGATGATCTGAAAATCACGCCTTCTCAGGTGCATGCTATCATAAAAAATCTTGACACTTCAAAAGCATGTGGACCTGATCTCACCCCGACTGTGCTATTAAAAAAGTGCTCCGCCAAAGTAGCTCCAGTTCTCTCCAAAGTCTACAACAAATGCCTTAATGAATTTTGCTTTCCGGGCTGTTGGAAAACTGCTTCTGTGGTACCAGTATTCAAGAATTCTGGCGAAAGAACTGACCCATTAAATTATCGCCTCATTAGCCTCCTCCCACTTTTTGCCAAAATATTTGAGACCTTAATTAACCATGCTCTAGTCCATCACCTTACAGATGCTAAAATTCTGACCGACCAACAATATGGATTTAGGCAAGCGCGTTCCAAAGCAGACATCCTAACTGTAATTTCTGAGCATATATACCATTCACTTGACAAAGCAGGGGAGGGTAGAGTGGTAGCTCTAGATATATCTAAGGCTTTTGACAGGGTATGGCATGAAGGTCTTCTCAGGAAAATCAGATCATACAGTATCACTGGACGAATACTTAACATAATTAAATCCTTCTTAGATAAGGGAAAAGTCCAGGTTGTGTTCGACGATCGTACATCCAAACAATATGATATAAATGCAGAAGTACCTCAAGTGTCTATCCATGGACCTCTGTTATTCCTAATATTCATAAATGACCTCCCTGACAAAATTGGCTCTGAGATGGGTATATATGCTGATGACACCACTCTCTATAACAGACACAACAGGAAAACAATTGAACACATATCTAAAGAAATGGCAAAAACACTAGAGGATGACCTCCAGTCTGTAGTGGAATGGGGACAAAAATGGATGGTCACATTCAATGCTGCCAAGACTAAACTGGTTTCCTTCAATAATTACAAGAAACCTTCTCTACGACCAATAGCAATGGCCAAAAACTCTTTATCTGAAAGTACATCTTTTAAACTCCTCAGCCTAACGTTCACAGAAAACGTGTTGGAAAAATTACATTGAGAACATTGCCAGGACCGCTGCGAAAAAGGTAGGTTCTCTCTACCATGCTAGAAAGCTACTAACACCCGAAAGTATCCTGTACTTCCATAAGGCCACCTTTCGCCCATGTATGGAGTATTGTTGTCATATTTGGGCTGGTGCATCTGCTACTAGTCTCTCACTCCTAGACAAGGTTCAAAAGAGAGTCGCCAACCTGATAGGTCCTGAACTGTCATCTAAGCTTCAGCCTCTGTCCCATCGACGAAACGTTGCATCCCTCTGCCTGTTCTACAAGTACTTTAATGGTGAATGCTCTGACAAACTGCAGACACTTGTACCCCCTCGACGAAATTACCCCCGACAAACCCGACAAGCAGCAAAATCCCACCCCTTCACAGTTGAGATCCCTAGATGTAAGAAAGCCTTTTACTCCAGTAGTTTCTTCCTCAGAACCGCTAGACTTAGGAATTCCCTTCCAGGTTCCTGCTTCCTCAACTGTACTGACATGCAGAAGTTCAAGTGTAACATGAACCGACATCTTGCTGCCCAACTCCCTACATAGTACCCCTGTAGCTTATGTCCCTGATAGTAGCCTACATCAAAGTGGCAATGTGCCTTGTTTGGGGGTGAAAATGTAATAATAAAAAAATTTTTTAATTCAACAATATATATATATATATATTAGGCATGTAATCATTTTGTGTTTTTCTTTTTCCTTCCTCATTGTAATACAGCTTCCCATTCCAGTAGCTTCTTTCTAAGAACCACAAGCTAGTGGAAATCTCTTCCTGCTCAGTTTTCCTCCTACTGATAACCTTTGTATTTTTCGAGACTAAAACATCTTCTGTCTTTGTAATAATCATCTTTCATTCTTGTTAGCTCCTTACATCAAGTGGCTTCACACCTTGTCTAGAGCAATTTCCATAAAAAAATCCTGTAATTAATTCACTTAAAATGAATTTATAATCATTTAAAATTAATCCAGTTCATTTCACAAGATCACTTTCACTTAGGGATGTTGGCAACCTTCATGTAAGTATCCAATATCTTTCTAGAAAGAATTCAAACTAGGAAGACATCAGGGGAAAGCGGGGGGGGGGGTACCGATATCAATAATATTCATTCTGATTCATTTGAAATGAATGATACTCCTTCTCAACAGTAATTACGATGATGATGATGGTGGTGGTGGTTGTGTAGACTGCAGTTGTTATCAAAAAACATTGAGTCTGTGCAGATCAACCATTCTCATTAGTCACATTTCGTAACCATAAAGAAGGATTGTCCATACGATAGGTTGCTAGCTGTTGCAGTTTCCTCTCAACACCAGATTAACCGCCTGAGATGGGTGAAAGTCGACTTTGCAGATCACATAATATAACAAGCTAGTAGGTATACTCGGCATTGTCTGGGTCCACTAAAAAACAAAATAGATGTAAATTAGTGGACCTTGCAGATAACATCATATAACAAACTACTAGGGATATCCGGTGTTGCCAGGGTAACAAAATAAAAGATGCTAAATAGTGGGTATGACATTTATATCCTCAAAACACTAAAACTAGTCGTGAAATTTCTGTTTTTTACGTAATCTCACTTTTGGGTTGCTATCTGCTCTATGCAGGTAATTGAGCACTATGGATTATGGTTCAAGGGCAACACCAACAAAAAGACAGTTCTTTATCCTAGGTGCTACTGTGTTTAAACATACATGAAATTAAGGCGAGTACTACTAAAACACCCTTGACAAAATGTTTACTTTAATATAACATTAAAAATCATGTTTAGTTCTTAATAACAGAAAGAATTTTTATCAGGCTTACGCTTGCTGGTTAGATAATTGATTATTACAATACAGTTTGAAAATTGCAGAAATTTTTTTTTATTTAATTTTTTAAACTGGGTTCCTTTAAAATTTATTTCTGGTTATTTTTAAATTCCTGAAAACAAAATAAAAATATATAAAAATGAAGTCATTAGCTGGAATCGAAACTAAAACCTTCAGGTCAGTAGCATTTCATTCTACCAACTGAGCAAATTGATACAATCATTAGAAAACGTTTGAAATTAATCTATTTATTTGTTTTTATGCTTGGAAAGGAAAGAAATATACATACAGATGAAATGCATTAATGAAAGTACAATGAAATTTGCCCTCCCCCCTCTCCTCCCGGAACGAATTATTTTACATTTCTATCCCAAAGAATTAATAGTTTTTTTGTTTTTTTTATCTCTACTATTATATAAAAGTCGCTTTGTGTGTGTGTGTGTGTGTGTGTGTGTGTGTGTGTAAGAGAGTTTCTTATAGGTCCCAAAATGGCTGAGCCTATCTTTTGCAAATTTTACACAAACGTAATTTATATGTCTGGCAGTGTTCTTAGATATGTTTTGTACAGAAATTCATCCGATAAATATCGAAAATTGAAAAAAATCCGATCTTAAAAATAGTCTTTCTTTCTTCTCTTATAGATAAAAAAGAACTTTTACAATGGAATATTTTACGTTACACCAGTGTAACGTAAAATATTCCCCCGTAAAAATTCATAAGAGAAGAAAGAAAGACTATTTTTAAGATCGTCAAGCCCAATTATCAGCCGAGTGATATTGTAAACAAACTGACGGAATTTGATGAATGACATTATCATTATTTTTTTTTTTTTTCAAATTATTTCTTGTAATATATAATAATAATAATCAATCGAGGATTGATTATTATAATACATATACAATTTGCATAAATTAAAATATCATGTTTAAACGTATTGTATGATTGGGCAATGCTGGACGCCCAGCAATTTTAGACATTATACATCCAGGGCAATGTGTTAAATTGTGGAGGGGGGGGGGTTATATAAGACCGTGTATATACAGCACTAAATAAATGTATGTATGTGTGTATATAGTCGAATTGTATGTGTTTTTTACATGGTAGTCATTACTTATAAAGGCCTGGAAGCCACTCGAGGATAAGGGTTATTGCGTGTACATTAATCAATGGGATAGTATCGTAGTAATCGTTAGTAATGGAGATTTGATAAAGTGTCTTACTTAAGGGGGCGGTTTATCAGGAATTTGTTTATGTTGGACTTGAAGACATTCAAGTTGTAGTCAGGTGTGAAGCCGGCAAATGGAAGAGAGTTCCACTGGTGTGCACTTCTAAGAAAGAAGCTTTGTTCATGGAATCTATGTTTTGATTTAGGCACAGATAAAGAGTGGAGAAAATTATTGACAGTAGTTTCAGCCAGACGGGTGTTTCTCGTGAAAGATTGGCGAGGGGGGACGAGAGATTGGAGCTCAGACGAGCGCTTGCCGGGGAAATAATAAAACAAAGACGTGTTTATACATGTTTGTGACGTAGTTACATCGCGGAGAGGTTCTATATATATGTGTGTACTGTTTGTATCGTGATGTGTTTGAATGCGTATACGTGGCACTTCTGCATGTTTTAATCATAAACGGACCATATGTATGCATGTACGTTGTGTAACAGACTGCTGTCCTTGTATCCTAAATGCCTATTTTAGCAGCCCGTTATTCATCTAGGTGATGGTGCATGCGTTTCAGAACATATAACATAACAACATACCTGTTCTGCTATTGGTTCGTCAACAGTCCTTGAGAGAGCTGGAAACTGTTAGAAGGAACACACAAAACAGGACCCAAAGACAATATGAGATTTTATGTATTTATTTCACTCCCAGGTATTTGTCATAGCAGAGAAGTGATCGTCGATCTTGGCTTGGGGTGGTTTTTCTACGTTTCCATTCTGCGCCCCCCCCCTCATGGGGAGACCCATTTTAGTCCATTTGTCTCTCTTAGCATCTTAAATCCAACTCAACAATGCTTGTACAAACCGGAACACGTGACATGCTGCATGTCACTTCCAATCTCTGTTCACATCTTCTGGTGCAAACTTGACCACTCACAGTTTGACATGTTGTCAAAACATGACTTTAAATCTTGGTTGTCCACTCATCGATAGATAGATAGATAGATAGATAGATATACAGATTGATAGACAGACAGATAGATAACTAGACAGATAAATAGATAGATACACAGATAAACAGATAATTTACTGCTTCTGCCTGGCGACTCTCTAACAAATGCTGATTCAAAAAATACCAACTCTGCAGGGTTTTGTTTTATATTTTAAACTTTTAGCAATACATACATACATACATACATACATACATACAGACGTTTGCTCTTTATATAAGAGATGAACCAAATGTAAAAAAGCAAGTTATTTAAACATGAAAGATTTATTGTGGTTCTTATATTACAGTGTTCTTCTTTTCTTCTTAAAATATACACAATGATCGAAAAAACAAAAGAATTCTCCCAAAATAATTCTACATCATAGTTCTTTCTTTGATGTAGGCACCGTGTCGAAATCCAGAAATTTCTCTTGTCGTACCGCTGCCATAGAATAAATATCTGAAGAAAATTAAGGGAAATAAACATAAATAAAATAAACATAAATAAAAAACAAATAACAAATCTAAATTTATGTTTCCGAAATTTTGAGATGAAGATTTGATTATTGGCATTCTTTGGAGTACTGTTCTCATCTTGAGTGTTATTTTCACGTTTCGGTCGATGTAACCTCCAAACTAGATTTCTTCTTTTTTTTTTAATCTATGTATTTGGTGAAATTCAGTTGTAAATTACACTCTTCTGGAGGTTGAAGGTTCAATCATCAGTGCGGGTGACACCCAAAATACAATTGCGAATTACTTAAGACTTCTATCCAGTCATGGCTGACAAAACGAGAGCATGCTACCTACCCCTGTGGATTAAATAAAGGGTTCCGTTGAAATTCTGTGCAGATTCCAGAGTTTGATAGAAAGATTCCCAGATTTTGACAAGAAGGTCAGAGGTTGCATCAGCCAAAAAGTTGTGTTCAAAGAATTGCAAAATTCAAATAATACACATAAACAATCGTAATCTAAAACCTTCAGAATTTCACTATATTTTTCATATTGCTTTAACCCCTCTCCTCTCATCATTATTGAATTTCACATTTATGGGATTTAGGCCCCACACTAGAGAATTAACTAGTCTAGATCATTAATGTCCACCGGTGGTCCACAGCTTAATTTAGTTATCAAAAATTTTTTTTATATCTTTGATTTAAAACATTTTAAGTCCAATAAAATGTATTATATATATATATATATATATATATATATAGTAATTAATAAAATATATATGGTGATTAAGCTACACTGAATATTCGGTGTTTCATCCACTCTAGGACTCCTCAGGCTTATGCGCGAATTCTGTGGTTGTTTATCGTTTTTATTTTTATTTTTTTTTCGTTTTGAGCACTTTTGAAGTAAATACTTAAAGTTTACGCATAAATCTATACTTTCGTATATTAATTTTATGTGAGTAAATTAAGTAGTTATATATATATATATATATATATATATATATATTGAAGAAATTTGCATTATTTACATTTTATTTTATAATTTCATTATGCAATTTGGATTTTACAAAATAGCAGCAGAAAAAGGCCCTCCTGCGAAAAAAATAAATAATAAAAGTGAGACAAAGTGATGACTTCTTTTTATTAGGATTTGTCAAACAAGTTGATGTCAATAAACCAGTTTGTATTGAATGTGGTTTTGTTATGAGTAATGATTCCATGAAGAAGGCAAAGTTAGAGATTCACCAGAAAACAAAGCATCCATTATCTGTTGGTAGAGTAAAAAATATTTTGAGTTAAAATTGAAAGCTCAATCTGTAAAATTAGTTAACTTCTTCACAAAAGTGAACGCTTCTCCAGCTAAGATATTAAAACCTAGTTATATTGTGTCACACACAGAATAAATGTATCTTTTTTTTATTACAAGTCGCCACTTATCAAGGCTCAAAGGCCACCCAAGGATAAGGGTTAATGAGAGACGGTCGTCATTGGGACAACAGCGTAGTAATCGTTAATGGTGGAAATTGGTGATAGCATGATTATTTAAGAGGGTGGCTCAACAAGAACTTGTTTAAATCAGACGTCAAGACAACCATATTGTAGTCGGTTGGAAAGTAAGTAAGCAGAACAGAGTTCTAGGAAAGAAACTTTGTTAATGGAATCTGTTTAGATTTAGGCACAGAGAAAGGGTGAAATTGTTGATAGTGGTTGTAGTTAGAAGAGTGTTTTCGTGAAAGTTTGGCGAGGGGAGAGCATAGATTGAAGCTCAGACGAGCACTTGCCCTGAAATAAAACAAAAGCAACAATTTACAAAAGAAAAAAGAAAATAAAACACTAAGGGTAAATTTAAAATGACGCACGTGCGCCAAAAAGTATGTGCGTGTATTGCTTAATATCTGAAAAACTTGTTTGTGATAAATTTAAATGCGATATTTCTTTTCAGCATACCTGAAAACAATAAGTCATCATTAAAGGTGATTGTTAAGGTGGGAAGTAAGTAAAAATTTTCACAAAATTATTTTTACGGTTTTGCAGAATTTGAACTGGAAAAACAACTTTGGTGCTTGTTAAGATAGGGTTGACAGATCGATTTTTCTTTTAAATATGTCGTTTTAAGCAAATCTTGATCTGAAATGGAACACGTACATCAAATCTGTTGCCAAGGCCGCTGGAAAAATGGTAGGATCCTTCTAACGATCCAGTAGATATCTCATTGCTGATGCAATTCTCTATCTATATAAGAGCCAGGCACATCCAAGGATGGAGTACTGTTGCCACATCTGGGCAGCAGCTGCTAGAAAGGACTTGTCCTGCCTTGATAGAGTTCAAAGACTTCGTACCCTCATAGGAGATGTCCTTTTCTCTTCCCTGCAACCTCTATCTCACAGAAGAGATGTTGTGAGTTTGTCTCTGCTTTATCGTTATTTTCATGGCAAGTGCTCGACTGAGCTTCAATCTATCGTTCCCCCCTCGCCAAACTTTCACAAGAAATACCCGTCTAGCTGAAAACACTATCCAGCTGACTACAATATGGTTGTCTTCAAGTCCAACGTAAACAAGTTCTTGATGAACCGTTCCACTAAAGTTAACAAATTTACCGAATTTTGATTACTAATGATTACTATATTGTCCAATTGATTACTGTACACTTTTAACTCTTATCCTCGAGTGGTCTCTGGGCCTTGATAAATGGTGATGCCTATGTAAAAAAAAAGAAGACAATAAAGAGTTCAATTGCAGGGGACATAACTTACATAACGATGACTTTTTTTTTTTTTTTTACTAAAACACAATAGCAGTTGTTCTCAATGAATTTTCATAATTTTCGGATATACTATTTTGAACATGACAGTTAAGTACATAATATTGTCTTTGCTTAAAACGCCATATTAAAACAATTGAGTTGACTATCTCAACAAGCATCACAACTTTTGTCAAACTAAACCTAATACTTAGTTTATGGTTTAGAGTTATATTGAGTTGAGGTTATGGGAGAGAACAGTTCGTTTCATGTTCTGTAGAAATAATGAAAAAAAAATTAATGGCGAAATAATGTTTTTTTTTGCTAAAAGAAATATAGCTATAAGCCCTTTTACTAGAAAATTATAAAGTTGAGTTATCGTCCTTTCTCGACTTGTTTATAAAGATGGCAACTATATTTTTTCAGGTTTAGTTTTCATTGTAACATTTCACTAGGTGTAACAGAATTTTTGACACCCCTAACAGAAAACTCCAAACAAAATATAAAAAACTTGTAATTTCTCTTTTTAAAGTGGGTTGTTTATTTTCTGTATGGAATATACTTCCAAAATAAACTATTAAAGTTGTTTAAAACATAATAGAAATTTTTTTTATTTAAAAAAAAAAAAAACTGTACCGGTGCGCATTCAACCAGCCATTCTTTTTAACGTATGAAATCAATTGAATTTTACGAGTGAAATTTTTTTTTCAATTTTTAAACTTTAAAAATCTATCAAAATTTTTCTATTGGTTAAATTTTTACGATATTTTCAGTCAATGTGAAATTTTATGCTCTTTCCAATAAACCGAATCTAATATTTTAGACAAAGGTTTTTTTTTTTAAATTCACCCCCCCCCCGCCCCAATTTTGAAATGTCTATTAAAATTTAAATAATTAAAATTAAAGATAGATGTCCTCCCGAAAGATAGTAAGTGGATTTATTCAAGTTCATATACGGCATTTTTAATGGCCGATTATTCTGATACACCTAGCATTTCACATGTATAATAAAAATGGCTATAACTTAGTGTTTTAAGGTTGTAATAATAATCATTTTCGGTAATCTCCAAAAATACCGTTATGGCTTACAACATGGCCGCCAGAAGAGTCACGTGATCCGGTTGATCCAAAACATGAATCGTGCAAATGGAAAACGCAGCCTTGAAGGCAAACTTTGACAAACAATCACAATTTGTTTGTATTTAACTTTTTGGTGATATAATGTTGTTATAAAAATAGGCAAACTTTGAGAAACAATCTTAGGTTGTTTTTAGTTAAAACAGTGTTTATAAAAAGTATTTTATTCAGAACAAACAAGTGGTCGACTAGGTGTATCAGAATTTTAGGCGGAATTTTTGACACCCCCAACAAAAAACTGCGAATAAAATATATAAAACTCATAATTTCTGTTTTTAAAGTGGGTTGTCAATTTTCTTTATGAAATATACTTCCAAAATAAACTATTACAGTCGTTTAAAACATAATAGAAGTATTATTTTTTATTTTTTAAAAACAATGTTTACAAAATGTCTACGCACGTTCGTAGACATTTTGTAAACATTTAAAAAACAAACAAACTGTGATTGTTTCTCAACAAAAAATTAAATGACCGTTCTAAATAAATTATTTATTATTATGATATTGAAAAACTGTTTTTGTACTTAATTATTATGCTTGTTTGTCAAAGTTTGCTTTAAATTTGCGTTTTCCGGTTTCGTAATACGGCGATTCATGTTTTGGATCAACCGGATCACGTGACTCTTCTGGCGGCCATGTTGTAAGCCCTAACGGTATTTTTGGAGATTACCTCATTTTCTTAGTTTTTACTAAACCATGATTTTAGTAAAAATAAAATAAAAATTGTTTAAGAAGAATGCGGAAATACATTTCACTCTACATAATTTCGGTGACTGAAATAGGAATGAACCATAAATCGCAGTCTTCAAATCAAGTCTTGGATTATAAAGTAAAGAAGAAAAAAAAAGTTTTTATGTAGGTTGTTGAAATAAGTATACCGTCAAACGAATAGGTTTGCAATTCTGAATTTTTTAGATGAGATGTGAATGCTTGTGTTATCTTGATTAATCGGACCATTATTCTCATCCTGGGTGTTATTAGCACAACGTTTCGGTCGCTGCAACCTGCGACCTTCTTCAAATGTTGAAAACATGCTTCTTTTTCTCTAACAAGGAAAAGAGCGTTGTAATGCATTGCAGAGCCTCTGCAATGCATTACAAGAAGTTTGTTTTACAATAGATTAAAGTACGAAAAAGAGGTCATGGTCAATATACATATATAACAAATAAATGTTATCAAAGGTAAGATAAGTTATTCTTCTACCTAAAAAGTATTTAGTGTTTTTACTTATTTTAAAACGTTTATTCGGTTCGAAAAAAAAAGGGTACTCATGCAGAGAGTGATCCGATCCGTGCTGAAATAATAACGTTATTTAAAATGCCATTCTTAACATGGGGAGGGGAGGGTGTTTTGTACATATTCTGTACTTTAACCTTACGCTTGAATAAAAAACATAAAACTTTAATTAAACGTGGAAATACGATTTAAAAAATAGAGCGGATCACTCTCTGCATTAGCACCGAAAAAAGTAATGTTGAGTGCTGCTTCTGCTGCTACGCGAGAACAAGAAAAATGTCCGCAACTTGAATCTTACCCTTTTTCTGAAGTCTCAATAATGACTTAAAAATAAATAAAACAAAATACTGTTAGAACATCCACCCAATAAATGTTATGTTAAATATTTCATCCCAGTCATCCGTAGAACAAAGCGAAGAAGCACCTGCTAATAACATATCGTACATTTTTTTGTACTTTTTTTTCGAAATGAATAAAAAAAAAATCTGCATTTTATTAAATAAATGACAAAATAACACACAAAAATTATTATTAATGATAATCATTCCAATGTTATTATATCATATAAGTATGAATTATCGAAAGACACGCACCAAAAACCCGCAGAGGTTAAACAGTAAAGGATACAGATCGAAAGTACGCATCCACCAATCAGGAAACCCGTGAAAAGATTTCGTTTCTTTAAATTCTTCACGCTTTTCGCCCGTTCCCTGTTAATTTGTTCTAATTTCCGGATGAAATATTTCTGGGAGTCAGTCATGGTTTGAAATTCCTTTTGCATATTTACTTTCGGCATACGATCGCTGTTATGGTTCGCCATGTTGCTGCAGGTCGACAGGAAGTCGACTCTTTCGACCTGATAAGGAATAACTAATGCAGAAGAAGGAGAAAAAAAATGAAGCGTGTGCTCGACATGAGTAATCGAAAGTCACATGGACTTAAAAAAAATTTTTTTTTCGTTTATTATGGCCTGGTAGACCAACACAACACTTACCTTAAAAAAACTTCTTTAGTTAGGTTTTCGGGTGTGCTGAAAGCGAATATCGCACTTAAAATTGGGGCCGGCAACTAGTTTTCGCGATACTGAAAAGATACTTTTCCGCATGTTTTATGTAGTAATAGAACACGGCGGCCATATATGTTCAAAACAGAAACAACGTCATGAATTTTCAAGATAATGAAGAGTTCAGTTTTTTTATGCATAAAATATATGCGCGCTTGCGTAGAACAATGGCCACCACTTAAAAAAATAAAGAATCTTAATATCCGGAAAACTACTTAGTAGATGGAAATTTAAACGCAATATTCTTTTTCAGCATACCCTAAAACCCACGAAAGTTGTCATTTTAAAGGAAAATGTTAATGTGAAAACCAAGTACAAACTTACAAATATGGACAAATATGGCTGTCGCGTTATATTACTGCATGAAACATGCGGAAAAGTATCTTTTCAGTATCTTAAGAGATAGTTGCCGTCCCTAATTTTAAATGCGATATTCGTTTTCAGCACACCCAAAAGCCTGTAGAGAACAAGTTTTTTAAGGTAGGTTTTGTGTTGGTCTACCAGGCTATAATTACTTTTTTTACTTTTCTTTCACCTCGTCAAAGTGACGACTTGTACAAGTTTTCGGATATGCTGAAAACGAATATCACATTTAAATTTAGGGCACACAAGTATTTTTCTGGATATTAAGACCTTTATTATTCAATGTAATCCATTGTTTTCATTGGCGGCCATGTTTTTCCCCCACTGAACAAGTACTAATGCGCATGTATGTTACAAACACCCCCTCCTCCCCATGTTAAGACTGACATTTATTTTGTAAGACATTGAAAAAAAAATGTCTTAATATCCAGAAAACTATTTGTCTGCCCTAAATTTGAATGTAATATTCGTTTTCAGCATACCTGAAAATTTCTGAAAGTTGTCATTTTAAATGTAAATGTTAATGTAAAAGAAAGTAAAAATTTGTCGTCACATTATGTATTTCTGAAGGTATTTAACCCCCTCCCCGCAAAAACAGATGTATGCCTGAGTTTTTTTTTTTTTTTTTTTTTGAAGAGAAGAGTGTGCATGTCAGTTCATGAGATTTCATTATAATTATTATTGCTTGTATATCTGTACACTCTACCCATAAAAAATATGACACCGTTCTGAGAGGAGAACATATGCCCAGAAAACAGATATTAACCACCCACCCCAATGGAGGGTGTAATGTCCGAGAAGATGATTAATATTACATAGAAGTAAAGAGACTTATTATTTTCCACTTAAATGTCAAAATTAAATAAGGTGCTGAAAAAGAAGAGAGCCTTTCCTAGAACTGCCCGCATGTGGAACACTGATCCATTGGTCTGCTTCCTGCCCGACTACAATATGGTAGCCTTCTAATCGAATGTAAACAAGTTCTTGTTGAGCCCTCCCCTTAAATAATCCAAATTCTACCTAATTTACACGATTAACAATTACTACATTACCACCTTACGTTCATTAACCTTTATCCTCCAGTGGCCTTTTGGCCTTGATAAGTGGTGACTCCCAAGTAAAAAAAAAAAAAAAGAAAAGAGTCACTATTTTGTTTAAATGCTCACAGAACATCAAGAAATATTGTGGAGTGGTTAAAGCAACATAGAGTGAGAGGGGCGACAGAAATACATATCTAAGAGAGGAATGAGTGACTTATTCAAGTTTTTTTTTTTTTTCACTCATGTTCACCCCGTACAAAACATATCGCCACTTGGACGTGCGCGAGCCTTTTCTAGTCTCACACAAAAACACACATTCACATTTCAAGCTATATTAGTTGTCGCATACATACGCGCACACAAACATATATTCACGTTTGCGTACATACACTCACATTCACGTGTATATATACACACGCTAACGTACACACATGTACTCGCACACGTACGCACACAGATGGACGACGTCACTTCCTTTCAAAGGAAATCCACACATGCGCAAAAGACCACCGGAAACAAGTATAAAAGGAAGAGACAAGCTGTTTCTAACCCTTTTACGCTCAACTTTCGAGCTGGTCGGTCTACGGACCGACCGCGCGTACCTCACGCCATTTACTACTATGTGGGACAAAAAGCTAACAGACTGTACGTACACATTCTCACTCTTTCTCTCTCTATCTACTGCTGGTCCCTGAGAACACCTTCACGTAGCTGACTGCTAACATGGCGTACAGCTTAACCCACTATCTTTTTCTGTGTCTACACGCTGGACTATCATTCCAATTTCCACTACATCACTCACTTCTTTTCCCACGTGCGAACAAACGATAGTGACCCGAACGTGAGATGAAAACACATTTTCCTTTTTCCTTCTATAATACCAGTCCCGCAACAAACGATGGTTACACCCACGCGGACATGAACACATGTTATATCTAAAACATTCATTCTTTCAACAGTAAATAAACGACGTTTATCTTATCCATCAATTGAGTTTTTGTTTCCTTCAATTCCATTCATTTCATTATTCTTTTGTAACGAGATTGGGATTTATATATCCTAGTCCCCTACAGATGTAAGGGGCTACTATTTAGAGCCATATCTTGGAAAGATTAACAAGATATTTGTTTATGTTACATTTAAACTTCTGCATATCAGTACAGCCAGGGAAGCAGGCAGCAGAAAGGGAATTCCAAAGTCTAGCTGTTCGAGGGGAGAAACTATTAGAATAGAAAGCTTTCTGGCATTTAGGGACAACAACAGTGAAGGGGGTGAAATCTTATTGCTAAACAGGTTTGTCGGGGATATGTACGTCGAGGGGTACAAGTGAAAACGAGTTCATCAGAACACATTCCATTAAAATATTTGTAAAACAGGCACAGTGATGCAACATTGCGGCGATGAGACAGGGGCTGGAGCTTAGTTGATAAAGTGGGACCGATTAGATTGACAACTGTTTTTTGGACTTCATCCAAGAGGGAGAGACTAGTGGTAGATGCACCAGCCCAAATGTAGCAACAATACTCCATGCATGGGCGAATGGTGGCCTTGTAAAGTTACGGGATACTCTCAGGTGTGAGTAGTTTTCTAGCAGGATAGAGGATACCCACCTTCTTTGCAGCAGCCTTTGTAATGTCCTCTATGTATTTGTTCCAGTTCATATTGCCCGCAAATGTTAGGTCGAGGAGTTTGAAAGTAAAATTCTCAGGTAGAATGCTATTTGTCATGGCTATAGGGGGTTGGGGAGGCGTCTTGTAATTGTTAAAGGAGAGCAGCTTAGTTTTACTAGCATTTTATGTTGCCATCCATTTGCATCTCCATTCCATTATAGTCTGGATGTCATTTTCTAACAATTCTGTCATTGTCTTAGATTTATGTACATCTATTCTTCCCTCATGCATATTATAAAGCTTGTATACTCAGCAAATATATCCATTTTGGACACAACATTATCAGGGAGGTTGTTTACGAATATCAGGAATAATAAAATTAATTTAAAAAAACCTACTCTTTTCAAACATAACTCAATTCTAGAACTAAAGTAATTTTTAGCATGTATTTTGTATTATTAAAACATATAGGAAAAAGACTTTAGGGAAACAAACGTTTATTAACTCATATTTAGCATTTACAGTAGATAGCCTAAAATGACTTTGCATTTGGTAATAAAATTAAGGTTATAGTCAGCTAACGTACTTCCTAATTTCCGGCCTAGTGTACTGGAAGCAGTAACAAGGCAAATCAGTTTCTTCGCTTTTTTTTTCTCACTCCGATATCTGTCATATATTTGTTATTTAATTTTAATAATTTTATTTTTTTTATCTTTCATAAATATATAGTCATTATGTAAATTTTTTTTTTTTTTTTTTTTTTACACGGTGGTCACCACTTATCAAGGCCCGGAAACCACTCAGGGATAAAGGTTATTGCAAGTACAGTACGTTAGTGTGGAGATTTGATGAAGTGTTTACTTAAGGGGGCGATTCATTAGGAATTTGTTAACGTTGGACTTGAAGACATCCAAGTTGTAGTCAGGTGGGAAGCAGGCAGACGGAACAGAGTTCCACAGGCGTGCAGTTCTAAGAAAGAAGCTTTGTTCATGGAATCTACGTTTTGATTTAGGCACAGATAAAGAGTGGGGGAAACTTTTCACAGTGGATTCAGCTAGACGGGTGTTTTTCGTGAAAGATTGGCAAGGGGAGACCAGAGATTGGAGTTCAGACAAGCATCTGCCATGGGAATAACGATAAAACAAGGATAGGCTCGCAACGTCTCTTCTGTGGGAGAGAGGTTGCAGGGTAGAGAAAAGGGCATCCCCCACTAAACCATGAAGTCTATTTTGTACTCTGTCAAGGCAGGATAGGCTGTTTTTAGCAGCTCCTGCCCAGATATGGCAGCAGTATTCCATCCTTGGACGTACTTGGCTTTTATTTATGAATTTAAATAAAAACTTTTATTTTTAAAATTAAAAATTACTTTTATTTTTATAATTTGAAAAACATATTTCTCATAAAATTTCAAATCAAATAAAAACTTTGATTTTTTAAAAATTTTGTTATTAAAAGTGCAGATAAAGACTGATTGTGTTGTTTTTATCATTTTATAATTTTGTTAATTTTTATTGTATACTATTTCAATAATGTCATTTTCTTATATTTTATTTCAATAAATCGCTTTATGATAGAAATACTGAAGAACAATAAAAGTGGGGTCGTACTAAAAATGTACGTCTACTTTATGTCCGTCTAATTGCTGCTGCTCCTGATGATTATGAAGCAACTTCTTTAAAGCCACTTCCGGTTTTTGCCAGTGGAAATTATCGTGTGCTATTTAAAACATATATATATATATTATCTTTGTTAAAGAAAATAATATAATGTTCGGACAAGTGATCTTTTCCTAAGAATTTGTAAAATACAATAACAGATCTGCATAAAATAAAATTAGAATTATATTTAGTAATTTACACTAGATTTTGGGATTCAAAAACAAGAAAAGAATCGAGTTTTCGACCATGCGCATGCTGTTTGTTTTGTTTTTGCGTTAAACATTTTTGTAAAAAAAATCTTTTTTTTTATTTTTTTATTTTCAGAATTAGGGAAATATTTAAAATAATAATAATAATAATAAAATACGAGTCAAAAGTACACTCTGGCCTACAAAAATGCCCGGACGGTCCCATCGACATTTCCAAGTACGGGCGCCTCGGGCGACTAGCAACAGCAGAGCACAGCAGCACTAGCAGTTATCTAATGCCTTTCGAAGTATTCTAAAACATAGGAAAAGAAAAAAAAAAGCGTAACAGAAGATTAGGTGACTACTGACTCGGTGTGAGCAAAAAACGCTATTGTTCCAGTTGTTTTTTTTTTGTTTTTCTTTTTCACTGTTTTGTGTTCGTTTTTAGTATTATATTATAACACTTATAAAAATATATCACTTTATGAAATATTTATTTATATTTGGCAAGGTTTACTTGAAATGTCCACAAGATAGCGGCTGTGAACGAATGTAAAAAATGAAAATGGAACGGAACGCACATTTAAGCGAAACGAAATTATCGCGTCAATAATAATAATAATAATAATAATAATAAGCGTGTATTAATTTTTAACTAATCAATACTTGTTATGAATATGTTAAAAAAAAACACAGTAGTGCTAGTGCTTACTTTTGTTTGTTTTTTTTTTGTTTTTTTTTGGTAAATAAAATTTGTTTTCTTAGGGGTTTTGGGGTCGCTGACAACGAGCCTGATATTCAACCCCGTGTAAATTGACCGTTTGCATGGTATTAACCCCTGAACGTTTGGACTACGCACGAGCGCGCGGTAGCATACACAAATTTACATTGGTCGTCGCTCGTCGACAAGTACTTTTCCTAATATTAATGCGTGCGTGTTGTTTACACTGGTCGCCATGTGTGCGCACGCAAAAACAACACATGGCGACCAGTGAAAACAACACGCACTGGATTAACGCATTAATATCAGGAAAAGTACTTGTCATCACTTTAAAGACAGGTGTGGAGGTTGACCTAATGTCAAGTCGTTTATGCGCTCGCGCGTTGTCCTAGGGTTTAGGTGTTAATACCATGCAAACAGTACATTTGCGACGGTCTTGAATATCAGATTCGTTCTCAGCGACCCCAAAACCTCCTTAAAAACAGTTGTTTTTAGTTGGGACTATTATGGTATTAAACCATATATTTACCTTTTCTTTTGGTTGTTGTTTATTTTTTTCCACTAGTCTAAGTTTCATGTAACAATTTAATAAAGAAAACATACAGAAAAAATGAAATAACAGAGAAATATTTGTTTTTTTTTCTTTTTCATTTATTTTTTTTTAATTCAACTAGGCTGTACTTTCGCATGACGATTTAATAAACAAAAAAATACAATAAAAATTAGATTTCATGTTCAATCTCTGCATAATTACCGAAAGAAAACAATGAAATAAAAAAAAGTAAAAACTTCTCTTATAGTCTTCTCAATTATTAAATCATTTCTCTCTGATAGGTTCATAAGAGTAGTAGTTGATGGGCAAAAATCAGAAGCCCACAGTATTAATGCTGGAGTCCCTCAGGGGCCCATCTTTGGCCCAACTCTTTTCCTGATCTACATTAATGATCTTACAAATCACATCATAGACATTTATGCTGATGACACTACCAGCACATCTAATACAGTAAACGACCAAGTTCTCTCCGATTCTCTCTCCTCTGATCTTGATCACCTTGTACAATGGGAAAAGGAGTGGCTGCTTACTTTAAATGCATCTAAAAGCAAGCTTCTATCTTTGCATCATCAACGTTCTGACCCCCATCTGGTATCAATTAAAATGAATGGCTCTCGTCTTGGGGAGGCCTCAAGTTTTGACAAACTTCTGGGCTTGATCTTTACTCCTGATCTTAAATGGAACTCGTACATCAAATCTGTTGCCAAGGTTGCTGAAAAAATGGTGGGATCCTTCTATCGATCCAGTAGATATCTCACTGCTGATGCAATTCTCTATCTATATAAGAGCCAGATACGTCCAAGGACGGAGTACTGTTGCCACAGGAGCTGCTAGAAAGGACTTGTCCTGCCTTGATAGAGTTCAAAATAGACTTCGTGGCCTCGTGGGAGATGTCCTTTTCTCTTCACTGTAACCTCTATCACACAGAAGAGATGTTGCAAGTTTGTCTGCTGTATCGTTATTTTCATGGAAAGTGTTCGCCTGAGCTTCAATCTATGGTCCCCCTCGCCAAACTTTCATAAGAAACACTCGTCTAGCTGAAAACACTATCAATAATTCCCCCACTCTTTATTTGTGCCTAAATCTAAACGTAGATTCCATGAACAAAGCTTCTTTCTTAGAATCGCACACCTGTGGAATCGTCTTCCGTTTTCCTGCTTTCCAGTTGACTACAATATGGTTGTCTTCAAGTCCAACGTAAACAAGTTCTTGATGAGCCATTCCACTTGTTAACAAATTTACCGAATTTCCATAACTGACGATTACTATATTGTCCAATTAATTGCTGTACACTCTTAACCCTTATTCCCGGAGTGGTCTCTGGGCCTTGATAAGTAGTTATGCCTATGTAAAAAAAAAAAAAAAAAAAAAAAAAAAAAACCTTTTGTTTTCGTTTTTTTTTTGTTTTTTTTCCAAATAGGATTTTATCAGCAGTGGACCAGTGGAGTCTTTTTTTTTTTTTTTTAATGCTGTAAATCTGCATAAAATAAAAAATAGAATCAGTTTTTTTTTTTTTTTTAATTCTTATGCCTAAAACAATAAGCAATTGTTGCCGCGCCAGCATTCACCTGTAGGGACGCCCTAGGCGACTAACAGCTAGATAATCCCTTTTAATGTTTTTCTGAAACTTTTATCACAATATTATAATGTTGGATAATCGAAACTGTCCTTTAAAATTGAAGAAAACTATTTGTTTATTTTTACGCTAGTTTAATTTTTAATAGTAGATCCCCCACCTCCAAAAAAAAAAAAAACAACAACAAACAAGCAGTGTTCATCAAGTTGCTTTATTCTACAAAATTCTCGGGCAGAAATATTGCGTTCAAATCTATACGTACATAGCAAGCAATCTATACGGACATAGCAAGCAATCTATACGTACATAGCTAGCAATCTATGTACGTATAGATTGCTAGCTATGTACGTATAGATTGCTTGCTATGTCCGTATAGATTGCTTGCTATGTACGTATAGATTTGAACGCAATATTTCTGCCCGAGAATTTTGTAGAATGAAGCAACTTGATGAACACTGCCTGTTTTTTTTTTTTTTGTTTTTTTTTTGTTTTTTTTTTTGAGGTGGGGGATCTACTATTAAAAATTAAACTAGCGTAAAAATAAACAAATAGTTTTCAAATTTAAGGGACAGTTTCGATTATCTAACATTATAATATTGTGATTAAAGTTTTAGAAAAAATAATAAAAGGGATTATCTATTAGTCGCCTACAGGTGAAAATGCCGACTCGAAAGCGATTGCTTATTGTTTTGGGCATAAGAATTACAAAAAAAAAAGAAAAGAAAAACTGATTCTAGTTTTATTTCATGCAGATTTCCAGTATTTAAAAACAAAATTGTTACAAAAAAAAAAATAATAAAATAAAAAAACTCGATTGTTGATTAAGTTCTATTTCGAAAAAAAAAAAAAAGAAATTTTTACTTTTTTTACTTTATTGTTTTCTTTTGGTAATTATGCAGAGATGGAACATGAAATTTCATTTTTACGGTATTTTTTTGTTGATTAAATATTTATGCGAAACTAGTTTAGTTGAATTTTCCAAAGTAAAAGAAAAAAACATTTTTTAGTTATTTCATTTCATTTTTTCGGTATGTTTTCTTTATTAAATTGTTACGTAAAACTTAGACTAGTCGAAAAAATAAACAACAACCAAAAGAAAAGGTAAATATGTAGTTTAATACCATATAGCCCCAACCAAAAACAATTGTTTTTTAAGGAGGTTTTGGGGTCACTGACAACGAATCTGATATTCAAGCCCGTCGCAAAATTACTGTTTGCATGAATGCATGGTATTAACACCTAAACCCTGGTACAACGCTCGAGCGCATAAACGAATTAACATTAGGTCAACCTCCACACTTTTCTTTAAAGTGATGACAAGTACTTTTCCTGATATTAATGCGTTTATTATCCAGTGTTTTGCGTGTTGTTTTCACTGGTCGCCATGTGTTGTTTTTGCGTGCGCGAAAACAACACATGGCGACCAGTGTAAACAACACGCACGCATTAATATTAGGAAAAGTACTTGTTGACGAGCGACGACCAATGTAAATTTGTGTATGCTACTGCGCGCTCGTGCGTAGTCCAAGCGTTCAGGGGTTAATACCATGCAAACGGTAAATTTACAACGACAACAACAGCGACCCCAAAACCCCTAAGAAAACAACAACAAAAAAAAAACAGAACAAAAGTAAACACTACTGTGTCTTTTTTTTTTTAACATATTCATAACAAGTACAGATTAGTTAAAAATTAATACACGCTTATTATTATTGACGCGATAATCTCGTTTCGCTTAAATGTGCGTTCCGTTCCATTTTCATTTTTTACATTCGTTATCGTTCACAGTCGCTCGCTATCTTATGGACATCTCAAGTCAACCTTGCCAAATATAAATAAATATTTCATAAAGATGTATTTTTATGAGTATTATAATATAATACTAAAAACGAACACAAAACAGTGAAAAAAAAACAAACAAAAAAAACTGAAACAATAGCGTTTTATTTGCTCACACCGAGTCGGCGAGTCAGTAGTCACCTAATCTTCCATTACGCTTTTTTTTTTACTTTTTCTATATGTTTTACATATGACTAAAAACCGTTTTAGAATACTTCGATAACTGATAGTCGCCCGAGGCGCCCGTACTTGGAAATGTCGATGGGACCGTCCGGGCATTTTTGTAGGCCAGAGTGTACTTTTGACTCGTATTTTATTATTATTTTAATATTTCTCTAATTTTGAAAATAAAAAAAGCAAAAAAACAACATTTTTTTACAAAAATGTTTAACGCAAAAACAAAACAAACAGCATGCGAATGGTCGAAAACTCGATTCTTTTTTTGTTTTTGAATCCTCCAAAATCTAGTGTAAATAACTAAATATAATTCTAATTTTATTTTATGCAGATCTGTTATTGTATTTTACAAATTCTTAGGAAAAGATCACTTGTCCGAACATTATATTATTTTCTTTAACAAAGATAATATATATATATGTTTTAAATAGCACACGATAATTTCCACTGGCAAAAACCGGAAGTGGCTTTAAAGAAGTTGCTTCATAATCATCAGGAGCAGCAGCAATTAGACGGACATAAAGTAGACGTACATTTTTAGTAAGACCGATAAAAGTGGATGAACTGATTTGCTTTCTCACTGTTTCCGGTAGCGCTCTGCGCCGGAAATTAGGAAGTACGTTAACTGACTATAATCAAAATTAATTTTCCAAGGAGATGGAGTTTTACAGTCAATCACATGATGATAACGCAGTAGCCGGGTCTGCTTCTGACTGTTGCTAAGTAACAATTAGAATTGTGTTAAATTTAATTTCAAAAACTTTTAATCTAAATTGATTAATTTGATTCTAAATATTTAAAAAAAAAAAAGAAAAGAAAAAAAACACTTTAAAAGAATGAAAATAATTTAAATTAAGGTTTTTTTTTCCCTTTATTTTTACCGAGAGTTATCTCCCTTGGATTATAACTAATATCAGGCCTTTTCAAATCTGAGAGAGAACGTATATTTATGAGACTTCCACGAAACCTGTTGCATATTTTAGGGGGCAACTTTTCTGAAATACAACTTTTGTCCGAAAACGAAATGAAAACCATTTACACATTTATTCAAATAGAAAATATGTTTTTCTTTGCGTATCATAGCGAAAATCTATAGACAAAATCGGCATTTATATATTATATTAACGAAAAAATATTGAATTTCAAGTGAAACAAATGGTACCTACGTAATTGGCAGGTCTCAAATAGTAACATATCCAAAAATTATGAAAAACGATATGGTAGAAAAATAATTATTTATGAAAAAAGAAATTTGTGAAAGGAAACAAAATCAATTTGCTTTTGTTTTTTGTTTTTTACTTGGGAGTCATCACTTATCAAGACCCAAAGACCACTCGAGGATAAGAGTTAATGAATGTAAGGTGGTAGTGTAAATTGGGTAAAATTAGATTATTTATGGGGATGGCTCAACAAGAACTTGTTTACATTGGATTTGAAGGTTACCATGTTGTATTCAACTGGGAAGCAGGCCAGCGGAATAGTGTTACACAGGCGGCAGTTCTTGAAAAGAAGCTTTGTTCATGCAATCTCCATTTAAATAGAGAGCGGGGGAAATCGTTTATAGTGGTTGTAGCTAGTCGAGTATATTTTGTGAAAGTTTGGCATAGATTGGAGTTCAGTCGAGCACTTGCCATGAAAATAACGATAGAGCAGGCTCACAACATCTATTCTGTGGGAAAGAGGTTGTAAGAAAGAAAAGAGCATCACCTTTTAAACTATCTATATTACACTTACTAAAAATGAGATAAGTTGACAGGGGAGATTATTGAGTTCTGTTGCTTACGTCACGTGATGAACGTAATGCAAAATGTCGGACAAAATTTGTTCCCCCATATAAACTTTATTGAAAACTGTTTTTCATTAACAATTATTGTTTTTTTTTTTTTTTAAAGTTTTTTTTTACAAGGAAGTCACCACTTATCAAGGCCCGGAGGCCGGTCGGGGATAAAGGTTATTGTGTGTACAATTATCAATGGGATAATATCGTAGTAATCGCTAGTAATGGAGATCTGATAAAGTGTCTTACTTAAGGGGGCAGTTCCTCAGGAACTTGTTTATGTTGGACTTGAACACATCCAAGTTGTAGTCAGGTGGGAAACAGGCAAACGGAAGAGAGTTCCACAGGCGTGCACTTCTAAGAAAGAAGCTTTGTTCATGGAATCTACATTTTGATTTAGGCACAGATAAAGAGTGAAGAAAATTACTGACAGTAGTTTCAGCTAGACGGGTGTTTTTCAGGAAAGATTTACGAGGGGAGACCAGAGATTGGAGCTCAGACGAGCACTTTCCATGGAAATAACGATAAAACAACGACAGGCTTGCAACATCCCTTCTGTGGGAGAGAGGTTGCAGGGAAGAGAAAAGGGCATCCTCCACTAGGCTATGAAGTCTATTTTGTACTCTGTCAAGGCAGGATAGGCTGTTTTTAGCAGCTCCTGCCCAGATATGGCAGCAGTATTCCATCCTTGGACATACTTGGCCTTTACATAGATAGAGAATTGCATCAGCAGAGATATCTACTGGAGCAGTAGAAGGATCTCACCATCTTTCCAGCGACCCTGGCAACAGATTTGATGTACGTGTTCCATTTCAGATCAGGAGTAGTCAAACTCAGTTGTATCAATTAAGATAAAAATGAAATGTAATAAGTCCTCAAATGTACCTCTCCATCGTACAGTATACCAATACACTATGGCTGACTGGGATAGTTTCCGTACATTTATATCGGATCTTCCTCTGCGTTCCATGTTTAAAAAGGATGTGTCGTCTATAGTATCAGACTTGACAGAATGGTTAATTGTAGGTATAGACAATTTCATACCCTCAAAAAAGTTCCAGCAAAAACCTAACAGCCAGCCATGGTTTTCTCTAGAATGTGCTGCTGCTATTGCGTACAGAAATTACTTTTTCCACGGCTTCCAACGTAATAGATGTATGGAAACTAAAGCCGCTTTCAGGACTGCCAGTAACCATTGTAAGAAAGTAATAAAGAACGCAAGAGAGTTGTATGCTCAGTCCATCAAGTCCAAAGTAGTTGAGCAGCAGCTTGGTTCCCACCAGGTTTGGCAAATTGCAAACAGAATCCTGAACAGAAGCGTGTGCTCTATCCCAACTATCATCAATGGACCTGAGTTAATCTTGTCAGCATCAGACAAAGCCAAACTCTTTGCCAAGAACTTTGCAGCCAATTCTACCCTTTGCCAACCCCCAATATTTCCTCCTGTATCAGAAAACACACTATGTGATATACAAATATCTGTATGTGATGTTGCCAAACCTTGATTCCAATAAAGCGACCGGCCCTGACGGTATTCCAATTATAGTACTCAAAAAACTTCAACCAGAACTAGCACCCATACTTACAAAACTGTTTAAACGTTGTCTTAAGGAGAATTGCTTCCCATCACCCTGGAAAATCTCATCAGTATGCCCTGTATTTAAGAATTCAGGTGATCGTTCATCCCCCTCTCAGTACAGGCCAATAAGTCTCCTGTGCGTCATGAGTAAGTTGCTGGAATCTGTGTTAAATAGAGAAGTAATCAACCATCTCAGCAAAAATAACCTTCTTAGTGACACACAATATGGTTTCCGTTCTGCTAGATCTACAGCAGATGTGCTTACAGTTATATCTCATAGGATTAGCGAATCTCTTGACAGAGGCAACCTTTCTAGGGCAATTGCTCTTGACATATCAAAGGCCTTTGATAGGGTATGGCATAAAGGTTTACTTCACAAGATCTCCAGCTATGATATAGCTGGAAATGTCTTCTCAATTATTAAATCATTTCTCTCTAATAGGTTCATAAGAGTAGTAGTTGATGGGCAAAAATCAGAAGCTCACAGTATAAATGCTGGAGTCCCTCAGGGGTCCATCCTGGGCCCAACTCTTTTCCTGATGTAAATTAATGATCTTCCAAATCACATCCTTACATCATTCGTAGACATTTTTGCTGACGACACTACCATCTATGGTAGCACATCTAAGACAGTAAACGACCAAGTTCTCTCCAATTCTCTCTCCTCTGATCTTGAGCACGTTGTACAATGGGGAAAGGAGTGGCTGGTTACTTTTAATGCATCTAAAACCAAGCTTCTATCTTTACATCATCAACGTTCTGATCCCCATCTGGCATCAATTAAAATGAATGGCTCTCGTCTTGATCTTAAATGGAATACGTACATCAAATCTGTTGCCAAGGCCGCTGGAAAAATGGTCGGATCCTTCTATCGATCCAGTAGATATCTCACTGCTGATGCAATTCTCTATCTATATAAGAGCCAGATACATCCAAGGATAGAATAATGTTGCCACATATGGGCAGGAGCTGCTAGAAAAGACTTGTCCTGCCTTGATAGGGTTCAAAATAGACTTTGTGGCCTGGTGGGAGATGTCCTTTTCTCTTCGCCGCAACCTCTATCTCACAGAAGAGATGTTGCGAGTTTGTCTCTGCTTATCGTTATTTTCATGGAAAGTGTTCGACTGAGCTTCAATCTATGGTCCCCCCTCGCCAAACTTTTACAAGAAACACTAGACTAGCTGAAAACACTATTAATAATTCCCCCCCTCTTTATCTGTGCCTAAACCTAAAAGTAGATTCCATGAACAAAGCTTCTTTCTTAGAACTGCACGCCTGTAGAACTGTCTTCCGTTTTCCTGCTTTCCAGCTGACTACAATATGGTTGTCTTCAAGTCCAACGTGAACAAGTTTCTGATGAGCCGTTCCACTTAAGTTAACAAATTTTATTATTAGGTTGGCACAAAAATAATGTCGTTTTTTGACGTTCAAGTTCATGTCAAAAAACAACATTATTTTTGCACCAACCTAATTGGATTATTCCGACTACTGTTCTCATCTATAGTATTATTTTGGGCCAATATAACATCTGATCTTCTTCAGGTGTATTTACCGATACCATTACTATCGATTACTATATTGTCCTTTTGACTACTCTACACTCTTTAACCCTTATCCTTGAGTGACCTATCGGCCTTGATAAGTGGTGATGCCTATGTAAAAAAAAAAAAAACCCTAAAAAACCCCGGAAGCTTGTTAAAACATGGAGCCTCCCCAAGACGAGAGCCATCCATTTCAATTGATGCCAGATGAGGAGCAGAGCATTCATGATGTAAAGATAGGAGTTTGGTTTTAGATGCATTAAAAGTAACCAGCCACCTCTTCCCCTATTGTACCACGTGCTCAAGATCAGTGGAGAGAGAATCAGAGAGAACTTTGTCATTTACGGCCTTTGATGTGTAGCCATAGATGGTCGTGTCATCAGTATAGATGTCAACGAATGATTTAAGTATATGTTTTAGGAGATCATTGATGTAGATCAGGAAGAGAGTTGGGCCCAGGATTGACCCTTGAGGGACACCAACATTAGTACTGTGGGCCTCTGATTCTGTCGCGAGTTTGTCTCTGCGTTATTTTCATGGCAAGTGCTCGACTGAGCTTCAATCTCTGGTCCCCCTCGCCAAACTTTCACAAGAAACACTCGTCTAGCTGAAAACACTATCAATAATTTCCCCCACTCTTTATCTATGCCTAAACCTAAACATAGATTCCATGAACAAAGCTTCTTTCTTAGAACTACACGCCTGTGGAACTGTCTTCCGTTTTCCTGCTTTCCAGCTGACTACAATATAGTTGTCTTCAAGTCCAACATAAGCAAGTTCTTGATGAGCCGTTCCACTTAAGTTAACAAATTTACCAAATTTCCATTACTAAAGATAACTATATTATCCAACTGACTATTGTACACTTTTAACCCTTATCCTCGAGTGGTCTCTGGGCCTTGATAAGTGGTTATGCCTATGTAAAAAAAAATCTTTCAGATTTGGCGAGTTATGTGACTCATTCAAAGAAATTGTTCAGTTACGGTCCAACCGGGACGGACTTTTAGTTGGGATAAAAAAACAGTCAAAAAGTTTTGCAGCTCATTTTCTTTAGTCTTCACATTTCATGAGTGATGCTTTTTTTAGGGGTTAACTCTTATTAAGGTTCAAAGGTCATTCGAGGATAAGGGTGAATGAGCGTTAGGTGGTCGCTGTGACAACAGCATAATGATAGTAAGTGGTGGTAATAGGGTAGAAGTTATTTTCCCTTTCTCTTTCTTTTTGTACATTGTATTTCATACAAGAGTCTGAGAAACTGTTTGTTTAAGGTTTTCAATGTTCTTGCCAAAAACCATAGCATAAAAATATGGTCGAGTAAAATTCACTCATTTTCAGTTGTAAGAAACCTTCCTTCAAAACCGCTTCTAAATTTACAGTTTTTTTGCAGGTTTTACATGAAAATTATTTTGTTTGAAATTTTAGCGACATTCCCTTTCTCTTTTTCATTTAAAAAATGACAAGTTTTCGCCTAATCACCAATCTATGGTCCCCCTCTGTTCTGACTTTCATGAGAACCACTCATCTAGCTGAAACCACTATCAATAATTTCCCCCACTCTTTATCTGTGCCTAAACCTAAACATAGATTCCATGAACAAAGCTTCTTTCTTAGAACTGGACGCCTGTGAAACTCTCTTCCGTTTCCCTGCTTTCCAGCTGGCTACAATCTGATTGTCTTCAAGTCTAACATGAACAAATTCTTGATGAGCCACTCCCTTAAGTAATCCAATTTACCAAATTTCCGCTACTAATGATGACTGACATGTTCCCTTTGACCACTGTACACTCATTAACCCTTATCCTCAAGTGGCCTCCAGGCCTTGATAAGTGGTAACTCCTTTGGAAAAAAAAAAACATTGTGAACATAATTATATTTCGTATTTTACCTCTCCCCCCTCCAGAAAAAGAAGAAATATATTGCAGGTCAATATTTTTTTAATTTTGGAATTTCTATGAAACTTTCAAAATATTTGTTCAAATTCCACAAAAATCAGAGAAATAAGGCACCTTATTATGCTCTTACAGTGTTCCCAATTTCATTTCTCTGCGTTTCATAGCAATTTCAAAATTAAAAAAAATATTGACCTGCAATAAAGCGATACACAGGGTGTATTTTTAAGATCGTCAAGCGCAAATATCAGCTGACGTCATATTGTAAACAAACACAGACGGAATTTGATGAACGACATTATTATTTCTTTTTTTTTTCTTTCTTTTTTGTGAATTATTTCACTTGGCAAATTATTCCTCGTAATATATAATAATCGATAGAAGATTGATTCTATAATAATATATACGCAATCTGCATAAATCAAAATATCATTTTTAAGCAAATTGTATGACCAGGTAACGCCGGGCTGCCAGCTAATATTTTTATGGAGATAAGAATGTGTGTAGTATTGGATTTTATTCAGAATTCAAGACGGCCACCTTTTTTTTTTCTTTTTTTTTATTACCAAGTCACTATTTATAAAAAAAACACTTGAAGATAAGTTGCCAACACATGCCAAAATGTAAAACACAAGTTGCTTGTGAAGATGACCGTGCTCATGCAATTGTTCTGTGAGTTTGAAGATGGCTTGTTAAACCGATTCAAGCTCTGAAGCATTTAGACACCAGTGAGATAATTCTGTTGTTGCTTACTCTTTCTTTTTTTGCGTTTTTCATTGCGTGCGGATTCAGCAATTGTAGCCCCTTTGTGAGTTGCGGCATGTCAGGAACATTTGTCTTCGGTTAGTTTTTCAAATCAGTTAGAATACAAACCGAATTGTTTGAGGGAAACCTTTAGATTGTCCTTGAACCGTTTCCACTGTCCTTTTGCAGGTCTTTCTTCTTTGGACAGTTCGCCGTAAAGGAGCTGTTTTGGAAGCCTTGAATGAGACATGTGCCATATATGATTTGTCCAACGAACCTGGCACTCCTGTAAAAGTGTAATGACGGAAGGTTTGATGGGGATAGAACATCTGTGTCTGGTACGCCTGTCTTGGGTTAGCTTTTCCCAGTAGTTAGAATGAAAATCAAACTGTTTGAGGGAGATGTTTGGATCGTCCTTGAACTGTTTCTGCTGTCCTCCTACGAGTTATTTTCCTTTGGACAGTTTTCCATAAAGGAGCTGTTTTGGGAGCCTTGAATCAGGCATGCGGCATATATGACCTATATGTAACATGGTGTGTACTGACGGAAGATTTGACCAAGCTAGAACATTAGAGTCTGGTATCTTGTCTTGCCACTTAATTTTTAACACTCTATAGAGGCAGGTCATATGGAAATGGTTCAGTTTCTTGTCATGTCTAGCATATATAGTCCAAGTTTTACATGAGGATGGTAAGAATCATAGCTCAGTATACTTGGAGTTTGGTCTGCATTCGTCGAATTCCTCTTGTTCCCACACAGTTATTCTGAGATGTCCAAAAGCAGCAATCGACTTCATCGTCTATGTGTACTGCCCTTGACAGAATACTGCCCAAGTAAGTGAACTTGTCCACAGCTTTTAGGTTGGTTCCACAAATTGAGATCTGAGGCTCAACATACCTTTTTCTAGGAGTAGGCTGGTACATTACTTGGTACTTCTACAGTTTAAAGCCCGTTTTTCTGCCGGATTATACCGAGTGAACAGAAGTCAATAAAAAAACAAGCAAAAAAAGAAGGAAAATAAAACAAACAACCTACCGTAATAATTTCATTAACTTTTACTGTTTTATTTATTTTTTAATGGCAACTATGTTTTTTGTTTCTGTTTTTTTTTTTTTTTTTTTTGGAGGGGTGGGGTAATAAAATTTTTTTGTTTCTTTGAATTAGTCAACAAATATATTTTTGTTTTGTTTTGTTTGTGTGTGGAAAGTTATTTTGGTATTTTTTTATGACCTGCCTAAGAGTGGGGGTATTTTTTTTTTACATAGGCATAACCACTTATCAAGGCCCAGAGGCTAATCGAGGATAAGGTTTAAAGAGTGTACAGTAGTTAATTGAACATTGTATTAATCGTTAGTAGTGGAAATTTTGTAAATTGTATTACTTAAGGGGAACGGCTCATCAAGAACTTGTTTACATTGGACTTGAAGACAACCATATTGTAGTCAGCTGGAAAGCATGAAAACGGAAGACAGTTCCACAGGGGTACAGTTCTAAGAAAGAAGCTTTGTTCATGGAATCTACGGTTAGGTTTAGGCATAGATAAAGAGTGGGGGAAATTATTGATAGTGTTTTCAGCTAGATGAGTATTTCTCGTGAAAGTTTGGCGAGGGGGACCATATTTTATAGGTGTGAAGATGTGATTTAGTGAAAACCCTTTGCAAATTGGAGATTACGTTAAATTACTTTTGATGGTCCCGGTGATATTCTACAACTTCTGACTTCTAGAGATTCCTGCACCTGCAATCTCGGTCTTAAAAATCGATAGATCCCGATTATGAACTGGTGAACACCGACTCACATCCATAACCTACAAGTTAGTGATTATTACACATAGTCCTATAGAACGCTGGTGGTGGGGTTTCTGTTGGGTGTATCATGTCATGAAATGATTCGACCTTTCTCTCTCTTTTTTTTTTACCAAGATTAACACTTTTCATCGAGTTGTTACATGACTTGTTTGGACTTCCATAACAAAAAAGTGAAGCATACATGGTCCCCCGTGAGTGCACAGTGAACGAGGCATGAAAAAAAAGTTCAGCTCCCCACCTCCACTTATCCCCCAAATCCCCAGGGGACGTCAAATCCTGGTGAAAATAAACAAACGGTGCAGTTTTAGACCTTAACAATATGTAAATTTGAGTTCTGCACCATGCAAAAAAAGAAATGACTAAGTCCATCATTTGCACCCCCCGCATTTAGCCCCAAAAGTCCCCAAGGCTTTAACATATTTAAATTTGTGTTCAGCACCATGCAAAACTGCTAAATAGACATACACAGAAAATTTTGGACAAAAATGGTAAAATGGTCCCAAAAATGGAGTGTTTTTATTGGCCCTAAAAGAGCCTCCGGGGCACACCTAAGAGTTATCGTGAAGTATAGACAAACAAAATTATATAGAAATCAGTTAGTTACAACTTTTCAGAAAGTTTTATAAAAATTCAAGGCACCAATTTTTTTAATAAGCGCGAAAGTGTCAATTTCAGCCATTTTAACCCAAAACGCACCCATAGGGGGCAACCGGAGTTTTCCGGGAAAATCCGTTCTGTTACTTTTTTTTTACTCATATCATGTTTAATCTTTGTGCAAAGTTCCAAAAAAATTCCAAGGTGTAGTTATTGAGAAAAGTGCAGACAGATGAACGGACGCACAGACAAGGGTGAATTTATAGGCCCCCCTCCTTTTGCCGGAGGGGGGGGGCAATTTTTAAAAAGTCTCTATTAAAAGCTCAGTCTATCTATCGGCCAGTTTGTTAAGCAAAAGTTTAAAATAGTTTTTTTTGTGTGTCCACACATCGCTATAAAGTGTTCTGTCCGTCTGCCTGTCAGTCTTTCCGCTTGAAGTAACACTTTCACCCACCTCAAATGAATGCACGCATCTGAAGTATATCCTTTCTTATTCTTATTTATTTAGGATCCACCCATTTTTTAATCTATTTATAAGGAAGAAACATTCATAAATATGTATTCGTTCGTTAGTCTTTTATGTTTTATCGCTTGTTGAAAGCGACAAAACTACAAGTTTACCTCGGCCTACAAGTAATTTCCTTCAAAGTGTGTCAACCAGCTGGAGAGGAGTCAAGAGAAAATATATAGGCAAGACATTTAGGTGTCAATCTCTATTTATATAAAGTTATTAGGTTAAGAAAAAAAGTTCTTGCGGAATTTTAAATTTTAATTTCAAATAATGTATTTTCAAACAAGTTTTCCGTATGATACCTTTACTTTATATATCATTTTAAAGAGCGTTTTTTATATAAAGTAAAGTTTATTTGTACAAAATCTGGTTAAGGAGTGAGACATATTAGGTTGACAATAAAATTCTTATGGAATTTTTAATTTTGATTTCAAATGATGTATTTTCAAATAAGTTTTCTTTATAATACTTTTACTTTATATATCATTTTAAAGAGCGTTTTTTATATAAAGTAAAGTTTATTTGTACAAAATCTGGTTAAGGAGTGAGACATATTAGGTTGACAATAAGATTCTTATGGAATTTTTAATTTTAATTTCAAATGATGTATTTTCAAATAAGTTTTCGTTATTAATACCTTTATTTTATATATTATTTTAAAGAGCGTTTTTCGTTCTATCTAATCGTTTAAATTACAATCGTTTTAAAACAATTATGTCTTATTTTCAGAACGTTGAATCCAAGATGAAGAAAAGGCAAATTCACACAATTTCCTTATTTAAATTCAAGCCAGGCTGAAACAGCTCACGATATCAATGAAGCGTTTGTACTCAGGAACCACTACTGAATGCACAACACAATGATGGTTTAAAATAATTTTGTGGCGGCGACGAGAGTCTTGAAGATGATGGACATAGTGGTCGGCCATCGGATGTTGATAACGATCTATTAAGAGCCTTAGTCGAAGCCAATCCACACACAACTGTTCAAGAGCTTATTTTTGAATTAGGCATAACATATACAGCGATTTTCAACCACTTGAGAGAGATTGGAAAAACAAAAAAAAAATTTGATAAATGGATGCCTCACGAATTGAACAACAACTAAAAGAAACGCTGTTATGAAGTGCCATCTTCCCTTTTTTTACGTAACAAGAATGACCCGTTTTTCGACCGGGTTGTGAAAAGTGGGCTCTTTACAACAACTGACAATGCTCAGCTCAGTGATTAGACGCTGACGAAGCTCCACAACACTTCCTGAAACCAGTTTCACCAAAAGAAGGTCGTGTTGATTGCTTGGTGGTCTCTGACCGGTCTCATCCATTACAGTGTTTTGAGGGCAGCAGAGAAGTATTGTAAAAAAATCGATGAAATGTATTAGAAATTTTGACAACAACACCCAGCATTAGTCAACAAAAAAGGGCCAATTTTCCTCCATGAAAATGCTTGACCGCATTTTGCTAAACCAACCCTGCAGAAGTTGAACGAATTGAGCAACAAAATTCTGCCTCATCCGCCGTACTCTCCATACCTCTCACCTACTGACAACCATTTTCTTTCTAAACATGTCAACAACTTTCTATGTGAGAAATGCTTAAAAAACTAAGCAATATCAAAAACGCATTCAGAATGCAAGATTTTTACGTTACTCGCAAAAATACACTTGTTTTGCATTAGCAAAAGTGTATTGATTCTGATGGTGTTTATTTCGATCAATAAATTGTTATTTAAGCCGGGATATGAATTTAAAAGTTAAAACTCGGCAAGAACTTTTTTGTCAACCTGATATATATGTGTATATGTATATGTATATATATGTATTGAATGCGTGAATGTTTATATTAGTGTGGGGACAATTAATCAGAATCGGAATCAGGAATCAAAAAAATATTAACATTTTGCCGCATTGGAATTGATATTGGAATCATAAAAATTTCTGCCTATTTTCCAATTCCCAAAACGATTCTTTTTTATTGTTTTTATTTATTTCTTTGTTTTTCTTTAAAATTTTCTACGGCTCATATTAATGATGAAATGATAAATATTCATTAACTTTAAAACTACGAGTAAAACTAAAATCTATAGGTCACGCCTATAAATGATATTTTTTAGACAATTCTATATTGAGGAGTTTAAAAAGAATCAGAATCTGTAATTGTATCGGAATCGGCAAAAATGTTGGAATCATCCCATCACTAGTTTATATTTTTGTAATTTATCTGTGCCTAAAACTAAATGAAAATTCCATGAGCAAAGTTTGTTGCCTAGAACTACTCGTCTGTAGAACACAGTACTGCAGGAGTGCTTCCCAGTTGACAATAGAACGGTCGATTTCAAGACTAATCTAAACAAATTCTTGTAAAATTGTCCTCTTAAATAATTAATTTCTACTCAAGTTCCATTATTACTGATTAACAGAGAGTTTTTTCACCAGCAAACTAATACTCATTAACCTTTATCCTCGAGTGGCTTTGATTTGAGAAACGGACATGTTAACATTTGAGTACACTGGCTTTTGAGCTCGGATCAAAATGTAATATCCAATTTGCTTCTGTCTTCTGTCAGAGGACAGAGATACTTCTTGACTGGGGCAATTTTTATATTTGTTCCGTCTAGAGTACCTCATTTTATGGAGCTGAATTTTCTTCCACATAGGAAAACTACCTTGAGTCTAACTTTGCACTCGTGAGGAGACAAGAAAACGAGGACCTCATAACTATGTAACATAGTACTTCCATGTGATCATGAATGAGGTCAAGCTGGAAAAGTTCAGCAATCGTAAAACACTCACAAATGCAGGGTCTACCAGTTATGGCAGATCTCTCCTTAGACAAAACTAGCCTGGGTGTCCGGCGTTGCCTGGCTGTTTAGAGGTGTGTGTTGAACAAAAAAAAAAAAAAGTGGTAGTAGGCAGGCAGACGAACCTATACTGCGAAGGAGGAAAATAACGTAAAAAAAAAAAAAAAAAATGTGACGTCTTTGCCGTTGCATCCATCACCAAATCGGAAGTGACATAGGTTTAAATTAAGGCTAGACAATCGAAGAGAGGGGATGACTTTCGAAAATATCAGCGAAAAAAACAACCCCTCCCTGTAGAAAAGTGCCGAGTTGAGGGTGAAGAAATTAATGTTTTTGGCCAATTTTTTTATATTTATCGTCCGAAGGGTTGAGCTTCAAAATGATACCGATCTTGTGAAAATCCGTTGCCTTTATCAAAAGTTTTAAACATACAAACATACATACATTTAAACAGACAGGTGAGATTTATATTACAGAATGTATGGAACCTGAACAATTACCAACTAACAACTGCATGAAAGAATGAAGAATTAGGGAAACCTAAACTAAGATTCGGTGGTATACAGGGTGAGTCACGGAAAACGGATGCGGCTTGGTATATTGCCTTGACAACCGATGTTGAATCTTCACTTGAAGAGATGTTGGGTTTTTGTCACTGATTCATCATTTTTCACGTAAGTATAATAAGCAAACACACAGTGTTCACGACTCCACGGTAGCATGAGGACAATGAACTGTAAAGAAAAGCAATTCAAAATCAATAACTAAAACAAAATTTTAAGTAAAAGATAAACAAATAACCACAAACTAAACGGCATCTTAAGCAGGTTTAAATTCTACCTTCCTCACTCCATATCCCTTATTCAAGGAGAGCAAGGAGCATTCTAAAACATCCGTTTCTCGTAACTCACAAGAGAAATAAACATTTTCATAGTTTTTTACAGACTGGATGGGCGTATCTTATCTTAGAGGTGTCTAAGCATACTTATAAGAAACTGTCGGTCAGTCAATGGCCATGCTTCATAGTTGTTTTTTGAGTTTGAAATAATCTTGTCTAGAGGTCTTTTTTCTTCATGCAATTCAGGTATTTTAGGTGATGCAAATGTGCCAGACTCCATGGTGGGCAACAGTAGGCAATCTCACATCTGCTTTCCATGCAGTTCGACCCAAACGGTTGATATTAATCATGCTGCATATGATTAAACCACTTCTCATGTACAAAAACACAATGGAGACTTATTAGCGGGTTCAAAGGTTATATTGAGAATAAAAAGGTCGTTCAAGAGGGGAGAGACTAAAATTAATTCCTTCTAACTTAATTTTCTTATTTAACATTAAAAATTGTCAACAAACGAACAATCTTGAGGAAATATTCATTTAGATCGCTCCATTGTCAAACACGTCTGATCTGCTTGCTTTTATGATCCAAACTGACTCAAAACTCTGTTCCCCCCACTGAACACATAACCATTTCTTATGCAATATCATCAACACCAGCTTCTAGTGTTTTTTATCTAGGAAATTAACCTTTGACCCTCCTCACTTCACTCACCCTATGTGCACTGGGTCTATTTCTGTTTGTCGCTAGCTATGGCAGATCTCCTCTAATACAGAATGAATGGGACCTGGGCAACTACCAAGGCAACTGATCTATGCTAACCCTAACCCTAAGGCAACTGATTTTTGCTCAACTGTATGAAGGAAGGAAGAATCAAGAGAAACCTAGACCAAGATTCAATAATATATTTAAGAGAAAACTTGTAATGAATGAATGTAAGCACCAGAAAATGACTAAATCAAACAAGAGACTGAATCACGTGGTGAAGTTATGGTCAGAAAATGTAATTGATGAAATCGATTGAAATGTAAAGACCACATACTGAAAATATATGAAAATAATTAGCTAGTTAGAATCAAACATACGATGAAGTTATGGTAATCGCCTGGTGGCTTTCATAAAACAATCATCATTGTCTCAACGGATTCAATATCATGAGGGTGAGGCTGGTATTTATTAATCACCTGTTATTCTCAAGCAGTCACCTATCTTAAGTACATTGCTCAAGTGTGGTGAGCCAACGAAACCTGGTGATTCAATGTGATTTGATCGTCAGGCGATCTCTTAAAAGTTTTGTATTTTCGCGTATCTTCATTCTTTGTTCATATTTTCTCACTTTTATTGGTTTTCATGGGTTTTAAGTTTCCTATTATAACTGAAAAAAGCCACCTGACATGCGCATCGCTTATAAGAATGGAAGCTCCCTGATATGAATCTGTACTAACTGCATGATTGACCCTCTTCGCCGTCGTCGGCTTATGTGTTGGTCACATTGCAGCCACACCTAAACATCTGCCCTACTTAGAGAACCTTTTTATTGTTTCAGAAAGACATTCTTCTTCTTCTTTTTCTTTTTCTTCTTCTTCTTTTTCTTCTTTCTATCTATCTATCTCTCTCTCTCTCTCTCTCTCTCTCTCTCTCTCTATATATATATATATATATATATATATATATATATATATATATATATATATATATATGAGGTACCTTCAATAAGTTTCCAGTCTTTTTTTTTTTTGTATGGTCACTTTTATTGATAGTAAACACATCAAACTCTAGTCCCTATCAAAGTAATCTCCTCTGGCTGCAATGCACCTGTTGTACCATTCCAACAACTTCTGGAAGACCCAATGGAAGTCCTCTTGTGTGAGCATGTCAATGACCCTCATCACGGCCTCTTTCATCTTCTCAACTGTCTCATAACGACAGTCTCTAAGGTTTTCCTTGAGCTTAAGATATAACCAAAAGTCACAGGGAATTCTGGAGTACAGAGAGAGTGAGGAACTCTATTGATTCTCATCTTCGTCAAACAGTCTGATCTTCTCTGAGCACTCTTGGGACAAATTTCATGCAAATCTTCTGCATCTTCAGTTCCTTGCAAATAATTGTGTCTACAGTTCCCACACTGACATCAAACTGTGCACTTATTGTCTCTATAGATACATGACGGGCCTTATCCATGAAATTCTTTATTTGGCCAATCAACTCTGGTGTTCCGACTTCCTTACTCCTCCCACACTTCTCATCATCCCTCACAGACACCCTGCCTTCCTTGAATCTCATTCAAAAACTGATGCTCGATTCATACAAGATGGTCCAAAAGCAGTCTGAAGGATTCCATGCGTTTATGTGTCATTTTTTCCAAGTTTAAAACAGAATTTTGTTGCATATTATTCTTCTAAAGTGTCCTCACGTCCAGATTGCATTAGTAAAATTCACCAGCTGTGACAATCATGCTTTAGTAGGGTGTATTCCAATTCCTGCTGTAACTGTTCATTTGAACCTGTAATCATAAAAATTGGCCAGTTATCTCATAAGATGTATAGCAATAACATACTGAATTTTCAAGAGTCTACGACAATTTTAAATGCCTGTACAAAAAAGTTTGGAAACTTATTAAAGCTGAATGTGTGTGTGTGTGTGTGTGTCTGGTCACGAATAAGCTCCTATATGGTTGACTATTTTAAAAAACTGATTACATATAATGATGGAAGATGTATTGAGACACAGGAATGGGTACGTTTGATCTGGCAGAATGGTGGTTCATTAAAATTGTGAGGTCTGCGTACGCGCCTGGTCCACAAAGTATGGAAATAAAAAATTTAAAAATTAAAAAAAACGTTTACAAGTGATTTTGATATAGATGTACATAATAATACTTTGCTAAGTATGTTTTAACTTAAATAGAGATGGTATAATAAAATTGTGGGGTCTGCGTTCGTGCCTGGCCTCCATAGAATGGAAATAGGCACAAACTTTAATAAAGACTTTTCATATCTATCTGTGTAAGTATACTTTGATAATTATGTTTCAGTTTGAAGAAATATGGTATAATAAAATTATGGGGTGTTCGTTTGCGCCTGACCTTCAGAGAATGGAAATATGTCACAAAGTTTAACAAAGTTTTTTAATATAGATCCACAGAATATTGTGATAAGTGTTTCAGTGTGAACAGGTATGGTATAATAAATTATGGGGTTTATCTATTTTTATTTTTACTTTCATCATATTTTGCTTTGGTTTTGATACCCCCAAATTCGAAGCTATCTCTTTACAACCCTTCCTTTTTATAACCTATCATACTTTCATAAATCAGAGTCCATTTTCTGTAGGCTGTTTTTGAACCCAGTCAACGACGGGTACTTTTGCTAGTATATATATAATGTTTATTTATAAAAACATTAGAAATATTTTTACCCCTCTTCCTCCCTCCCATTTTTAATACTTTAGTTGTTCTCCTTTTTTTCTCTGGTAAAAACTAGATAAAAAATTCCTTTTCCTTAGTTAAAAAAAACTTTTATACCAGCATGGATACCCAGCGTTGCCCGGTTGGGCATGAAGTTCTGTTTGGATACAGCTGCTATACTAAGGATACTGAGCCCTTTTATCGAGACACCATCAACAAATTAAAAAATAAAAGAACGGAATCGCCCCCCCAAAAGAAGAAATAGATGACAACCTCTCCACCAGATATTCTGGCAGAAGGGCTATAAAGAAAGGCACTTTTTTGTTGCCCGTGCACTGGAACACCTCCTCTGAAAAAAAAATAAATAATAAATAAAATAAATAAATGAATTAAAACAACTTTTCTTTCAATCAAAATAGCAGCGAGTGCTTGTCTGAAAAAAAAAAAAATGAGCCACGGCAGCTGAGTGCGAACCTGAAACGTGAAAGAAGAAAAGAAGGGAAAAATGTTACAACTGCTTATGACGTCATGAAGCTGCAGAATAATGTTTTTAAACAGTTTCAGTTTAATGCGTGACTTATGAAAAATGTGACGTGAAAAGTGGTCTCCCCTTATAAAAATGGTCCAGTTAACCACCACAGAATGAACCTTTTTTTTTTTTTTTTCTGATTTTCACATATTATGCATCCAAGTGATGGATCTTTCAGATAATACTGGTTTCAACCCAATCTGATGCGGCTGACGAAAGTTTTTAGCACACACACACACACACACACACACACACACACACACACACACACACACACACACACACACACACACACACACATATACGTATTAGTGTTGGGATGGTTAATCAGAATCGGAATCGGTAATCAGAAATATTGGAACTTTTGAGAATATCCGAATCAGAAATAATTGTGCCTGTTTTCCGATGCCAAAAACGATTTTTTAAATTGTATTTGTTTATTTGATTTTGTTTAAAAAACAAAATCTTCCACCGTTGGTAGTAATGTTGAAATAATAAGTATTTATTGATTTTAAATAAACAGAAAAGACTATTCATCACAGGTGTAATTTTTTACGTTTTAGAAAATATCTGCACATTTAATGCGGTTTTTTTATGGTAATCGGAAAAAATAACAACTCAATAGTTAAATATTTAGAGATTTATAAAGAATCAGAATCGGAATCAGTAATTGTATTGGGATCAAAAATTTAGTATTGTCAGAAATTGTTTAACTTGAAATGCGAACATTCATTGGTTGATATGAATTGATGTCTTGTTTATTACAGCCTTTCTCGTTGGTTGATTTAAATTTTAAGGCCCCTTTTTGTCTCAGCACCGTGACACAAATTAACCGAACTCATTAGGTTTTCCTTCCAGATGAAATATCGTCTTTTAAATCAGCAACTATGCTGACATTGGGATTCACATTACAGCAGTACAAAGAGAAATCAAAGAACTGTTATAACAGACAACACCCACCTCTACATGTCCAGCGTGAAAAGACAAAACTATGGGAGCCCGGAATCATTCAGCATTCTGCTACGATACCAAGATGTTATATAGTTGAATTCGAAAGTGGTAACATCTGCTGAAGGAATAGGCAATCTATCAGACCAGGTAAGAGAAACTCGATACTTGAAGGTAGAGCTGATCAAGCACACACATTTGAAGAAATGGCATCACAAAGGGAACTGCACATCAGTAATGTTCCAACATCACACACACACACACACACACACACACACACACACACACACACACACACACACACACACACACACACTTCAGAACAGGTCATCACCAGACCTTTTGCCAGCATCCATCAAATCTGGTAACCAGGCATCACCTACAGCCGAGCATTGAATCACATACCAGCGGATCCTGCAAATCTACCCCTGAGTGAAGAAAATCCCAAAGATATAGAAAGGCACCACAGAGACTAGATCTATAAAGCTCCCCACACCCTTAGACAAATAGACTCTGTATTCTCATTAACAAAAATATACAGGGTGCAATTATAAAATTGTTGCCTTAAAAAAGACGACATGATTCCATTTCTGTTTGCTGAATACTGGTTTTCTTTTTTTTTTTTGTTGTAGTTGGCCAGTTGTGTACAAATACCAAGAGTGATAGGAGCCTTCTATCATGTCTGAAAGTGACACAATGTTCAACAAGCAATAGTGGAGATGCGCCATTGTACAACTCATGCTCTCTACCAATCCAAGTTATGACAACAGGACCATTGCCAGCACCTTCAAAATGCAAATCCAGATGGTTCAATGCTTGAGGGCATAGCTCAATGAAGTTTCTGGTCACGGTTATGGTCTTTGGTGTGGTTTCAAGCGAGGGCCATATCATGCCACCTTACATCTTCAAAGTCGGCTTGAAAGTCAACATCAAAGTGTACCTGGATGTGCTGAATATGGTGATCGCTGGTAGTCCCTGGGTATGGCAGCAGGACTCGGCACTGGCCCACAAGTCCAAAGAGACTCAGGCTTGGTTTCAAAAGGAGTGCCCTTTGTATCCTTCTCTCACTGAACCCACCTCCTCCTCCAACGTAAACCCGCTGGACTTCTTTGTGTGGTCATACATCGAGAATATCACTAACACCAAAGCCAGCCTGATCGCCACCATCAGCCGAGTATTTTCTGAGCTCCTGCTGGTATTTGGGTAAAAGGCATAATCTCAGTTCCGGACCCGTATCGAGGTGCTGATTGAGGCTGAAGGCGGTTACATTGAACAGATGTCAGCTCTGCTACATTGAACCACCTGAATTGATTTTTTCAATAGAAGTTTTAAAATAAAACTGTAGTGTTGTTTTGTTTAGGGCGACAAATTTATCGTTCCACCTTGTAGATGAATTCTCTCAATTGAAGAATGGAGATTGTGCGATAGTTATGTCCCCTTGTTATAACTTTGAAGTTGAGTTATTGCCCTAAGTTATTATCATTCTTCGTGTAAAAGCGTCTTAAATAAAGTAAGTGTTTACCCAGTTCTTGTCTTATTCATTTATTATCGCAGCCATCTTGACTGATGAACCCCATAACGTTATATTGGTAGTTTCACAAATTACAGTCTAAGAAATGCTTTCTGTACTGATCGCAAAATGTTTGTTATGAAGGGTTTGTTTATTTTTCTTATTTGAACAATAGATTCAGGGGAAAAATCAAGATTACTTTATTATATAGATAGTTTGTCATGGTATGTTGAAAAGAAATTCACTTGCAACTTGAAACATCTTTAGAGATGACGTTGCATTCCTCAATTACGTGCGGGGAAAGGGGTGCATGTGTTTGATTTTCTCCTTTAGCAGTTATTGAGAATATCGTGTCTATCACTAGTTCATTACAGGTTAGGTGTAGATCGATATCACGAGCAGGAATTTCATGATGTTTGGTGAACATGACCTTCTGTATATATAACACTTGAGAGCAAACATCCCTCCATCGAAATATTCAGCGGTCCATATCGGCGCATTTCACGTTTGGAATCTAAACATTTAAATTTGCGCTTGAAACCCATTAAAAGGAAATACAGCATCTTATTGTGTTGAAAAAATGAAAAAAAAAAATCATTAAAACTTTATCTTCTGTCTCTATTTATTTTCCTCCCCAGGAGGGCAGAGGTAGACACAGCATCAGTTTTTAGCATGGAGAAAATCCAAATGTACATTCTGGATTGAAACACAAAAAAAAAAAAAACTGCCTCAGTCGAGAAGTACCTCTCCTTTATTGACCAATGAGAGAACAGATGAAAGGTAGCATTAGAACAGATACTACACTTTGCTCTTAGCCAAAATACGAAGGCAATAATAAAGCTGTTGTTCATGTCTATTTGTTGGCCCACAAACTGCAAGGGTTTTTGAAAATAGACCTTTGTAACCGTATATATACTGAAATGACATTATCAAAACGGATGGAATAATATTGTGGGCTTTCTTTTTTTTTTTGCATGGTAGTCACCACTTATCAAGGCCCGGAAGCCACTCGGGGATAAGGGTTATTGCGTGTACAGTAATCAATGGGATAGTATCTTATTAAGGGGTTTGCGTTTATATGATGCTTTACCTTATATCTGCTTATATAAATTTAAATTCACATAAATTTTGCGAGAACATTTAGATATGTTTAATTTTGAACAAACATGGCAAAGGCAATGCAAGCACAAGGTAAAATTTTTCAATATTTCATACTTTAATGTACTGTTATAATCGAATTACCTGCCCCTTTAAAAAGCCCCCAAAACACAGACGAATACTTCTACTCAAAAATGAAGCAAATTAGATGCATTTAATGAAATTTTTTTATTTTCCATTTGGAGAATACAACTGTTGTGGCCTACCACCAAGATATTTATAATGTTCACAATGTATGATGTATCTTTTTTGATGATGTATGGAGTTGAAACCTGGCCAATGAGGGTTGAGGACATGCATTGGATAGAGAGAAATGATATGAGGAGCTGCAAAAAACAGCCTATCCTGCCTTGACAAAGTACAAAATAGACTTTGTGGCTTAGTGGGTGATGCCCTTTTATCTTCCCTGCAACCTCTCTCCCACAGAAGAGACGTTGCAAGCCTATCTTTGTTTTATCGTTATTTCCATGGCAGGTGCTCGTCTGAACTCCAATCTCTGGTCCCCCCTCGCCAATCTTTCATGAAAAACACCCGTCTAGTTGAATCCACTGTCAATAATCTTCCCCACTCTTTATCTATGCCTAAATCAAAACGTAGATTCCATGAACAAAGCCTCTTTCTTAGAACTGCACACCTGTGGAACTCTGTTCCGTCTGCCTGCTTCTTACCTGACTACAACCTGGATGTCTTTAAGTCCAACATAACAAATTCCTGATGAACTGCCCCCCTTAAGTAGACACTTTAAATATCCACACTAACGTACTGTACTTACAATAACCCTTATCCATGAGTGGCTTCCGGGCCTTGATAAGTGGTGACCACCTTGTAAAAAAAAACAAAAAAAAACAATGATACAATGAGTATGTAATGTGAGTCTTAAAGACAGGTTTAGATCTGTTGACTTCAGAGGAAACCTGAACTTGCACAAAATCGGAAGATGTTGCAGAATAGTAAACGTTGATGGTATGGTCATGTTGAAAGAACGGATGAAAGTTCCTGGGTTAGTAGATGTAGAACAGTTAAGGTAGCAGGTTCAGTTCACAGGGAAATGGTGAAGGTTGGTTGGTTGGTTGGTTGTTTTGTTTTACGGCATATCAACCCTTTTCAGGTTATTTAATGCCGAATCTGGTGATTTTGGAGAACGATTTTTTTAATATAGTATATTTGTTTTTTTAAGTTGGTTTCTATTTAACCCATAGTTAGGACCCTAACAAGTGCTACCACTCCGGGTCAGAGTGGACCTGGGAGCAATGGCAATTAAAGGGTGGCTCCACACTCCCTAAGGCCTGCAAGCTGGGGCCTCACCATCGGATATAGTTTAAGGTCATATCCAGGACCGAAATGGTGAAGGAAAACATTGGAGAAAATGATACAAATGGACCTGAATGAAAGAGGGATAAATAAAGACCATTCAGAGATAGGTTAGTTGGGAAGTCAATTTCTTACAGCCGTCCAATGCACGCTAGCATGTAAACTGACGATGATGATGATGATGATGATGATGATGATGATGATTTCAATTTTTGTGTTATACAATAATGAATGCAATGTCTGTTCAAATGTTCAAGCATAGTTGATGCCAGGCCAATGCTCAGTATATATATTTGTCATTTGGGAGGTCGGGTTTCGATCCTGGCTTGATGCAGTTGCCTGTCTAGCCGCACTGATGAGCTGTGAAACAGCGAAACAGTACTATATATATATATATATATATATATATATATATATATATATATATATATATATAAGAGCAAATAGTAAAAAAAAAAAACATGTTAAAAATACTTTGAAAAAGAGTTAAAAACATATTTAATCTGAAAAGGAAACACTTAATAAGTGGATAGTCCTTAATCCGCGGAGTTTTGAAGAAACGCTTTTTTATTATATATCTATATCTATATCTATATATATATATATATATATATATATATATATATATATATATATATATATATGTGTGTGTGTGTGTGTGTGTGTGTGTGTGTATATATATATATTGTCGGGGAGGTATATATAAGATGTGTATTTATTGACGTGTACATATATATTTGATCGTCTAGATATGAATGTGCCTATTGATAGTCTAGTGAGGACACTTTTCAACCTATATACTCAACGAATTTTTGATCTACAGAATTGGAATGTGGTATATATTCAGACATGTGGAAATTTTTAGAATTTTTTTTTATCCGGAAAAACGGGCTGCTAAGGTATCAAAATTGAAAAATTGGTACATGGGGGTCGTTAGATTTTTATCTGTCTGCTAACTGTTCCACGAATGCGCATGCGTAAATGGTTCACATGAAAGATTAAAAAGACGTTAAAAATAAGTAGGTTTGAAAACACCTCTTAAATCGTGTTAAGCCAGCCTAATGGTTATCGTACTTGACTCACAGTTTTTAGGTTTTGGTTTCGATCTTAGCTCGAGTATTTAAGAAAGCATTTCTTTTACTTACAGGAAGTGAAATATTTAGAAAAAAAAAACAAAAAAAAAACATAATACTCGCATGCACACGTCTCAGTTTCTGTATGAATTAAAATATAATTTTTATGTGTATTTTGTGACCGGGGGGGGGGGGGCTGCTAAATTGGGCAACATCTCGAAAAGAATTTTTTTTAAAAAGTTTTATTTATTTTACTTTTTAGGCGAGAGGCAGAGTGAGATGAGGATTGGGATATGCCTCCCCATCCTTAAATGACATTTTGATATCTTAGTGCAGTTGAATCGTCGATGCCGTTGAGGGTAATCCTGAAAAGACAAACGGATATCTAGAAATGTAAATGAAGGGGGGAACTTCATTCAACTCACAGTCCCACGACGTCGTCGCCGTCGTGGCCGTCGACGTCGCTACCACTTCCCCCTACACAACACGTTCTTACATGGAAGAAGGGCGTGTCACAAATATATCCATTTACAAAACAAAACAAAACAAAAAATAAAAAACAAAACAAAACAAAAAAAATAAAAAACAAAACAAAAAAAACTGATACAACTTACTTGATTTAGGTTGTTATTTCTTATTTTTAACAAATCTGAACGTTAAATCACTGTGGCTCTTTTGTCATCAAATTTTCTCTTGAAGTAAAAAAACAAAAAACAAAAACAACAACAAAAAAAACAAACATAAAAAAACAAACAAAGAACAACAACAAAAACAAACACACAAAAACAAAAACAAACTTTGACGATTTCCTCAACTAAGGGAGGAATTTTTATCCTGGGTCCCCAATATCTATATAGATCAGACCATTCCTGTAATGATCCGGTCTCTACTGATTTTGCGGTGGGAGTTTAGATCTGTGCAGTTCTAGGGGGCTCACCCTCTCCAGATTTGCCTTCTCTGTTCTTGAGAAGGGGTTAGTTTATTGCTAATCGCCTGAGGCGCCCTCACCGGAGAATGCTGACGAGGCTGCCCAGGCACTTTTTGCAAATCAGAGTGCCCCTCCTCTGGGAGGGAAGCTGACTTCTCAATCCCATTTTCTGACCATGGTGTTTAAGTTCTTGTGAAATAAACACCAATCAAGGGATAAACGTGGATTTAGTCCGAAATAAAAATAAAACCTCTAAACAACAATCAAGGGAGAAATTTTATAGTGATAAGCAGAGTCAATTTTTGACACCAGTTTGTGTTGGGGAAGGGGGGAGCGTGAGAACTGCATCATCATTCCATCGCATCATCATCATCATCATTGGGAAAGTGACAACGGCTAAGTGGTTAACGACGCGGACTGACAACATGACTAATCTTCATGTGGCCCTTCATGTGGCCCTTTATGTGAGTAACCAATGTCTCTCAAGAAAGAATTCTAACTAGAAAGTTATTTGTTGGCATTCGGCTTCCCCAATATCTTTCTTTTCTAGTTAGAATTCTAAGTTTGAACCTGCAGAAACACTTTCACTCATGGACATTGGTAACCTTCATGTAATTCCTCCTGTAAGTATGTGATATTCTTAACAGAAAGATATGGGGGAAACGCATGCCAACAAAATCATCATGAATGATCCTCCTCCTCCTCCTCCTCCTCCTCCTCCTCCCTCCCTCCCTATTCTCCTCCTCCTCCTCCTCCTCCTCCTCCTCAACAACAACAACAACAACAACAACATCATCATCATCATCATCATCATCATCATCATCATCATCATCATCAGTTTAATATCCGTTTTACATGCTGACATGTGTTGGACGGCTTTAAGAAGTTAACTTCCCACCTAACCTATCTCTGCCAGGTCATTTTTTTTTCTTTACAAGGATGTCACCACTTATCAAGGCCCGAAGGTCACTAAGGAATAAGGGTTAATGAACATAAGGTGGTAATTTAGTATTCGTTAATGGTGTAAATTGGGTTAGGGTTAGATTATTTAAGAGGACGACTAAACAAGTGGTTGATGGGCAGAAATCAGAAGCTCACAGTATTAATCATTGATGTAGATCAGGAAAAGAGTTGGGCCCAGGATGGACCCAACTCTTTTCCTGATCTACATCAATGATCTTCCAAATCACACCCTAAGATCATTCGTAGACATTTATGCTGACAACACTACCATCTATCGAAGCACACCAAAGGCCGTAAATGACCAAGTTCTCTCTGATTTGCTCTCCTTTGATCTTGAACACGTGGTACAATGGGCAAAGAGGTGGCTGGTTACTTTTAATGCATCTAAAACCATGCTTCTAGCTTTATATCATTAATGCTCTGATCCCCATCTGGCATCAACTGAAATGAATGGCTCTCGTCTTGGGAAGTCTCTAGTTTTGAAAGTTTTTGGGCTTGACGTTTACTCTTGATCTGAAATAGAACACATACATCAAATCTGTTGCAAAAGTTGCTGGAAGAATGGTGGGATCCTTGCTCCAGCAGGTATCTCACTGCTGATGCTGTTCTCTACCTATATAAGAGCCAGTTATGTCCAAGGATGGAGTACTGTTGCCAGATCTGGGTAGGAGCTGCTGTGGCACTATTTCCTTGTGCCACTGTTTCTAACACACTCTGCAGCCTGGACGGGTGGTAAATTGTCCATGAGCGTAGAGATACAAAGAAACCCCTTCCCATAATCCCCTTGCTATCTTTCTCTCTCTTTCCTGCACGACCACCATGATGTGAGGACGCATAGACTGTCTCTCCGTAAATGAGGGGGGGCCACCCCCTCCCTCAACACTAGTTAGGGTAGGTTAGTTAGCTTTGAAAAGCCTATTGTAAAAATTAATTGTAAATTGTTTTTTTTTGTAATATATATTGTATCTCTAATGTAAAATAAAATAGTTAGTTATACCTTTGTATATTACAATTGTGTCGCGTGTCATTTTTCTTGTCTGCCATGAATGCCTTCATAAATGTCTGAAGTCGAAAGGCGGCCCTGAGGACAAAGAGATGAAGATTCCCACCAGAATGCCACCAGGGTGAAGAGATCATCTTGAGAAAAGAAAGGAGCCACGCCCAGATCCAACATCTCAGGTATGATTTTCTTCTTGTTACTCAGACCCTAATGACTGGCCCGTCTTCATGTCTTCATGAGACCGCTTTAAGACATTTACTATAACACGTCTGTCGGTCACACCTCGGTGACCGGCTGATTGTGGTATAAATGGTTGCCTTAAGACGCAGGATTGACCCTGGTTAATTACCAGACGGATCTCGTCGCATCTGTGTCGCAGTATAAATGATGCACTATGACCAAGACATATTGTTTCCCAGCATGGAAATAATTTCGACTCTTAAACCCACGGCACAACCAAAAATAACGACCACTAGACGAATCGAATAAAAAAAAAATGGTCCACGGTCTTAAAAAAACGGAAAAAAAACTATTATTTCTGGCAAAATTAAAAAAAAAAAATGGCAGACCAGTACACACGCGCACAAAAAAAAAAAAAAAAAAAAAAACGCACTCAAAAAGGAAAATTCAGAACCTGAACAAAAAATTGTCTTGCACCTACAAAAAAAAAAAAAACAGTTTACAAAAGATCGATAAAAAAAAAAAGAGTATTGAAAGTAACCCTTCGAAAAAAAAGTAAGAAATGTGTCCCACAAAAAAAAAAAAAAAAAAAAAAAAAAACAGAGACGAGAAAAAAGTGTCTCTAGAATATGCAATATCTCTTTCTCTCTCACGCTTTCTCTCCTTCTGTCTCTCTCAAGATATATATCTATATGTGTGTATATCTATGCATCTTGTTATTACATGAAAGAAAAAGAAAAAAATACTTCAAACACGAAGCTCGAAAAATAAATTTAAAAAAGAAAAAAAAAGGAAAGAAAATAAAGGATACTTAACATTTTTTATCTGATCTTTATTTCAGGTTTATAAAAATATAGGACTTTTTAAAAAAATTCTTTTGACTTTGCAAGTGTTAGATTCAGATTTGAAAAAAATAGAACTTTTACATTACATTTTATTCCATGAACAGTTGATGTGTTTTTTTTTTCGGGTTAGATTAGCAGTTAATGCCGAAACATATGTGGTTTTTTGATTTGATTATGTTTTTTTTTATTAATTTTGATTTGTCTGTTTAAAAAAAGGAAAGAAAAAATGGATTGCTACAAATTTGGATTACATAATGTGAACGTTTTTTTTGTGTGAGAATGCCTTTTACAAAATTGTTCAAAATAAGATTGTTTTTCTATTTAGTTATTTGTTTTAAACTCGTAGAAATGTTTAATGTCTACCTGTCACTTATTTGTTTAAAACAATGGCCGCACATAGGAAAGAAGCGAAGATGACCTCGTCATGGTGTTTGTGAGGGTGTTGAGGGATGGGTAGGGGGAACAATGCGACCTGCCTCTGTTTCCCTTCCTCTCTTTCTCCACCTCGTGTTGTCTACCATTCTTTCACCCTCTGCAAGCTTTTTTGGGGACGAGAGAGTGACTTTTAAGGTCGAAGATTTTTTTTGTTATTACGTAATGATATCATGAGGGTGGTAGGGTGTGTAGTGGCATCGCTCTGCCTCTATCCCCTTCTTTTCCCCCTCATTCTCTTTCTCTACTCTTGCGTTTTAATGAGTGTATAGCTAAACCCCCATGGCTGATTGCAGGAGGGCATATAATAACGAATTAACTTGGAGTTTTTTTTAATTTTTCTACCAAGTTTAAAGAACAAAATTATTTATGCTTCGTTAAATTACATTAAATGATGTCTTCAATTGTTTTTTATTAAAAATAAAAAGAGAGCCAATTATTCAAACAGAACTTGAAGTACTTTTTTGAAATCTTCGAGTGTTTGGAAAAGCCAACTGTTACATGATTACGTTAATTTTTTGAGAGTTCTCTGAAATGTTCATAGCTTTTTTAAAGAAAAATTACGCTATTACATTTCGAATATTCTCTGAATTTTTAATAATTTCTAAGGAAATATTGTTTGACTAACGAAAGAAATTTTCCTCAATTCTAGATTATTTTTAAGGAAGAATTATTCGAGCGAATTCTTTAATTGAAGGTTTATTTGAAATTGGACCGTATGATAGGGGTCTCTGAAATATTGACTGAGGAGTATATACATAACATTGAATTAATTCTTAAGAAAAAAAAAAGATTTCCTCAGTCTAGAAAGATCTCTCTTTAATTGAAATTTTAATTTTTTCGAGCTTTTAACTATACAGAACTGGTCGTTAACTAATGTGACTCCCAGGTGTGGCGGGAGTTTATTAATTCGAAATAATCCTTGTGAGTGAGTTTAGGAAAAGAATTGCTTTTAAATGATAAAATAATTACTTTGGAAAATAAAGTTAATTAACGTGAAATGTTTCTGAATTCGAAATGACCTTGATAATGACCTATAAGAAGAAATGATTTTTAAGAATCAATTAAATAACTTTAAATGTACACTGAATTTTAAAAATAATAATTACGAAATGAAAAATTTGGGATGTTTCTGAATCTCATTGTGAAGGGTGAATTGATTCAAAATGAATTGTCTATGATCTTTTCGGAAGATTAATTTTAATAATGAACCAAATGTTTGGAATAATTTTTGAATTGTATTACGAAAAATGGGTCTATTCGAAGTTTATGACCTTTTGAGAAGATTGGTTTTTATAATAATAAATGAATTACTTTGGAAAGAAGTTAACTAACATAAATTGATTTTAACGATGAACCAAAATACTTGAAATAATTTTTAAATTTTGGAATTAAATTTTAATGATCTTTTGTAGATCAAGTTTTGAAAAAAAATACACATACTTTTTAAATGTACCCTGAAATTTGGGAAAAAGTTAATTATGAATGTAATAACTGAAATGCGTTTGCATTGTGTAAACAAATTCTAATTGTGACCGAGGTGCTCTGAAATGATTTTTTAAAAGTGTTTTCTTTTTAAGAAAAAAAAATTGTTAACACCCTATTTCATTGATTTAATGTATACCAGGTTTCTGAATTGTTTATTTTTGGAATTTTTTTCCCCCTAATTGAGTATTCTAACTCATGAAGGCTGAGTGCCCTTCTTAATTAATTCTTTATATAATTAATAAATATTCCGTGGTGGATAGTTTTTATTGGTCGCTCGGCGGCAGACTCCTTGCTCTAACAGAATTAATTGGATTAGAACCTCTGAAGACCAAGGTTTTACTAAATCCATATAGGTCGGCGTGATGAGGTCACGTAACCCCGACTTATCTAAAATACATTATACTGGTTGCTGAAGAGAGCGTAAGTCCAGTAACTGAAGTAATAACTTGGAATACATATAGGTCGGCGTGATGAGGTCACGTAACTCCGACTTGGTTAAAATACATTATACTGGTTGCTGAAGGGAGCGTAAATCCAGTTACGAAAATAATGTTATGCAGACTAAATTAAAAAACGTATAGGTCGGCGTGATAAACTCACGTAGAATCCGGCTTAGTGAAATACGTATAGGTCGGCGTGATAAATTCACGTAGAATCCGGCTTAGTGAAATACGTATAAGTCGGCGTGATAAACTCACGTAGAATCCGGCTTAGTGAAATACGTATAGGTCGGCGTGATAAACTCACGTAGAATCCGGCTTAGTCAAATACGTATAGGTCGGCGTGATAAACTCACGTAGAATCCGGCTTAGTGAAATACGTATAGGTCGGCGTGATAAACTCACGTACAATCCGGCTTAGTGAAATACGTATAGGTCGGCGTGATAAACTCACGTAGAATCCGGCTTAGTCAAATACGTATAGGTCGGCGTGATGAACTCACGTAAAATCCGGCTTTGTTAAAAAATATTATAATGGTTGCTTAAGAAAGTGTAAATCCAGTAACTGAAATCATGAGGTCATTGCCTCGATGGAGGGCGAGGATGATTACCCTCTCTGGTATTTGAAGCAGTATACCAGTCTACCAGGAGCCTGGTGGAAAAAAATAACTTGCTTCACTGAGTTCCTGATGGAACGTAGAGCATGGGGACATTGATTGCTGACGGCCGGTTGACGCACCATTCACGGAAAATTAGGGACTTCTGAAATTTATGAATGCTCATAAATTTCGGATAGCATAGGGAGGGATGTGGCACTATTTCCTTGTGCCACTGTTTCTAACACACTCTGCAGCCTGGACGGGTGGTAAATTGTCCATGAGCGTAGAGATACAAAGAAACCCCTTCCCATAATCCCCTTGCTATCTTTCTCTCTCTTTCCTGCACGACCACCATGATGTGAGGACGCATAGACTGTCTCTCCGTAAATGAGGGGGGGCCACCCCCTCCCTCAACACTAGTTAGGGTAGGTTAGTTAGCTTTGAAAAGCCTATTGTAAAAATTAATTGTAAATTGTTTTTTTTTGTAATATATATTGTATCTCTAATGTAAAATAAAATAGTTAGTTATACCTTTGTATATTACAATTGTGTCGCGTGTCATTTTTCTTGTCTGCCATGAATGCCTTCATAAATGTCTGAAGTCGAAAGGCGGCCCTGAGGACAAAGAGATGAAGATTCCCACCAGAATGCCACCAGGGTGAAGAGATCATCTTGAGAAAAGAAAGGAGCCACGCCCAGATCCAACATCTCAGGTATGATTTTCTTCTTGTTACTCAGACCCTAATGACTGGCCCATCTTCATGTCTTCATGGGACCGCTTTAAGACATTTACTATAACACGTCTGTCGGTCACACCCCAGTGACCGGCTGATAGTGGTATACTGCTAAAAGCAGCTTATTCTTCCTTGACAGAGTTCAAAATAGACTTTGTAATCTAGTGGGGGATGCCCTTTCTCTTTCCTGCAACCTCTTTCCCACAGAAGAGACGTTGTGAGCCTGTTTCTGCTTTATCGTTATTTCCATGGCAACTGCTTGTTTGAGCTTCAATCTATGCCCACCCCCGTTCTGACTTTCCTGAAAAACACTTTTCTAACTGAAACAGCTATCAATAATTTCCCTCACTCTTTATCTGTGCCTTAACATAGAACAGCACGCCTGTGGGACTCTCTTCCATTTGCCTGCTTTCCAACTGACTACAATTTGAACATCTTAAAATCCAAATTCTTGTTGAACCGTTAAGTAATCCAATTTACCAAATTTCTACTACTAACGATTACGATATTATCCCATTGGCTACTGTACACTAATTAACCCTTATCCTCGAGTGGCCTCCGGGCCTTGATAAGTGGTGACTCCTATAAAAAATATGTATATGTAAAAAAAACACAAAGCAATGGAAAAATGCTGCCTAAATCTACTAATATATATATATATATATATATATATATATATATATATATATAACACTTTGTCTCGGCAGCCGTGTTAAAAGCAGTATCTTATTTTTCTTTTAATAATATTATTGGAATTTTTTCCCTTTTTCCTTGTACATATTTGTGAATTATTCCACGGATTTTGGCCTTTTGGATTATTTTGGATCATCTTCTAATTACGCGATTTCCTTGGATTTTACTTGTGTGAATAGAAATTTAATTAACTTTCTTGGATTTATTTTTTGGATTTTACCGTCATTGGATACTTTACCTTTCACCAGACTATCCATTCACGTGTAATCACCTTTTTCTTCACCATATTCCCTCTGCTTCACTTTTTGTTATCAAATAAGATCTTTGACTTACTTGTTGTTTCATACAATACTTTTGTATGCAAAATCAGATCCCATATTCCTACCCTCTGATGAGAAGGAAAGTATTTCTTCGAAACTCCGTGGATTAAGGACTATCCACTTATTAAGGGTTTACAGGGATTTTGAATTGAGCAGATATACGCCGATAACCAATTCCATTCTTGTGCTCAGCAATAATCTTATCACGGACGACTTGAGTTCTTTACGTTTACTCATCCTGAGAACCTTCATACGTGATGGCTTACTGGTGACTAACGTGTTCCAATACTTTCCAACGACGTAGAGTATGGTCTACAACAATCGAGAAACTTCTAAAACGTATAATAGTGTCGGCAAATTAAAATGCAAATAACAATTTCCAGCATTATTTATAAAAAATAATAAAATATAATTTAAAACAATGTGTCCAGTACTTTTTTCCGGCTATTCTCGTTTTTATTATATAATTTTTGTTATGCATTAAAAGGTTCCAATTTCTAAAGTTATTTGTTATTGTTAAATTAGTAACTATTTCTTGTTAAATTTTCGCGTCATTCGCTGCATAAAAAATGTGTTAAATAAAGAATAATGGGATGTGTCTAACACTTATTTTCCCCACTGTATATATATAACTACTTCATTTACTCACATAAAATTAATATACGAAAGTATAAATTTATGCGTAAACTTTAAGTATTTACTTCAAAAGTGCTCAATACGTAGGTAGAGCTAGTTAGTAAGTTATAAAATATGTATGGTGATTAAGCTATACTGAATATTCCGCGTTTCATCCACTCTAGGCACATAAGCCTGAAGAATCCTAGAGTGGATGAAACACGGAATATTCAGTGTAGCTTAATTGACATATATATTTTATAAATTACTATATATATATATATATATACAATGTTTCAAGCAAACTACATTCACCTCTTATATATATATATATATATATATATATATATATATATATATATATATATATATATATATATATATATATATATATTATTTCATACCATTTATATTTTGTTGTCAAATGTAAAAAATCGAAGCTATTCATAGAAGTTGCTTCAGACAAGGCATGAAACCACCTGACGTAAAAGCTAAAAAGAACGAAAGATGATTAATGCGAGGAGAGGAAGATGTCTATTGACTTTAGTCTAAAAAAAAAAGAAGGTTATTGATAGGAAGCAAACAATCAGCAATCCTGTAATTCTTGGAAAGAAGCTACTGGAATCGATAAAGACCACTAGACCAACAAGTGAAACGAACTGGAACAAAGGAAGCAGGGAATTTTTGTAAGACTTGGTTTTGATTTTATTGAATTACTTCTACTTGTGACTGCATCACGAATCAAGGCAGTCCACCAGGTCTAACCCTAACTTCTCAGCATAATTCAGCTATTCATGATTCAATTGCCATGCACTGAAGACGGGAGGGCCAGTCAGTCTTGACCATTGTATGTCACGTCCTCAGTTGACCACCACTTTACTTGCGCCATTCCGATATCCGTATTGTGAATCAAATCAATTCTTGGATGACAAAAGGTGTGGCAAAACCATTGGAGTCTCCTGATAAGAAATACTTCCTCAAGTCTAGGAAGCTTGCATCTTTCAAAAATAAAAATAAAAAAGAAACTAAAAATTCATTTACATGAAATTAATTAAGAAAATTGCAATGGGTGGGGTTGGGAGGGGGCGTGGGTCACTGAGCCAAACAAAATCGAAATGGCTGTTAGCTGAGGTCAGATAGGTCAAGCACGATCTGTGAGAAAGTAAATTATGTGGATTTCCCTGTTCATATGTGCGTAGGCATAGCGGTCTAATATAATGGGCAGTTCAGTGACAGGATGAAAGTCACAAACACAAAGCGATGTTATTAGCGTTGTTAGCCAAGGGAGTAGGAGGCGAATATGCACTCTCTAGTTGTTTACATTGTCTCCCTCCCTCCCCCAGCTCCTCCTCTCTCTTCTTGAAACAGTCAAGAAAGAAATGTCATTCAAGTACAATAAAAATGATATATATTTTGTTTTTGTATATAGGGTGTCCACAAAGTCTGGCTACTTAATGTAGTCAGACTTTGTGGACACCCTGTAGATTATGCAGCCAGACTTTGTGGGCACCATGTAGATTATTTATCCAGACTTTGTGGACACCCTTTAGATTATGCAGCCATACTTTATGGGCACCCTTTAGATTATGCAGCTAGACTTTGTGGACACCCTTTAGATTATGCAGCCAGACTTTATGGGCACCCTTTAGATTATGCAGCCAGACTTTGTGGACACCATGTAGATTATTTATCCAGACTTTGTGGACACCCTTTAGATTATGTAGCCAGACTTTATGGGCACCCTTTAGATTATGCAGCCAGACTTTGTGGACACCCTTTAGATTATGCAGCCAGACTTTATGGGCACCCTTTAGATTATGCAGCCAGACTTTGTGGGCACCCTGTAGATTATGCAGCCAGACTTTGTGGGCACCATGTAGATTATTTATCCAGACTTTGTGGACACCCTTTAGATTATGTAGCCAGACTTTATGGGCACCCTTTAGATTATGCAGCCAGACTTTGTGGACACCCTTTAGATTATGCAGCCAGACTTTATGGGCACCCTTTAGATTATGCAGCTAGACTTTGTGGACACCCTTTAGATTATGCAGCCAGACTTTATGGGCACCCTTTAGATTATGCAGCCAGACTTTGTGGGCACCATGTAGATTATTTATCCAGACTTTGTGGACACCCTTTAGATTATGTAGCCAGACTTTATGGGCACCCTTTAGATTATGCAGCCAGACTTTGTGGACACCCTTTAGATTATGCAGCCAGACTTTATGGGCACCCTTTAGATTATGCAGCCAGACTTTGTGGGCACCCTGTAGATTATGCAGCCAGACTTTGTGGGCACCATGTAGATTATTTATCCAGACTTTGTGGACACCCTTTAGATTATGTAGTCAGACTTTATGGGCACCCTTTAGATTATGCAGCCAGACTTTATGGGCACCCTGTAGATTATGCAGCCAGACTTTGTGGGCACCATGTAGATTATTTATCCAGACTTTGTGGACACCCTTTAGATTATGTAGTCAGACTTTATGGGCACCCTTTAGATTATGTAGCCAGACTTTGTGGACACCCTTTAGATTATGCAGCCAGACTTTGTGGGCACCCTTTAGATTATGTAACCAGACTTTGTGGACACCCTGTATAATTTTGTTCAAGTTTAAGATATCTTGTTTGTTGAACGGTTATTTATTGTTTGTATTTGGTTATTATTCAGTTTGAACAAAATAATAAAATAGGATGTAGTCATATTGACCAACGGTTCTCGTTAGATCAAAGTTAAGCTATGTCAAGACTGGCCAGTACCAGATGCGTAATCATTTGGGTGTACAGGGCACTATATGTGGAAGAAACGCACAACTTTCTTGAAAAAAAAAAAAAAAAAAAATGAAATAAAATAAAATACATGAAGATACCTTTAGTATAATCTGCTAATCCATACACATATGTTCTAGAAATAAAGTGTAGTATCTGTTATTGTATTTATTCTTTTCTGTCCTCAGCCAGAGCGCATTTAAAAACACAGCACTGCGGCAGTTTCTGCAGGTCTATAGAATCACACCTAACCCTAATACACCATCAGCAGCATTCCCATCGGAGACTATATTTCAGTGAAATATAAACCCCATATTTGAAAAACTGTTGCCAATAGAAACAAAATTGAGAAGAACCCCTATTGTACCCAAGAAACGCTGTGAGCCAGGAGAAAAAGTTTTCTACAAAACTTACAAAAACAACACGTCTTTCTGTGAACTGAGCACAATCGAAAAAAGAATCAGAAATATCACGTACATCATTCAAGATTCTAAAGTCACGCTTAACCAAATAAAAAAAAAACGTCTGTTGGATGATCCCAACTATACACCTCATGAAGAAGAAGAAGCCACTGAGACGTATATGACACTTTCGACATTGAACCACCTCAATCAATTCAAGAATGCGAGTGGTACTGGAGATTGGAAAGGCTTAAAGTTTGCAGGCGTAAATTGAGTCCCATTATCACTTATCAGTATACGTAACTACGCAAGGGCTTTTCACCCTGTTTATTCTTTTCAATATCTTTTTATTATAATTTTTTTTTTGGTATGACAACTCTCTCATAGTATAGTAGGACGTCATCACACAGAAAAACTATCCTGCATTTGCTGGGTTTTATTTGTGATTTTCTTTTTTGTAGCACTAATAAATTCATCTTTTCATGCTCCGCATTTAATCTCATGTAGTGTGACCGGAAGGTCTCTGATAGTATTGCCCATCATCGTTTTAATTTCACTACCATTACGTAAGGAAGCAATTATTGAGTCTTCAAGAGGTTCACTCCATTTCCACACTCTGTTATCTTTTTAGTAGTTCATTCGGAGGTTGTGCATATTGGAAATGAATGTCTGATAATAGTTTGCTAACCTCCTCAAACTTTGTAATTCAGTAATATTTTTTGGACCCGGCATATCCTTTATAGCTGTGGTCCTTTTTGGGTCGGGTCTTCTATCATTTTTGTCAATGATGTGTTCTAATTATTTTGTTTCTTCCTTAAAGAAATCCTTCTTTAAATTCATCACTTTGAGAAAATCTTTCCTACGTTTATCTTAGTGAAAACTTCTTCACTATTCGACTAGGAAGTGAGTAATGGTAGTCTTTTAGTACTGAGTTTAAACCAGTGGAAAAATTGGCACAAACACGAGTTTCTTTTTCTTTTCACATAGATAGTAGAGGCTGTTTATTGATTGAATTCGACTTTTAATAGCATGCCAGTTTTTACAAGTCTTTCAAGCTCCTCGTTAATCTCCAATGAGGTGTATGGTACATTCCTTTTTTTTTGTGCATATTAGCTCGAATTTGGCTAACATTTTTGTGCATTTTCTCAGACTGACTGAGAAAACTTCAGGGAAACTATGTTTGAATTATGACTTGAGATTTTACTTCTCTGTCGATAGAGTTTTCACTTTTTGACAGAAAATATTTATCTCACAAATTGAATTGTTGCACACAATCTGTACCATAAAGATTTTCTGTATTTTTTAATGCAAACACTTTTATTTTCTTTGTCATACCATTAAATGTAACATTAGTGATTGGTGGATTCCATCTATCGTGCTAGAAAGCTACTCACACCTGAGAGTATCCTGCACCTCTACAAGGCCACCATTCACTGATGCCTGGAGTATTGTTGCCATATCTGGGCTGATGCATTTTCCACTAGTCTCTCTCTCTCTTGGGTAGGGTCCAAAAATGAGTCTCCAATCTAATAAGTCCCAATTTATCAACTAGGCTCCAACCCCTGTCCCATCGCCACAATGTTTCATCCCTGTGCCTGTTTTACAAGTATTTTAATGGAATGTGCAGTGATCGACTCATTGCGCTTGGGCTCCCTTGACAAACCCGCCTAGCAACAAAATCTCATCCTTTCACTGTTGATACAAGAAAGCTTTCTACTCTAATAGCTTCTTCCCTTAAACAGCTAGATTTTGGAATTCCCTTTCTGCTACCTGCTTCCCTGACTGTACTGATATGCAGAAGATCAATGTAATGTGAACAAACATTTTTTTATGACATTTTCACCCCAAACAAGGCACATTGCCACTTTGGTATAGGGGGCTACTATCAGGGACATAAGCTACTGGGGTACTATGTAGGGAGTTGGGCAGCAAGATGTCAGTTCACGTTACACTTGAACTTCTGCATGTCAGTACAGTTGGGGAAGCAGGGACCTGGAATGGAATTTCAAAGTCTAGCGGTTCTGGGGAAGAAACTACTGGAGTAGAAAGCTCTCTTACATCTAGGGATCTCTACTGTGTAAGGGTGGGATTTAGCTGCCTGTCGGGTTTGTCGAGGGTATTTACGTCGTGGGGGCACAAGTACTTGCAGTTCCTCAGAGTATTCACCATTAAAATACTTGTAGAACAGGCAAAGGGATGCAACATTTCGTCGGTAGGACAGAGGCTGAAGCCTAGATGACAGTTCAGGACCTATCAGGTTGGAGACTCTCTTTTGGACCTTGTCTAAGAGCGAGAGACTAGTAGCAGATGCACCAGCCCAAATATGACAACAATAGTCCATATATGGGCGAATGGTGGCCTTATAGAGGTACAGGATACTTTCAGTTAGTAGTTTTCTAGCACGATAGAGAGAGCCTTCTTTGCAGCGGTCTTGGCAATGCTCTCAATGTAATTGTTCCAACTCATGTTTCCTGTGAACGTTAGGCCAAGGAGTTTAAAAGAAGTACTTTCAGATAATGAATCTTTGGCCATTGCTATTGGTGGTAGAGAAGGTTTTATCTTGTTAATCCTTCTGATGCATGGTCCCAAATAGTAGCCCCTTATGTTCAAGCAGCGATATGCCTTGTTTGGGGTGAATATGAGTAAAAAAAAAATAAATTCACTTTCAAAATTTATTTTTGAACCAGTCATCGTTCTGGCTGTTTTGCAAGATTAGATTTGTTTAATCTTTACCATGTATGCAAATCAATGATTGATCAGTTTGATCATGTTTTTATTTAATATTTTTGTTCTTTATCTATAAAGGGAGCTTTTATATCCAATTCTGTCATAAGGAAGACAAATTTTTGTGTAGTATGAGCAATTGATAGCATGGATTTGGTGATGGCTTACTTTGATTTTCAGCGAATTGCCTTTTCCTTGTGCAGGGGAAATAATATTCTTTCTTTTTTATTTTTTCTCGGTTTTGACTTTTTATGTATTTTATTTATGTACACAATGTCGGATTACCCAATGTTCCTTGAATCATTTTTAATGCTAATCAATCATTGGCAGTTTTATGTCAACTTTTGTAGTGTCAGGTTTGGCTAACTTTCTAATTTAGTTAAAACTCTGTGTCAAATTTCAGGGCCAATACCAATTCTTGTACAAATATCAGACATTTCAGGTCATCACCACTCAGTTCAGCTAGTTTAAAAGTTTCTTGATTATTGATGTAAATGTTAAATAATCTTTGTCATCTTTATGGTTAAATTTAAACATTTCCATCTTTTGTGGAGTAACAACGTTTTATGGCTGAACAGTTCTGTTAAGATTTTTATGGTTTCAGAAAAAGTTAAGTTGCACGTTTTCACGTTCTAAAAGTCTTGGTGAAGTCTTGTCTCCATCCGGAGTATAAAGGAAGTTGTCAATAGTGTTCCAGACTGCATTTTGTGAGAATTCTCTGTTACTCTTTATAACTTGGTTTTTATTTATTAAAGTTTGTTTTCTTATGTTGGTTCAGTATTTGAAATCGTTCTTCCATTTTCTGTTGTTGTTATTTAACCAACTTAGCCTATCTTTATTCGTTTTCTTGTTGTTCCATTTGGTATTTCACTAGTTGTGTCATAGCTGATTTGAAGTCTTCCATGGTTTTTATATTTTCTTTTCAAAGCAAAATTCATTTTTCTGCCTTCTTAAAAAGGGAAAAATGAACTGTAACCCTAATTTTAACCTTAAGCCTGCAGGAGTTAAGTTATATTATGGTGTGTGTATGTGAACAATAATATAGGAAGGTTATTTGTAGGTTTTTTAATTATTTTATTTATGGAAATCACTCCAGACAAAGCATGAAACCGCTTTATATTTATTTACTTCTTCAGGAAGTTGGATACAAGGTCAGGTGGTAAGGTGAAAAGACAGTCCACTAGGATAAGCACATTTAAACCTACAAAACATGCCTGAGTATCTATAAACAATAAAAAATAGAACATAAAAGATGTAAAGTGTTGGGCTTAACATGAACACCTATTTGATTTTGCTTGACCATCAGTTGATTTAGCAACGTGGACATACATATAAAAGTTATGACTCAGAAGTTCACTTCCTTTTTCCTTGCCGCCCAATTCATGTTACCAGATATTTTAATAACCTTTTTGCTTTGTTTAATAATTATCTGTTTTATTTAATAATTACTTGTCTTGTTTAATAATTACCTGCTTCGTTTAATAGTTACTACTTTGTTTAATAATTGCCTCCTTTATTCACTAATTACCGATTTTGTTTAATGATATTCTGTTTTGTTTAATAATTACCTGCTTTGCAATTCTGAATTTTTTAGATGAGATGTGAATGCTAGTTTCGTTCGCTATAACCTGCGGCCTTCTTCAAAATGTTTCTTTTCCATTTTTTTATTATTTTGGGTTCGTACCGATTTTTTTATTCAATTCTGAATTTTTGAGATGTGAATGCTTGTGTTATGTTGATTAATGTTGTTGTCACATCTGGGCTGATGCATTTACAATTAATCTCTCATGGACAGTGTCCAAAAATGAGTTTCCAAAGTAATAGGTCCCACATTATCAACCAAACACCAACACCTGTCCCATCACTACAATGTTGCATCCCTGTGTCTGTTTATGTTAATAGAATGTACTTTGACAAACTCAAGCCACTTGTGTCCCCTCAAGGTAAATAACCTCCCGACTAATCAGATAAGCAGCAAAATCCCACCCCTTTACTATGAAGATGCCTAGATGCTGGAAAGTTTCTACTCTCAAACTGATAGACTTTGGAATTCCCCCCTCATCTCTTACTTCCATGACTGTACTGATATGCAGAAGTTCAAGTTTTATGTGAACAGACATCTCGCTACTCAACTCCCTACATAATGTCTCTGTAGATTTTATCCAAAATAGTAGCACCTTAGATCCAAGTGGTATTGTGCCATGTTTAGTGTGAATAAAAGTAAGGGAAAAAAAAAGAATTAGAAAGGATAGTATGGTCCTACTAAAATATTGAGCAATGAATATCAGTACGTCAGGTGTGAAAATCATCTAAAGTGATTATCAGTTCTCAGACATTCTACAAATAAATAAAAAAGAACTAAAAGTCTTACTGATAATCTTGAGTTGGAAGCCATGTTTAGTTTCAGAACAGTTTCCGATGTTTAGTTGTTCTATACAAGTCCTGGAGATGACGAGTTCTCAGTAGACAGCTGTTCTGTACAGGTTCTGGATTTTGTAATTTTGTAGCCAAAAAGCAAAAGATTCTTCCCGTGTTGAC
>NC_136514.1:6018136-6055636 GCF_053919585.1 Euprymna scolopes | reverse complement strand
AAATCCACAAATTACAAAAGACATACTTTTAAACTCAAAATTTATTCAGTTATAACAGCAAAGAAAGTTATTGGTTCTGGTATGGTCCATTGCAAAACGGTGGGCCAGTTTTGCCTCTCAAATAAAGAGCCGGTAGTTTAACTCCTTATGGTGAAGTGGTAGTTCGTTTTTCCTTTGAAAGGATCCATGGTAATTCATAGTGTTCTCGGCAAGAATTCAGGTGATTTTAAGTAGGCATAAATCGAGCCCCTTGGGACTCTAATTGAATGGAGGAAAGTTCAAATATTTCGTTGATATAAACATGATGAAAATGTTCAAAAAAAAAAAAAAAAGAAAGGATAATCAGGATATCTTCGGCACAATATAAAGGTGTCTCTGCTTGTAGAGATTCAAGTCCTTTAATTCACCAAACATTTAGGTGACATAACGTGAAGAAATTGTGGCGGTTCTGTTTTCAAAAAGGCGTTCTTCTTGGAGCCGTTCTTTGGTGAGCCCTTTCATGCCGAGTGTTCATCGTGGATGAAAAGGAAAAGGAGATTACAAAAAAGGCGCCAAGTAATTAACTTGGCTCATACAAACCAACCAATCACAGACCACCTACTAGAATTGTGCATAGGCGGCTTAAAACAAAGAAACATGGTGTTGTAAACGGAATTTCTCACAAATTATGAAAAACTCTTCATAATATACAAAAACAGCTAATAAAGTAGAACTCATATTTTTTATGAAGCTGTATCTTTCATGACTAGAAATACGACATAATCACATTGACACACCGGTTCCTGCTGAATCACCGAAGTTAAGCAACGTTGAACCTGGTCATTACAAAATGGGTGACCATTTGGGACTTCCAGGTGCTGTATGTGATTTCTGCTTATCTCGGCATGGAATTCTCCTTGCCATTGGACTCAAACAGTGTAGATTCAAGAGAGGTGTGGTTTGGGATTTCACAACCCTTGCCTCACAATTATATGTGCAGCGGCTCTGCAGGAGGTATCCTTTGTCTTTTGAGACTGATCTTTCGAGTCATCGATCTTTCATTACTAACATCCTGGTCTAAAAAAGACGTGTCCCATTTCCACATCTGGAATTGTATCTGTAACCTCAGAAGTCATCTATGTGCTCACGTATATTGATTCAACGCATTTATCATCCTCAGATTTCAAGTGACTATTAATATAATACATTGGCAGGGACACCAGGTGTTGCCCAGGAATGGAAATCCTGAGTAATCCTTCCACCAGCCCTTAACTCCATATTACTATTTCTATTCGTAATTTTTAATTTCTATAAACTTTAAATTGTCTATTATACAGAGTGGCCCACTTAAAAGTAGTCCAGACATTGTAGTCGAGAGGAGGAACATGTTTTTATTGTTTAAATTACCTGTAGTTTTATAAAAGATGCTGGAAATGTTCTTCTTTGACATCTATGCATTTCTGCGCACGCTTAACAACGTTTGCAGATAATGCCTGTAGACCTTCTCTGGTGATTCTCCTGATAGCGTTGATAATGTTCTCCTTTAGTTGGTCTAGATTGTAAGGATTACTTGCGTAAACTTTTTGTTTTAAAGTCTCCCAAAGATAAAAATCATATGATGACAAGTCCGGGGAACATGGTGGCCACAACCTTTGCTTAGTGTTCTTGCTTCCGTAAACCTGTTATGAACTCTTGTCAATGATCTGTAAGACGTGTGGCATGTACCGCCATCTTGTTAGAAAAAGAATTGCATTTTGCCTTGTGGTGTCAGTTGGTCGTTAAGAGAAAGATTAGGAAGATCGGGCTACTTTTAAGTGGGCCGGTTAATCTAAAAAAAAAAAAAATTGATTAGAGATCGAGCTACTTTTAAGTAGGCCACCCTGTATAAAGGGCAGTTGTATGTCTTTTTGTACATCCATTTAAAAGTCAAAAACTACAAAACAAAGATTCACAAAATTGGTATATTCTTGTCCTGGATGAATAATATTTATTCTTCAACCCTAAATTGGCAGAGAACGCATCAAGAAGGGTCAGTTTGACACACATTTCATGTACGAATTAAAGAGAGTAACTCTGATTTTGATTACAGAATTACTTCCCTTATACCAACTAATTCCTTAACGAATCTCTATAACAGAGAATTATCTGTGTATTCTAAGAGAGAGGAATGGGTTGGGTGGAGGAGAAAATGCAGTGACAAGAGGGAGAAGAAAATGGGGATAGAGAAAAAGATAACAACACGTATAGAAAGAGGTAAAGTGATAGAAATTTGCACTTTTACTCCAGGCAATGCTGGGTCGCTCAGCTAGTTTCTAATGCAAAGGGTAGTTGCCTATGCGTATGTGTGTATGTTTGTATGTCCGGCTAAAAATTGAAAAAAAACCCAACAAAATATACACCTGAAAAGTTGGTATTTTCATAATTAATGTTACTCCGGATGAATAATATCTAAGATTTAGAAAAAAAAAAATTCATTCTTTGATCCTAAACTGGTGAAGAATTGGTCTGAAGAGGAGATCGATTTTCCAGTCAGATTATGTACAAACTAAAAGGAAATGCATATTATTTTGATTCATTGAACTACTGTTCTCATCTTGAGTGTGATTTTCACCAAAATGAGTTCAAGAAATCTGGACCAGTCACCAAAGGAAACCACTCAGAAACTTACCACATTTTGTATACCATATATGAAGGGCGCTTCTGAAAAACTTCACTGAATATGTGATCCATATGATATCAGGACAGTATTCAGGAGTGATTCAACTCTCCAGAAACAGCTTATGAGCGTCAAGCCTCTGCAGAAAAAATCATGACTAAAAACTGTGTATATGTAAATGTGGAAAACTATACAAAGGTGAAACGTGTTGTCCATTGAAAGTACGGTTAGAAGAACATCGAAAAGCCATAGTTTGTGGAGAAACTGAAAAATCAGGTATAGCTGACCATATCTGGAAAGAAAAGGGAAATCATCTACCATTAGGGGGCGAAGTAAAAATTATAGACAGAAAAGAACAGTGAAAGAAGCAGTACATATGTTGGGGAATAACCAATTACTAAGTAGACCTAGTGTAGAATTTAATACAATTGTTATGAACCCTTTCTAAGAATTCAAAACACAACAACCATTGGTGTAAGCAACAGTCCGTTTTTTTTATTTCTCCTGTTGTTCTTGCTTATGGTAGATAGAGAGAGAGAGAGTGGGGGAGCGACAGAGAGAATTATCGTGGCGTCCACTTGGTTGACAATCAAATCTCCAACTGGAATCTTTTTCCTTCTGTCACTTTTTCTTGTCAATCTTTTCAAAACCTCCACATAACCAGATTCCTTTCTGTTACATTTTTCATAACAATAACAAGGTTTGTTTATATTTGTGAGAAATACTGAAACAATTCCCGTTTAGCTTGTCAATTTTTGACATTTCATCCGCAGACGCGTGCCACATTTTAATTCATGAACATACATATATGTATATACTCCTATTCACATATATATACTAGCATGTCAACCTGGCTTAGACCGGGTTATTCGTGTAACACAATATGGGAACCATTAATTATAAACAATAGATAATATATACAAGTAATAAGTAAAAAAGCATGAATATATATATATAGATATACATTAATATAAAGTAATAATAATTAGTAATAAATAGTGATATTTACAACTAGAAATAAAATAGATTTAAGGCCCCTAAAATTCATACTAGAATTGTCCACAAGGGCCCGTGGCTCAGTTGTTAGAGTACTTGGAAAAATCAATTGCAAAAAGTGATTTTCTCCTGAAGGTTGAAGGTTCAATCCTCTGTGGGCGACCAAAAAATACAATTGCAATTGCTTAGAACCTCTATCCAGTCATGGCTGATGGAACAAGAACATGCTACCCTCATGAAGTAAATAAATGGTTCTGCTTGAAATTCTGTCCAAATTCCAGAGTTTGACAGAAACATCCCTGAGTTTGACAAGACACACCTGAAGAAGGTCGAAAGTTACATCGACCAAAACATTGTGAAAATCACACTCAAGATGAGAACAGTATTCAGGAGTGATTTAATTCTCCGATGAATCCAAATAATATGAATCTAAAAAAGTCAGAAAGATCATAAAAGGAAATAACTCCGATTTTTTTATCAAAGATTTAATTGCTTTATGCCAACTCATTTTATGAAGAATCTATAAAAATGAGTTGTCTGTGTGTGCGCACAGAAAGAGGAATAGGCTAGGCGAAGAAAGAGAGAAGTGGAGAGAGGAAGAGGTGAAATTGGGGAGGAGGGAAAAGTAAAAGATAGAGAGAGGAGAATAGAGATATATAGTTTGAATAGAAATATGTTATATTTTTATCCTGGACAATATCGGGTAGCCCTTATAGTAAATAATATAAGCCAAAGTAAGACATTATCTTTTCTGTTTAAGGATGTTCAGCAAGAATGCAGACTCTGGGATCTTATTCTAAAAAAATAATACAAAACTAGCAGAACCCATGGAAATTCCACGGTGGTTGAAATTTTTTTAAACACATCATAAATAAAATGAATAAAAAATAGAATATTGCAAATAACGACGAGTTTAATACATTTTTTTTAGCAAATTCTTTTTTAATTTTTTTAAGGTTAAAAGAATTGATTTAAAAATTTAGATTTTTTTTTCAATGAAAATTCAACACACAGCACATTGGATTTTTTTTTTTTTTTTTCTGAATAATTTTTTTTATATAAATTATAAAGAAACAGATGTCAATTCACTTCTCATTAAATTATGTTTGCGATGATGATGATGTTTTTTTTTGTGATACTGGACATATAGACAAGTAAATTAATATTTAGATTAATATCCCCTTTGATTCTTTGTAAACTTTTAATTAAAAAAATTGTTTGATCTTAGCATAAGGCTTAGTTTTCGATTGCGTCTCCAGATTAAAAGAGAGAAGCACCACATTTAAATGTTGCTTGGTCAGATTGGCGCTCTTCCTTAATACAATCATTAAATTTTATAAAGTATAAAATTCTCTAATAACAAATAAATTGTTATTATGAGGGCCATTCCAAAAGCAAAGACTCCTATTTTTTTAAAGCTATGAAGGCGGGAGTAGTACCATTAAAACGAGCGACCTTTTGTGCCCCAGAATTTATTTTTTTACATAGTCACCACCATTCACAATGCACTTTTGTCAAGAATTCAATGATTCATCTTTACTTCTGCATAACAGGAGTTGCTTTCTTAGAATCTCACACCGTCAATATCTACAACAGAGATATGAAATTTTCAGGTTATTAATGCATAACTTCAGTCATCATAGCGATGCAATTTTCAATCCCTTCTGATCCAGTCAGAATAAAAACAATAGGAGGCATTACCTTTGGAACACCCCTCATAGATTATTGGGAAGTGGATAAGGATGCTGACTGATGACCTAGGTGTGTCAAGTTCGAATCCAGCTAGTTCCATAAAACTTATAAATGCTGACAACCTTTATGTGGGTACGAATCATGGAAACTAAACAATCAAAAGATAATAAAGGAAATAAGAAACAGAAAAAAGAACATAACCCTGGCATGGAGCAAATACCAGAAAGCCTTCAACAAGATCCCTTAAGGAAGGATAATTAAATGCTTAAGAATATTCAAGATATCCAACAAAATTATTAATTTTATTAAAAAAAAAAAAAAAAAAAAAGGTGGGGACTAATACTAACAGCTAGAGGTCAACACCTGACTGAGATAAGAATACAGAAAGGCATATTCCAAGGAAACTTTCTATCACCACTACTGTTCATCATAGCCATTATTTCAACCACATACTAAGAAAACTGTTTAACCAAGATGAAATGAAGGTACTTGGTGAAATTTATGCATATGCATATTTGGAAGTACTGGAAATAAAATCTACCAGCTACAAAAATGAAAAAAAAAAATCTACAAAAATCTACAAAAATTAAAGAGAACATTGGAAAAGAATACCTGAAAAAAAAAAAACTACAAGGAAACTCTTAGAAACGAAAGTATATAGTAGAAATCTAGTTGAAAGAATAAACACAATGTCACTAATAAAATAATCTGGACCATTCATAGACTGGAAAAAAAAAAAACTTAGACACGTTGACCAGAAGAATAGGAAACTAATGACCATACACAATGCCTAAAAATTTCAAATTGTAGATTTTGTCATCCCAGCAGACCACAGGGTAAAGATCAAGAGGACTAAAAAAAAGAAAAAAAGAAAAAAGGAGCACATATGCAGAACTTGCCAGAGAACTGAAAGAAATATGGAATGTGAAGAAAGTTAATATAATACCAATAATCGTCGGAGCACTGGGAACAGTCCTGAAAATTCTGAATCCTAAAAAAAAATATGAAGAGAAATTGAAATCAAAGTGAAAACTAAAACTATACCACCTACAACAATGATGAAAACAGCTTAAATCCTAAGGAAAATCCTTGAATGCAGAGACCAACCCACATAAACTATAAACGCTTGCCACTTGAAAAGTCCAACAGAAGTAAAACAAAAACTTGGAAGGAACACCACATGAAACTAAAAGAACTGAAACTGCAATAAATATTATAAACTGTTCAACTCTTCCCTGAAAAATGAGCTCTTGGGTGGGGGGATTTTTGCTTCCCAAATCCCAGAGAAGACCAATGGTTGCTGTCAGCAAAAAATCAATGAGAGATGGCTGTTGTGATAACGCGAAGTCATTTGCAATGGTTATCGGAAAAAGTTAAGAATACTAGAAGTCCAGGGACACATGTTGTCACTCAGACTCCAAGGAACCCCATCGATTATTATCAGTGAACAATCACTGATGATGTTTTGTGAGAGAACTTATTAGTACATAACAATAATAATAATAATAATAATAATAATAATGATGATGATGATAATAATAATAATAATAATAATAATAATGATGATGATGATGATAATAATAATAATAATAATAATAATGATGATGATAATAATAATAATAATAATAATAATAATAATGATGATGATAATAATAATAATAATAATAATAATGATGATAATAATAATAATAATAATAATAATGATGATGATGATAATAATAATAATAATAATAATAATAATAATAATAATAATAATAATAATAAGCAAGACCTGTGGAAATTCCACTGAATGAGAAATATATTGAATCAACGAATATGTTTTGATAAAGCTGATATTTTTCTGGATAGCGAGAAAAAAAAAAAATTAGTTTTACGGATAGAAAAACCAATAACACACCGAAAATATGAGTTTGTTAACATTTCTATGAAAATAGTGTCCATTGCATCTTAAACCGACCCAATTATAGATAAATTAATACGTACTAAGAAATTTTCTGAAATTAATATTGTGCTACATAATTCAATACAAATAATAGAATCACATTGGAAGAGACAATCTTTAATTTACTCCCTCAGTCTACCGCCTCTTGGCAAACAATATTCTTATTGCCCCCCCCCTTCCACATCCCATTTCGAATTTTTTATGTAACGTTTTGCTGACTTCTTTCTTCAAGTATATATCAGTTAATATCTTATATGTTTTTAGATAGAGTGGTGTACTGGTGTGGTTCTCAATTGCTTAACTGTGTCTAACTGTGCCGGATATATACTCGAGAGTCAAAACAATGATAAGAATATTCTCTTGTAACAGCCCTAATAATCATATATTATTATTATAGTAATATTCAAAAACGAGGCTACAAAGGGAGGTTACTCTTATATTCTTGTCCATGACTACTAGATCGGCCTTTTTACAGCCAAAATTTGCGATTTTGGCCTTTTTAAAAAGCAGTTTGGCCTTCAAAAATTGTATTTAGCCTTTTTTTTTCAAAGTGTAACATAGGACTAAATAAGAAAGGAACAAGCAGAGTATTATATAGATAATGGTGACTTGTTGTCACTCAGCTTCCAGGGAACACCACAGGCTGTTTTCAAGGAGAGATCTTTGATGACCTGTGTGAAAGCTCCTTGTGAGTCAATAATAATAAATGTACTAAAATGACCCCCGCTTTTAGTAGCCAATTTTGTAATCTTTTTTGTAAGGAGTCGTTGCATAAACGTTTTGTTGTATATACCACAACAATGACTTCATCTGTGGAAATCTGCTGGACCTCAGCGTCAAAAGAAAAAAGAAAAGAAGCATAATAAGAGAGGATAATTCCTGAAACGAGTAGACCAGCCGAACATGTTCTCGACATCATGGCAAATTGCTTACATATTTTAGAAAAAGTAAACCGTTGCACCTGGAATTGCTGTTACAAGAACAACAGGTTTCAATCAGATCAGCGCCCTTTTTTTTCCTTTTTTTTTCTTTTTACCTTTGTTATTTGAAAGACCAGCCACATTATCCTTTTATAAATGATAATATTCTTTATTCAGGTGTTCAGTCTCCCCCCGCCCCGCTCTTTCTCCCCTTCTTTCTCCTCCCTTCTCTCTCTCTCTCTCTCTCTCTCTCTCTGTCTAACTCTGTTTGCTTGTCTATCCCACTTATCTCTCTCTATCTATGTCTGCCTGCTGGTCTGCCCTCCCTCTCTCTCTCTCTCTCTCTCTCTCTCTCTCTCTCTCTCTCTCTCTCTATATATATATATATATATATATATATATATATATATATGTCTGTTTGCCTGTCTGCCCCTTCATCTTTCTGTCTGTCTGTCTGTATCTATCTATCTATATCTGCCTGTTCATCTGTCTCCCTCATCTGTCTGTCTGTCTGTCTGTCTCTCCCTTTCTCTCTCTCTCTCTCTCTCTCTCTATATATATATATATATATATATATATATATATATATATCTGCCTGTCTCCCTTTCTCTGTCTCTCTCTCTCCCTCTGTCTGTCTGTCTGTCTCCCTTTCTCTCTCCCTCTCTCTCTCTCCCTCTGTCTGTCTGTCTGTCTGTCTGTCTTTCTCTCCCTCTGTCTGTCTGTCTGTCTCTCTCTCTCTCTCTATATATATATCTATATATATATATATATATATATATATAGATATATATGTATATATAAATATATATATATATATACACGTGTGTGTGTATGTGTGTATTTAGGCAGCATTCTTTCCTCTAGGCATGTTTCATTAAATTATTTAGAAACTTCTTGTCTATATATTTTGGTTTTAATCCTTTCTATCTTTCTTATTTCTTTGCCTGTCTCTTACCATTATCGTTGTTGGCCGAGTACTTTCAGATCCGTCCGCATCCCATCATCACGGATAATTAACAGAATGAATTTTAGTATATTCATAGAAACGTGTGTGTGCGCGCGGACACGCGGGCACGCGTGTGTGTGCGTGTGCGCGTGTGTTTCGGTAAATCATATGTTATTAAATATATTAATTATTCTATGTCAATTTAAAAACCATTCAAGAATATTTTCGCTGTTATTGGAATTTAGTTTATTAATATTTGATTTCTTTGTATCAATTAGTAATGCTTCTCATATATAAAGTTTATATTTGTTAGTGGGGGTGTTCGAAAATAAGTGTGTTGTCTGCTAAAAGGTTTCGAAATTGGGATAAGAATGTTGATTAGTAAGGTGCTTGGCAATGGGGCTGTTGTCAGAAAGATGCATGGTTAACCTCCTCGACAAAGTCGTAGTAGTCAAATTATATTCATATATATATATATATATATATATATATATATATATATATATATATATGTATATATATATGCATGTATATATATATATATATATATATATATATATATATATATCTAGCAAAAGTACCCGTCGTTGACTGGGTTCAAAAAACAGCCTACAGAAAATGGACTCTGATTTATGAAAGTATGATAGGTTAATAAAAGGAAGGGTTGTAAAGCGATAGCTTCGAATTTGGGGGTATCAAAACCAAAGCAAAATATGATGAAAGTAAAAATAAAATAGATAAACCCCATAATTTATTATATCATACCTGTTCACACTGAAACACTTATCACAATATTCTGTGGATCTATATTAAAAAATCTTGTTAAACTTTGTGGCATATTTCCATTCTATGGAGGTCAGGCGCGAACGAACACCCCATAATTTTATTATACCATATTTCTTCAAACTGAAACGTAATTATCAAAGTATACATACGCAGATATATATGAAAAGTCTTTATTAAAGTTTGTGCCTATTTCCATTCAATGGAGGCCAGGCGCGAACGCAGACCCCCACAATTTTATTATACCATCCCTATTTAAGTTAAAACATGCTTATCAAAGTATTATTATATACATCTATATCAAAAACACTTGTAAACGTTTTTTATTTTCATTTTTTAATTTTTTATTTCCATGCTTTGTGGACCAGGCGCGTATGCAGACCTCACAATTTTAATGAATCATCATTATGCCAGATCAAACATACCCATTCCTGTGTCTGGATACATCTTCTATCATTATATGTGATCAGGTTTTTATAATAGTCAACCATATAGGACCTATTCGTGACCAGACACACACACACACACACACACACACACACACACACACACACACACACACACACACACACACACACACACACACACACAGACGTTCAGCTTTATATTATAGATATATATATATAAATTCCCAACATTAGGTGTATCAGAAGCGGCCATTAAAAATGATGATCAGAACTTTAATAATTCAACTTACTATCTTTCGAAATAACAGGTTTAATAGCAAATTATGCAATATTTGTTTCTTTAAATCGGTTTTCTTTAAAAAAGATTTAAAGAAAATCAACGTATTTTGCCTTGCTTCGATAAATATATGTATATATAAATGCCAAAAAATCACTTACCTATAACAAATAATATTAAATGGGTAGTTCCATTCTTCATTAAGAATTTATCCATATTTATATTTTAAATTCCATCTATTTTTTAAATAAAAGAATTTTTTTAAACAAGTATTTGAAAACCCCGCCATTACATAAGCATCTGTCGGTGATTAGCCAAACGCCGAACTGGTGATTTATTTTGTTTTGAACTACGGAAGAACAGAAGGATGTAAAAACCACACGTTCACATTAGGCGTCTTTCTTGCGCGTGAAGAAATTTATGCCTCCATAACTGAAAACAAGTCAAATTTTACTAATAAGTTTTTGACTTAAAAAAAAAAAAAACACTCAAGGAATTTTTTTTTTCTTTTCTCAAAGAAATACATAAATTTTTGATTTATTATATTTTCATTCTTGTTTATCAAGTGAATTTTTTTTTTAAATATCGAAAAAAAGAAAACAACGAATGAAATATAAAAAACGTCCTCAGCGTCCATTATTGACTGGAAAATTCTAAACATAAAATAAGCATCCACTTTAAAAAAAAATCAACGTGGTTTAAAAAAAAAAAGGTTTTACATTTTGGACTTTACAGGTAAATTTCCAAAAACACTTCTTTTTTTTGTTTTAATTTACAATATATCATTTATTGATCTTTTATCTTCAATTTGTGATATATAAAACTTTGGTACATAAATTAATTATTAAAATTTTAATAGACATTTCAAAATGGGGGTGTGAATTTTAAAAAAAACGTTTTATATTCGGTTTATTGGAAAGAGCATAAAATTTCACATTGACCCTGAAAATATCGTAAACTTTTAACCAATAAAAAAAGTTTTGATAGATGTTTAAAGTTTAAAAATTGGAAAAAAATTAGCTCGTATAATTCAATTGATTTCATTACGTAAAAAAACAAAAAAACTGGCTGCATGAAGGCACGCCGGCATTTTGTAAACACTGTTTTTTTTTTAAATAAAAATAATATTTCTATTATTTTTTAAACAACTTTAATATTTTATTTTGGAAGTATATTCCATAAAGAAAATGAACAACCCACTTTTAAAAGAGAAATTACGAGTTTTTTTTTTATATTTTATTCGCAGTTTCGTGTTAGGGGTGTCAAAAATTCCCCCAAAATTCTGATACACATACCCCAATATGAAATAAATAAATAATTAATAAAGTAAATAAATAAATCCACGCACATTCAACCTTGTTTTCCGCACAACTGAACTTCACCCCCTGACCCTTTTTTTTACTAAAAACCTTCTTTTGCTGAAAGTTGATTTTCGTTTTTCATTAAGAATTCCGCTTTTGAAAATAAGCGTTGCTGCCTGAAGAGATCTCTAGTTACTAAATGCTAGAAGACCGAAACATGCTCATGACTGTGTAGCAACATATTACTGCTCATGTAAAGACAAATTGAAAGTATATATATATATATATATATATATATATATATATTGTTTTTAAAATATAATTATCCACTGACACGTGTTTCGTCGTCTACGACTCATCAGTGTGGCTGAATCTACGACTCAGTATTAGTGGATAACTATATCTTAAAAACAATACACATGCCGCTCCCTCTTTGGGGGTTCAAAATCGGTCAAAGGGAAAATTATTCCCAACTTTCGTATAAATAATTAAATTCATTCAAAACGTATCGTAAAAACAAAAACAAATAAAATCACACACACACACACACACACACACACACACACACACACACACACACACACACACACACACACACACACACACATATATACTGCAGGCCGCCTGGCATTGCCCGGTCGTAAAATACGCTTAAATATGATATTTTGATTAATGCAGATTTCGTATTTATTATTATATTATATTGGACTCAATATATAGTAATAATTAAAAAAAAAAAAGCAAAAAAAAAAAAAAATGACTCATGCGCTACCACCGAGAATCGAAACCAAAACGCTTAGCTTATGATTTACTTTTTCCTTTGACGTTAATGCCTGAGCTACGAAGACATGTTTGCTACAATTAAAACATATCTAGCTGTTACGTTATACATGTTATGCATGCACGTCCGTAATGCCGTCGTTCGACTTTCACCTGGAAAATTCCATTTTTTTTATTTTCACACTTTTGCACCGATTTTCCCTGACTAAAACCCAAATATAAAGTTTTGAATGGATTCGAATACCCTATATATTAAGTTTCATGTCTGTAAACACAGAACTGACAGGTGTTTGGCAGGCAAATTTTTTAAAACTAATATATATATACGCACACATAGATATATATAGAAAGAGGTTTGTGTTTACTATAACCTTTTTATCCAAATATTACGCAAGTATAAATCATGTAGAATATCTGCATGAATATAATTACACGTAATAGTTAACTAAAGATGATCATCCCATCAGAAAAACAAACAAACTAATAGGAAACTTATTAAAATGAATGTCTAAAAGAATATGCAAATTAGATCTTTTGCTAGTGAATGCAATTCCATAACCCATATATAACAAAGTTGTATTTTCTTTATAAATAAATTAGAAAAGAGGGGTTTTAATATGAATATCAGTACACATAAAATAAAGAAATTTATAGGAGTATATATATATATATATATATATATATATATATATATATATATATATATATATATATAACAAGTTAAAGGTATTCAAAAGACAAAACCCATGAATTAAAACAAGGTTATTAAGAGTGCTCAATAAAATAGCAGAGTATAATATTTTTATTTATATAGACAAATATTACATGGTCGCTACACTGAACATGCTAATGTTTCGGAGGAATTGGTTTATTAAAAAACCAAAAGTTCTTCGTCAGGCCACAGAAATAACGTTTATCTGCTATTCAAATATATATATATATATATATATATATATATATATATATATATATATATATATATATATATATATAAACTTTGTCTTATCCGCATTTATGTGGAGACCAATGTCATTTGCAGACTTTTCTAGCTTACGTAACAGTGTTTGCGCATCAGCAGTGTTGTTCGCGAACAAAGCAATATCGTCTGCGTAATCTGCATCAGTTATGTGTGCTGATTGATGACGTATGTTTCTGGATTCATTCAGGGTGAAACCTAGCATGTTGTGTATATCAACAGAGGTGCGAAGTTTATGACTTTCAATGTGAAGGGAGAGATCAGGGCTGTGGTTGGATCAACACTGAAAGAAGTCGCTGAGTTTACGTATCTGGGCAGCAACATAGAGATATATTGGAATTCGCATCTCAAAAGCATGGACCGCATTGGATGGCCTACATTCAGTATGGACTTCGAGACTGGCTGACAAACTGAAAAGGCAGTTCTTCAGGGCAGTGGTAGAGTCTGTCCTTGTTTACGGTGCTACAACCTGGACACTCACCAAAATATTGGAAAGAAAACTAGACGGCACATACACCCGTATGCTAAGAATAATATTGAATATATCTTGGCAAAATCATCCCACGAAGCAGCAACTTTATGGCAATCTACCTGCCATATCTAATACCATCAGAGAAAGACGCCTACGATTTGCCGGTCATTGTCTGAGGAGTAAGCATGAATTGGTGAGTGATGTATTGCTATGGACTCCACGACACGGACGCACAAGCAGAGGACGAGCTAGATCCACGTACATCCAACAAATAGCACACGACGCCAATTGTGAACCTGAAGATCTGAGCCAACTGATGGAAGACAGGAAACTCTGGAGAGGAAGAGTCACATAGGTCCGGGCAAAGAGCCCGTCATGATGATGATGATGATATATATATATATATATATATATATATATATATATATATATATATATATAGTTTTTTTGGAAAAAGAAATCCAGCAGAGTGCTCAATTATAAGAAAAATCCGAAAATAAGAGCATATTATTTATATTTTGTTAACGGAAAGTTTTAGATGAGATAAGTCATTGGTACCATCTTAGATACCCATATTAAGCTCTCTTCAGCCAATACTCATCCCGATGGGTATTGGCTGAAGGGAGCTTGATATGGGTATCTAAAACGTTCCTTAATTATCAGGTTTGAAACCGACGCTATCAGTGACTTATCTCATCTAAAACTTTCTGTCAACAATATATATATATATATAATGAAAATTATGTAAATAATATTCCGACATGATGGAGAAACGAAAACAGAACAAATCAAATTATATGTTTATCAACGTTTCATCTTTATTTCAAGACTTCCTCAGGATGAATCATATGAAGAAAATAAATGCCAGCACAGTATTTGAAAATATGCTTGTTGTGTTTGTAACATAAAAAAGATGTTTTTGTTCTTTTTCAAAACGCAAAAGCCGTCAGCATTCAAATTGTGTATAGCGTCGTGGAATGGAGTGAGTGAAGTTTTTTAACATCATATAGCCGTTAGACATTTAAAAGGATATGATGCCATTTCTGTTTGTTTTAGAATGAATATATCCGTTATAATTTAAATGTTGAATGCATAATTGAATAGAATGAATATTTATTATTATTATTATTATTATTATTATTATTATTATTATTATTATTATTATTATTTATTTATTTTTTCTTTATTTGTTATATATATTAATTATTATAGGTATTATTATCTGTGGTATAAATGTTAACTTGTGTTTAAAATGAAGTTCAGTTCTTTTAATATGTTTACTTATTAAAAGAGATGAATTGTAGAAACCTCCATGCTGTTTAATTCTGTGTGATTTTTTTTCTTAACAAGTGAGTGACCACTTATTAAAGCTCGAAGGCCACTTGAGGATAAAAATTAATGAATGTATGGTGGTCACCAAGATAACAGTGTAGTAATTGTTACTGGTGGAAATTAGGTATAATTTGAATATTTAAGGGGCCAGTTCAACAAGAACTTGTTCACATTGGACTTGAAGACAAACAATCATCTTGTAGCCAGCTGGAATCCAGGCCAGCAGAACAGTATTTCACAGGTGTGGGAGTTCTAGGAAAGAAGCTTTGTTCATAGAATCTGTGTTTAGATCTAGGCACAGATAGAGAGTGGGGAAAATTGATTTATAAGAATTCATCAACAATTGTCAAATTTATCAATTGGCACATTATGATCCTTATTTGATATGGAAAATTATTGACAAATCCCCAGAAATGACGAGACACAAACATAAAAGAATGGTATTTCTTGAACAGATAACAAACTAATTTAACGGGAAATTTTCCCTCTGTCTGTGACTACAATGTGAAGAAAATTCATATCACCTTCGTCAAATGACCCCAGTTGCATGATCGCCTGGCCTGTTATAGGGATGGCCTTGAAAGGGCACCTTTTTATACAAGAACCATTGAAAACACTGTCCTTTGTTCATGAGTCATCTCCTAGTGCGTTTAAGTACAATAAAACTTTCTATTTTATTCTCTTTCTTTATCCCGCAAAACAGATATTGTGCTGGATATTTTCATCCGGATTTCTTTTATTAAAACGCTTATTGTTATGATGATCTAGCCTATTACGTCGCTAGGTGAACTTTTCCTGACACTATGAATCCAGAAACATCAGAAACGCATTACATCTGTATTGCCTGTGAATATATAACATTATTAACTAACTGCGGCACTAACCTTAATGAAGGTTTAACCAGTTTCCTCCAAAGGAGGGAGTTTCACGGGAATATGAAATTCACAAGCAGTTCCCAGTCGCATGTATAAGGCTTGCTTTCAATGAAAGCTGTCTGCTGTATTTTTTTTTTCACTCACATTCTCCTCAAACAAGGAACAAGGCATATTACCACATGGACATAAGGTGTTACTATTTGGAACCATGTTTAGGGAAGATGAGCAAGTTGTTGCTTTACGTTACATTTACACTTCTGCATGTCAGTACAGTCAGAGATCGGGTAGCAGGAAGGGAATGCCAAAGTCTAGCTGTTCAAGGGAAGAAACTTATGCTTTCCAGCATTTAGGGATCTCAACAGTGAAGGGGTATGTACATGGAGAGGTCACAAGTGCAATTTTAAATTCGATTAAAATACTTGTAAAACAGGCAAAGTGATACAATATTGGAGTGATGGGGCGGGGGTTGGAGCTTAGATGACAATGCAAAAGCTATTAGATTAAAGACTCTTCTTTGGACTCTATTCAATAAGGAGAGACTAGTGGTAGATGCACCATCCGAGATGTGGTAACAATACTCCATGCATGGTGGCCTTGTAGAGGTACAGGATACTCTCAGCTGTGAGTAGTCTTCTAGCTTGATAAAGGGAGCCCACCTTATTTGCAGCAGCCTTCGCAATGTCCTCAATGTATTTGTTCCAGTTCATGTTGCCCATGAATGCTAAGCTGAGGAGTTTGGAGGAAGAATTCTTAGGGTTAGATTTTGGATATCGTTGTTGGCTGGGAAGGCTTCTTGTAATTGTTAAAGGAGAGCAGCTTAGTTTCACTACAATCAAATAATACCATCTATTTACGGCTCCATTCCATTACGGTCTGGATGTCGTTTTCTAAGGATTCTGCCATGGTCTTGGATTTGTGTACTCACGACTATTATAGACCATCAGCAAATATACAAATCGTTGAATGTTTGAGTTAAAGAAGAATGATTTTCAGATCGCCAAGTTTGCTGCGTCGAAGCACACGTAACAAAAACCTGTCCTGTTCCCTTTTCGATGTTATCGCAAACAAGCTTTCTTCAACTGACACCAGATTGCAAAGTACACCGATCCTGGATATGACCTTAAACTATATCCAGTGGTGAGGCGCCAGCTTGCGGGCTTTGGGGAGTGTGGAGCCACCCTTTAATTACCATTGCTCCCAGGTCCACTCTGACACGGAATGGTAGTACCTGTTAGGGTCCCAACTATGGGTTAAATAGAAAACGACTTGAAAACAACAAATATATTCTATTAAAACTTTTTTCTTCAAACTCTTTGGATTCGGCATTAAATAACCCAAAAAAAGGTTGATATGCCGTAAAACAAAACAAACCAACCAAAGTACACCGTACTGACGTCGAGCTAACAAAAAAGAAATCGTTCCCAACTGAAGAAATGCTGACTTTTTATACTGTCAAACCCGACCGCATCCTAGTTTGCATAAGACACGTTTTTCTCTCGTATCGGTAAGGTTTCGAGTTTAAGACATTTTCTTTTTCTTTCCTAAAGTGAATGACACTCGCGCTAATCATGCGCACACCATCTTCTTCTTGTCTTGTTTCTTTTTTCGACGGTTTAAGATCATAGCTGTTATACTCTGACTGATGTGTCGTCAGAGTTCCTAAGAGATTTGCATATATCCATACCTATATGAGTCAACCGTGTGTCAGAATTGTTGATAATTTTGTACATAAAAAAACAAAACAAAACCAAAAAAAAAAAAAAAACGAATCAGACAGACACATGCACGGACTTGGAGTCTATATTCGTAACACCATTCCCTTGACTAAAGAATCAAAACTAGAATCAAACAATCAGGACTTCATGTGGAACATAGCATTAGTTATGCGGTTCTTCTTCGTCTAATCAACTATGTCTCTGACAGCATAGATGCAGCACTCTCTCTAGATGCCAACAATAAATGTCTAAGTACATTTATTTGGTGACTTTAATGTCTATCACAATAATTGGCTTGGATTCTCTAGTTATACAAACACAGCTGGTAGAGTCACACATAACTTTTCTATGTCCCATTTTGTACATAAAAAAAAAAAACGACGTATGATCAGCATTTTTTGGCCAAAGGAAACTAATATGTTTTTATTTTTAAAGGGAGCCATGTGACACAATTGACCAGACTGGAGAAAAATTTTGAGGAGACACGCCCTTTTATTCTCGGTTTACACAATAAAGAAATTGTGTATTCAATGACCATAATCAGCTGGGAAACAGCCCCACGGTATTGTGTTCTAACTGATGGATAGTTCTTAGAAAGAACCTTTGCTCATGAAAGTTTCATTTAGTTTTAGGCGCACAAAGGGAAAGGAAATTTATTTGCAGTTGTTATAGCGAGAAGAGTTCTTGCTGTGGATGTTTTACAAGGAGAACCAAAAATTGATGTAAAAGATTATCTATAGTTTTTCTCTGAGAATTAATCCCTATTTTAGTCATGTAAACTCGTTTGATGTACAAGTCGTATTTGTGCTTGATGAAACCTTAGTTTGTTTTCAAAACAGTGAAAGCAGAAAAAAATATCTTCTTAGCAATCAGTGTTCCATTTCTTCACCCTCGCCATTGCTGTTGTAATTTTCTTTTCGTCCTCTTCCCGACTGACATCAACCTCACGTGCACAAGATAAAAAATATCACTATAATGGAAAAAAACAACAAACAAACAAAAAAAAACAACGTCTTTTTATACTGCCGCCTTGACTCACGATAGCATCTAAATTTGCATTTATTTTAATTTTTGTATTGGACAGGTTTCAGGTTCGAATGCCAGAGCCAGCACTTCTCTACATGCCAACAGTTGGCGCTTATTGCTGTCGTTCTCCACACCATTGTCACATGATGCTCCGTCGAATACCTTCCAGACCAGAAGAAATCAGCGATCTTCAGTAATGCTGTAAGATCTTGACAAAAAAAAAAAAAAAAAAAAAAAAAAAAAAAATCTGCATTACTCTGAGGAAGGCTAATGAAGCCAAAAATTTTGATTAAAAATAATTCATTTATTTAAAAAAAAAAAAAAAAAATCCTGCTCGGATTATATGGTTTCTTAAGAGATGGAGTAAATTACTGTAGTAAAATTGATCTCAATATTTGTACATTTGTGGTAGATTAGCGGACATTAAAAAACAGTCCCTTGAACAAACCTGGAAAAAAAATCAGCGATTTTCGAAAATGAAAACAAAAAATGTCTGTATTTTGTACGTAGATTCCATGAACAAAGCTTCTTTCTTAGAACTGCACGCCTGTGGAATTGTCTTCCGTTTTCCTGCTTTCCGACTGACTACAATATGGTTGTCTTTAAGTCTAACGTAAATAAGTTCTTGATGAGCCGTTCCATATAAGTTATCAAATTTACCAAATTTTCATTACTAATGATTACTATATTGTCCAATTTCTAATGTACACTCTTTAACCCCTATCCTTGAGTGGCCTCTTGGCCTTGATAATGTGGTGATGCCTATGTAAAAAAAAAAAAAAAAAAAAAAATTGGATTTAAAAAAAAAATTTCATTTATCTGATAAAAATCCAGCCTCGTTGTATCTGTTATTTTTTAACAGATTTCAAAATATGTATACATAATCATCAACATGTCGGTTTAGACTAGCTACTGCCTGAACCCAGGATCGAAACTCAACTGCCTACGTAACAGGTGGCGTGCCTAACGATTATGCCATTTTGACTGCTACTATGTAGGTAGGTGAAAATACAATGATTAAAATTGTCCAAACGCCTTAAGCTCTATTTGTTAACACAAAGAGCATTGCATTATACGCTAGTGAGAGTTTGTTATTTCACTCACCAATATGCTCAACCCAAGATAGGATGCATATACGAGACGCCTCCAATAAGGTTCCATATATTTTTTGTACAGGCATTTAAAATTGTTGCAGATTCTAGAACATTCAGTATGTTATTGCTACACAACTTATGGGATGACTGACCAATTTTTATGACCTCAGGTTCGAATGAACAGCTACAGCAGGAATTGGAAAACACCCTACTAAAGCCTGATTATCATGAGGAACTGAAAATATGGAAGATTTACACAAAGTTTGTCCCAAGTGTGCTCAGAGAAGATCAAACTATTTTTTTTTTTTTTTTTATTACATTTTCACCCCAAACAAGGCACATTGCCACTTTGGTGTAGGGGGCTACTATCAGGGGCAACAACTACTGGGGTACTATGTTGGAATTTGGGCAGCAAGATGTCGTTTCACGTTACACTTGAACTTCTGCACGTCAGTACTGTTGGGGAAGCAGGGACCTGGAATGGAATTCCAAAGTCTAGCGGTTTTGGGCAGAAACTATTGGAGTAGAAAGATCTTTTACATCTAGGGATCTCTACAGTGTGGGGGTGGGATTTAGCAGCCTGCCAGGTTTGTCGAGGGTGCTCACGTCGTGGGGGCACAAGTGTTTGCAGTTCGTCAGAGCATTCACCTCTAAAATACTTGTAGAAAAGGTGGAGGGATGCAACATTTCGTCGATGGGACAGAGGTTGAAGCTTAGATGCCAGTTCAGGGCCTATCAGATTTGTGACTCTCTTTTGAACCTTGTCAAGGAGTGAGAGACTAGTAGCAAATGCACCAGCCCAGATGTGGCAGCAATACTCCATACATGGGCGAATGGTGGCCTTATAGAGGTACAGGATACTTTCAGGTGTTAGTAGTTGTCTAGCATGGTAGAGAGAGCCCACCTTTCTTGCAGCGGCCCTGGCAATGCCTTCAATGTAATTGTTCCAACTTATGTTTCCTGTGTACGTTAGGCCAAGGAGTTTGAAAGATGTACTCTCAGATAAAGAGTCGTTGACCATTGCTATAGGTGGTAGAGAGGGTTTCTTGTAATTATTGAATGAAACTAGTTTAGTCTTGGCAGCATTGAACGCGACCAACCACTTTTGTCCCCATTCCACCACAGATTGGAGGTCTTCCTCAAGTGTTTCTGCCATTTCTTTAGAAATGTGTTCATTCGTCTTCCTGTCGTGCCTGCCATAGAGTGTAGTGTCATCGGCATATATACCCATCTCAGAGGCAATTTTGTCGGGGAGGTCATTTATGAATATTAGGAACAATAGAGGTTCAAGAATAGAACCCTGGGGCACTCCCGCATTTATATCATATTGTTTAGATGTACGATCGTCGAGGACAACCTGGATTTTTCTCTTATCTAAGAAAGATTTAATTATGTTAAGTATTCTACCAGTGATACCGTATGATTTAATTTTCCTGAGGAGACCCTCATGCCATACCCTGTCAAAAGTCTTAGATATATCTAGAGCTACCGCTCTGCCCTCCCCCGCTTTGTCCAGTGAATGGTATATATGTTCATTTGACCAAGATGGGCATCAAAACAGTTCCTCGTCCTCCCTACAGTCCAGACCTTGCTCCCTGTGACTCTTGGTTATTCCCTAAGCTCAAGGAAAACCTTGAAACTCTCGTTATGAGACAATTGAGGAGATGAAAGAGGCTGTGACGAGGGTCATTGACATGTTCACACAAAAAAATTCTAGAAGTTGTTGGAACTATACACAACAAATAAATTACTTCAAAGGGGACTCGAGTTTCATGTGTGCACTATCACATATGAAAAAAATCTGGAAACTTATTGAAGGCACCTCGTGTATATATATATATATATATATATATGATTGCAACGTCTTGCAGACGAGTGTCACTCCCTCAGGCTCTTAAAGTTCATGAGCCCAAAAACTAATTGTGTGTGTGTGTGTATATATATATACATATATATATATATATGATGATGGTGATTGCAACGTCTTGTCAGACGAGTGCCACTCCCTCAGACACTTAAGGTCCATGAGCCCAAAAATGACTTCCATCGCCACAGGACCATTTTTATAGACAAATCCCTGAGGGAGTATCTATACATAGATGATGTTACAGAGTCTTAGCTTTGTACGACAGCTAAGTCTCTCTCTCGGTTCAAAATGTTGAGATCCAGCAACAAGCAAAAGCGAGATAGCCAGCACAAGTTAAACTGCAGACCAGCTTAATGCGGGTACTGGTCTCCCGCTTTATGGTTTTTTAAATCAGAGATTTGCTTCTCCTAGAAAGGTTGCCTTCACCACGGCTTACAGAAGCCCTCTCCACCCCAACACACACATACAAACACACACGGTGCTAGTTGGCCGTTGACCCCGAAAAAGGGTTCATTCGCCTTTTACATATATATATATATATATATATATATATATATATATATATATATATATATATATATGTCTACTATTATATAAAAGTCACTTTGTGTGTGTGTGTGTGTGTGTGTGTGTGTGTGTGTGTGTGTGTGAGTTCCTTTCTCATAGGTATCTTTTGCAAATTTCACACACAAAGCTAATTTATATGTTTGGCAGTGTTCTTAGATATGTTTCGTACAAAAATTTATCCAACAATATCGAAAATCAAAAAAGTTTGATCTTAAAAATAGCTTTTCTCCCTTATAGATAAAAAGAATAATTTTTACAGGGGGAATATTTTACGTTACACCAGCAAGATAATAAAATTTCTGCAAATTATTTCTTCTTAAAAAACAGATTTATTATAATCTGGAGATATAACAGTGGTAGAGCAGTCGACTACAGATCGAAAGGTCCCCTGTTCAAGCCTGGGTGTACTTCACCATTTTATTTTAATTTTTTCTTATTAATGAGTTCATTTTACGATAAAAAAAGAGGTTACTATTTAAAATCGCTGCAAATCATTTCTTCGTTTGTATATTTTAAAACTAAACATTAATCAGAAGTTACTTTTTCAAAGCATTCATTGTCAAGCTCAAATATCAGCTGACGTGATATTATTACAAAACACAGACCGAATTTGATGAACATTATCATTATCATTATTTTTATTTAAAAATTTTTTTTTTGCGAATTAGTCTACCAGGCAAATTATTCCGTGTAATATATAATAGTCAATACAGAATGGATACTATAATAATATATAAGCAATCTGCATAAATTAAAATATCATGTTTAAGCATGTTTAAGCGTATTGTACGACCGGACAACACTGGGCTGCCAGCTAGTATAAGTATATTCTTTCACATAAATTTTTATAAGAAGAGATATAATATTTTATTTATAGATTTTCAGTATTTACTTCAGCAGTGCTGAAAACGTTAATGGAGCTAGGTAGTAAATTATGAATATATTTATGGCAATTAAGCTATGCAGCATGTTCCGTGTTTCATTCTTGTAAGGATAAAAATGCATGGATTTAATGTTATCAGGTGTTTTTTTTTTCTATTTTCCATGTTTTTCATAGCCAATTGCTGGGCTTTTTTTTTCAGCTGATTTCTTCTTCACATGTCTTTGTTTAGTTTTGAAGAGTAGTGGCTCATCTATTTTATTTTTTTTATCATTTTTGTGGCCATGTATATCTTCATAACTTACTATATACGTAAAGGACAACCTCTCTCTCTCTCTCTCTCTCTCTCTCTCTCTCTCTCTCTCTCTCTCTCTCTCTCTCTCTCTCGTTTTTTTGCCACGAGGAAAAATTTGTAATTCAGTTGGAACTGACACTCTGCCTCCAGCGGTTGAAATCTTGATTCAGTCTCGAGGCATTGCAATTGAACTGGCAGCGGTCACAAAAATTTGAGATCAGTGATAGATGAGTTGTGCCAGCTCCATATTTCAAGATATATATATATATATATATATATATATATATATATATATATATATATATATATATATATAGCGTTCAATTGCAACCTGATAATCCAGCCAATTAATTAATTCTCTGAAGAGAATTCATTCTATGGAAAAAAATCCTGCCAATAATGACGCCTAATGATGCTGTGAAAGCGACACAAGATCCTTTGATCAGATGTAACAGACAGTATATCAACCTCTTAAGGAATGTGCCTACTGTTTTATGGTGTGTAACACCCGAGGAGCTGATTGCCATGCCAAGACGTAACAGCCCTTCAAGATACGTCTTTATGGCATGGAAATACTAAGTCACTCTCTACGGCAAACAATGATGTCGTATACGACAGTTTGTTGAATGAGAATAAAATTTGTTTTCCTGGAGCATCTCATCTGTGAAACAAAATGCCACAGAGTTGCTTCCCAACTGACTACAACATGGTTATCTTCAAGTTCAGCAAATACTTGTTGTGCTGTCCTCTTGGATAATCACATTCTGTCCGTTTTAACCATTGTTTCCAATCCTCATTCGCGGTGCGACCCTTATCCTCGAGCAGCTTCTGGTCTTGATAAGCACTGACCTAAATAAAAACAAATTAAAACCAGTCTACATCATATTCTTCACCCGTTTTTGTTCTTCCATACAAAATAACTTGTAAAATCTTACCCTGGTTAACTTGTACAAATATTTTAGGAATTTCACTGTTTTTTTTTCTTTCTTTTTTTTTTTTTTCAGATGATTGTTTCCTTAGACCTCTACACAAGGCAATTATATTCCTAAACTAAAAATAAATAAAATAAAAAGGTTTTCTCATGGTTTGGTTTCTAATTACGAGAAGAACACGATTTCTCATAAGCCAGTTTCATAGTCGAGGAGGGTAGGTTGTGGTGGTGACTGTCCACACCATGCCGGCATTTTAAAATGGGGGCAGTAAAATCACTCATGGATAAAGCGTTTAAAAATCACCTATATTATAAAATCCATTAAATTTGGAGGGAAAACTCAGTAAATTTGAAAAAAAAAAGCAGTTATTTTGAAAAAGTTTTTTTTTCTTAATTTATATCTACATATCTTTATATCTATATATCTTTATATCCATATACTCTATCTGCAAGGAGCCGTGGCATAGTGGCTCGAGTACTTGGTAAAAATTCAGTCTTAAAAGTTACGTTTTTGGAGGTTGAAGGTTCAATCTCAGTGCGAGTGACACTCAAAATGATTGTGAATTACTTAGGCTTTGTGCCCAATTATGGTTGATGGAACAAGGACATGCTACTCCTCTGGATTAAATAAAGTGTTCCATTCAAAATTCTGTGCAGATTCCCAAGTTCAATAAGATCCCCATGATGAGGGGCAGAGGTAACATCGACTGAAACATTGTGAAAATAACACTCAAGATGTGAATCATATTTACAGGCACACTAAGTGGGAAGTTGGGCAGCGAGATGTCTATTCACATTACATTCAAGATGAGAATAACATTATATATTATTTTTATTTTTTGTTATTCCTTTGAGATGAGGCTTCATAATTTGTGTATTCATTTTTTTGTTTTTGTTTTGCAGACTGTTATCCTCATCTTCATAGTTGTTGTCGTTTCATCATGTTTCGGCCAACTTATCCTCTGGCCTTCTTCATATGCTTAAACGTGGCGAAACAACAACTATAAAGATGAGAATAACAGTCGGCAAAATAATATTCAAATGAGAACAGTAGGTCGGAGACGCAAATAATACAAATTATTTTGAAAAAGTTTTTTCCTTAATTTATTTATTTATTTTTTTACTCTTATTCACCTGAAAAAAGACACAGCGCCTCTTGGTCGTAAGGAGCTACTTTTTGGAACCATATCTACAGGCACATTAAGTGGGGAGTTGAGCAGCGAGATGATTATTCACATTACACTTAAATTTTTGCATAAGAACCAAGTACGTCCAAGGATGGAGTATTGTTGCCACATCTAGGCAGGAGCTCTTAGAAGCAGCTTTTTCTGCCTTGACAAAGTTCAAAATAGACTTCCTAGCTTAGTGGAGGATGCCCTTTTCTCTTCCCTGAAACCTCTTTCCCACAGAAGGTACATTGCAAACCTGTCTCTGCTTTATCATTATTTTCATGGCAAGTGCTCGTCTGAGCTCCAATCTATGGTCCCCCCTGGCCTGACTTTCATGAAAAACACTCGTCTAGCTGAAAACACTATCAATAAATTCCCCCACTCTTTATCTGTGCATAAACCTAAACGTAGATTCCATGAACAAAGCTTCTTTCTTAGAACTGCACGACTGTGGAATTCTATTCTGTTTTCCTGCTTTCCAACTGACTACAATATGGTTGTCTTCAAGTCCAACGTGAACAAATTCTTGATAAAGTCATCCCCTTAAAAGAGTAATCAAAAATGCAAGAGAGCTATATACCCAGTCTGTTAAATCCAAGGTAGCTGATCAGCGGCTTGGATCCCACCAGTTTTGGCAAATAAGAAATAAAATCCTGAACAGAAGTGTGCGTTCTATACCAACCATTATCAATGGACCAGAGGTCATCTCGTCAGCGTCAGACAAGGCCAAACTATTTGCAAAGAACTTTGCAGCTAATTCTACCCTATGCGACGAAGGCCATCAACTCCCCATATTTCCTCCTATAACACAGAACAAGCTAGGTAACATACAAATATCCGTGCAGTAGGTCGCCAAACTAATAAAGAACCTAGATTCCAGTAAAGCAACTGGCCCTGATGGCATCCCAATTATAGTGTTAAAAAAGCTTCAACCAGAACTTGCTCCCATACTTACGAAACTATTTAAGCGCTGCCTTAAGGAGAAGTGCTTTCCGACTCCCTGGAAGACCTCTTCAGTTTGCCCTATATTTAAGAATTCAGGTGATAAGTCATCTCCCTCTCAATACAGACCTATAAGTCTCCTGTGTGTTATGAGTAAGTTGCTGGAATCTATATTAAATAGAGAAATAGTCAACCACCTCAGCAGGAATAACCTTCTTAGTGACACACAATATGGTTTCCGCTCTGCAAGATCTACTGCAGATGTGCTGACGGTTATATCCCATAGGATAAGTGAATCTCTTGACAAAGGCTTCCTTTCTAGGGCAATTGCTCTTGACATATCAAAGGCCTTTGACAAGGTATGGCATAAGGGTCTACTTCACAAGATTTCCAGCTACGGTATAACGGGAAATGTTTTCTCAATCATTAAATCATTTCTCTCCGATAGGCTCATAAGAGTAGTGGTCGATGGACAAAAATCGGAGGCCTGCAATATAAATGCTGGAGTCCCCCAGGGGTCAATCCTGGGCCAAACTCTCTTCCTGATCTACATCAATGACCTCCCTAAACACATACTTAAATCATTCGTTGACATCTATGCTGATGACACAACCATCTACGGCAACACATCAAAGGCTGTAAATGACAAAGTTCTCTCTGATTCTCTCTCCTCTGATCTCGAGCGTGTGGTTCAGTGGGGGAAGATGTGGTTGGTTACCTTTAATGCATCCAAAACCAAACTCCTATCCTTACATCATCAACGCTCTGATCCCCAGCTGGCATCAATTGTGATGGATGGCTCTCGTCTGGGTGAGGCTCCGTGTTTTGACAAGCTTCTGGGTTTGACCTTTACTCCTGATCTGAAATGGAACACGTACATCAAGTCTGTTGCCAAGGTCGCTGGAAAGATGATGGGATCCTTCTACCGCTCGAGAAGATATCTCACTACTGATGCAATTCTCTATCTATATAAAAGCCAAGTACGTCCAAGGATGGAATACTGTTGCCATATCTGGGCAGGAGCTGCTAAAAACAGCCTATCCTGCCTTGACAGAGTACAAAATAGACTTCGTGGCTTAGTGGGGGATGCCCTTTTCTCTACCCTGCAACCTCTCTCCCACAGAAGAGACGTTGCGAGCCTGTCCTTGTTTTATCGTTATTTCCATGGCAGATGCTCGTCTGAACTCCAATCTCTGGTCCCCCCTCGCCAATCTTTCACGAAAAACACCCGTCTAGCTGAATCCACTGTGAAAAATTTCCCCCACTCTATATCTGTGCCTAAATCAAAACGTGGATTCCATGAACAAAGCTTCTTTCTTAGAACTGCACGCCTGTGGAACTCTGTTCCGTCTGCCTGCTTCCCTCCGGACTACAACTTGGATGTCTTCAAGTCCAATGTTAACAAATTCCTAATAAACCGCCCCCTTAAGTAAACACTTCAGCAAATCTCCTCACTAACTTAATGTACTTGCAAAATAACCCTTATCCCTGAGTGGCTTCTGGCCTTGATAAGTGGTGATCACTGTGTAAAAAAAAACAAAAAAACATAATCCAATTTACCCAATTCCCACTACTAACGATTACTACAACAATTTCCCATTGATTACTGTACACTCAGTATCCTTGAGTGGCCTCTGAGCCTTGATAAGTGGTGACTCATTTGTAAAAAAAAAAAAAAAATGTCAGTACAGCCAAAATCTGGATGGGAATTCCAAAATGTGGTGAAACAACAACAACCATGAAGATGAGGATAACAAACTATGAAGCCTCATCTAAAGGGATTTCAAAAATAAAAATAAGCGTTCTCATCTTCAGTATTATCTGCACAATGTTTCGGTTGATGTAACCTTCGACCTTCGTCAGGAGTAAAAATCGCCATGTTCTGTCTGATTAATCCAAATAATACAAAATAAAATAGTTTTCTTTAGTTTCTCTTTTCTTTTTTCTTTATTATCAAATAGTAACTGGTTTTATCTTGTTTAATTTATTGACAAACAACAATACAACTCGTCTTCCCACCACAACTGAAAAACAATCTTTTTCTTCCTCCATGTACCTAGTATCAGAAAGAATTTCCTTCATGGGCAGAGCTTCTTTGGAAGGGCAACTCATTACTGCAAAACTACTATACCATGTTTTTGTTTTTGATGGAAATCACTCCAGACATGAAGCCACTTGATGTAAAGAGCTTCTTTTTTTTTTTTTACATAGGCGTCACCACTTATCAAGGCCGAGAGGCCACTCAAGGATAAGGGTTAAAGAGTGTACGGTAGTCAAAAGGACAATATAGTAATCGATAGTAATAGAAATTCGGTAAATTTGTTAGCTTAAATGGAACGGCTCATCAGAAACTTGTTTACTTTGGACTTGAAGACAACCATATTGTAGTCAGCTGGAAAGCAGGAAAACGGAAGACAATTCCACAGACGTGCAGTTCTCAGAAGGAAGCTTTGTTCATGGAATCTACGTTTAGGTGTAGGCACAGATAAAGAGTGGGGGGGGGGAATTATTGATAGTGTTTTATGATTAGCACGCTATAATCCCATTGTCTAATGGATACCCATCAACCCTTATCCTCGAGTGGCCTTCAGGCCTTGATAAGTGGTGACTCCTTTGAAAAAAAAAAAATCTCTAAATATTTGAACTATAAAGTTGTTATTTTTTTTTTCGATTACCATAAAACATAGTTTAAGTTTGCATATATTTTCCCACACATGAAAATACCCTTGTGTCGGGGTAATCTGTAGATTTTAGTTTGACTGGTCATTTAAAATCAATAAATATTATTTTATCATTATTACCAGCTGTAGTAGATTTTGTTTCGAATAAAATCAAATAAAAAAAGAAATAATTAAAGGAATCGTTTTGGCATCGGAAAATAGATACAAATTTTTCCGATTTCGATGCTCCAAAAAGTTCCGATTTTTTTTTAATCGTGCCAACACTAATAACTGCAATTGAATTCGGGCAGATGATTGGTACCATTCTATTTTTTTTTTTTTAGATGGTGCCATCTATTTTTTTTAGATGGTACCATCTATTTTTTTTAGATGGTACCATCTATTTTTTTTATTTTTTTTTACAAGGTAGTCACCACTTTTACAGAAGGTGATGGAGTTTTAGGTGGAATGAGTTGGCAAAGTCTCTATTATCTTTTTCCTTTGAACAAGTAGCATATTTAAAAAAAAAAAAATTTTAATTAAAAAAAACAACAAAAAAAAAGAAAGATTTCAAGTTTTAACAGATAATGATTTAAATGAATTTATATAGAACGGAAATGATAACAACAGATAATATTCTAAAATTCATATGCTGTCCCCTTCACACACACACACACACACACACACACACACACACACACACACACACACACACACACACACACACACACACAAGTATATTTGAGCAGCATTAAGAGAAAGAAAATTAAAACTGTAAGTTGAATTTACAATCAAAATTTATTATTCGACTGAATACTCCAAAAAACAATTTGCAAAGTCCTTATTTCGCTATTCTTATTATTCTTCTCATCAGAGACAAAAAGAAATCAGCAAATTATCATGTAGCAATGCTAGAATTTGCTAGTTAAGGTATTAAGTGAAACCGCAATTTATTGTAGCTATAAATTGACAAATAAAAAAAATGAAAAAATATTGGATATGTAAAAAACTAATATAAAAACAAACCGCGCACAATATTTCAGCTTGAATGAAACTCCTCTAGAGTTGATCCAAAATGCAAAATAGTTCTTTAGATAAAATGTATTCCAAAATAAGTCCAGCGTGACGATGCGTATAATCCGATTGGAAAGTTTTCAAAAATCTGATTGGAAAGTTTGCAAAACAGTTGAAATAATGAAAATTGTTTTTCCCAGGCAGTGCAGTAGTCCAAAAAGAAGTCTGCCCCTTGTCAAATGTGACCTAATAGTAAGAAGAGAGAAATCCAAAATAAGAACCTTCATCCTCGGCTTAAAAATAAAAAATAATATATATATATATATATATATATATATATATATATATATATATATATATATATATATATATATAAAATGAAAATTACAATTGAATTTACCAAAATGATCAAAGATGATAAATTAAAGTAAATTATAAATATTAAAGAATTAATATTCATAAAATTATCTGAGCCAGATATAAAAGCTCGATAAAACCAAATAGGAAATAGAGCTTATAATATGAGCAAACAGTTAATAAAATATGTTAAAAAACACTTTGAAATGAGTTAAAAACATATTTAATCTGAAAAGGAAACACTAGATAAATGGGTAGTCCTTAATCCGTGGAGTTTCGAAGAAATACTCTCCTTCTCATCAGAGGGTAGGAATTAGCAAAATGCGGGATCGGATTTTGCATGCAGAAGTATTTGATGAAACAACAAGTAAGTCAAAGATCTTACTTGAAAACAAAAAAAGTGAAGCAGAGGGAATATGGTAAAGAAAAAGGTGATTACACATGAATGGATAGTCTGGTGGAAGATAAAAAATCCAGTGACGGTAAAATCCAAATGTAAAACTTCAAGAAAGTTAAAAGAATTTCCATTTGTACAAGTATACATTTGTATATATATATATATATATATATATATATATATATATATATATATATATATATATATATATATATATATATATATATATATAAAGAAACAATCAATACAACGGAAAATAGATGTTTACCCGATATAATCAAAGGTAAACTTCAATTTAATATAAATATTAATATTTATATATTAATTTATATATTAATGAATTAATCCCAACCAAATAAAAACACACACAATGACAAAATATCATATATAATATCTAATTCATCAACCAATAAATTCTAGCTTTGCTACAATTATAATTTGCTAATTTCTTACTGTCCTTTGATGAGGTGAATAGCAAGAGTGGAATTATTTGAAACTCTGCGGAATACTAGCAAAAGTACCCGTCATTGATTGGGTTCAAAAACAGCCTACAGAAAATAGATTCTGATTTATGAAAGTATGATAGTTTATGAAAAGGAAGGGTTGTAAAGAGATAGCTTCGAATTTGGGGGTATCAAAACCAAAGCAAAATATGATGAAAGTAAAAATAAAATAGATAAACCCCATAATTTATTATGCCATACCTGTTCACACTGAAACACTTATCACAATATTCTGTGGATCTATATTAAAAAACCTTGTTAAACTTTGTGACATGTTTCCATTCTATGAAGGTCAGGCGCGAACGAACACCCCATAATTTTATTATACCATATTTCTTCAAACTGAAACATAATTATCAAAGAATACTTACGCAGATAGATATGAAAATCTTTATTAAATTTTGTACCTACTTCCATTCTATAAATATATAAATATGAAAAAACAATAACATCGTTTTTATGCTTCCAAAAACCTTTGAAATTAATATATATATATATATATATATAAAACCTTTGAAATTAATATATATATATATATATATATATATATATATATATATATATATATATATATATATATATATATATTAATTTCAAAGGTTTTTGGAAGCATAAAAACGATGTTTAATTAATATATATATATATATATATATATATATATATATATATATATATATATATATATATATATATATATATATATATATATTAATTTCAAAGGGTTTTGGAAGCATAAAAACGATGTTATTGTTTTTTCATATTTATATATTTTATTTTTTATATTTCAAACGGTCTTGATCACAAAAAAAAATAGCAAAAGAAAAATGAAAGACGTTGAAAAAAATGGAAATTTGTATTTTGGGCTGCGACAATGTTCGAAAGAGTTCATGTGAATTATTTTTACCGTTTGTGGAAGAAAAATGTTGTAAATTGTTTTATTTTTTTTATTTTTTAAAATTTTAAATGCGTTAGTACCTGGCTGGAAGAAGAGAAACCTGGTTGGTTTGTAACGTTTTCAATAATGAACGATCAACACATCAAAAAATAAAAATCTTTATACATACATGCAAGGGCGGGGTTACACATGGTCTTTTATTTTTCTATATCATCGCTTCTTTTCATGGTTGCCGTTTTGTCTAGTAGTTGTCAATCGTCTTTTTAACTAATATGAATAAAACTTCTCATGCAGGAAAGACACAAAGAGACTTTGCATAAGGAAACGTTCGCTGAGTTCGTTCAAGGTTTTATTGAAGAGGATGGACTTAAGGAGAGAGAGACTAAAGTTATCTTCTAGTTGTTTACTTCTTAATTTCCTTATTAACTTAAGAAATGAGCGATGCAAACAAATATCGAAGTAACATTCGTTGAGATGATCAGTTTTCGGCACCATTTGCTTGGCTTCCAACAGAGAGACTAATTGAAAATCTGTGTCTCTCGCTCGAAAACGTAACATCATGTCATTTTTCGACTATGTTTCGTCTACAGAGTTTGACCTCTTGCCTCCTCCTTTGTCACTCGTTTTTCACTCAGCCCTGAGAATGATTCTGCTTTACAGATCTGAATTATCCAATATGTACTAAGAGTGACCCTTGTCAAAATTCATACTAGGTAACTTAATCACTATTTACTGGCGTGGGGTCACTACCATGTAACAGGTTCACATGGAGATTTGATGTACAGATACCTGTGACAATTATCTACAAAAGGTTATCTTTTTTTTTTTTACAAAGGGGTTACCACATATCAAGGCCCGGAGGCCACTCGAGCATAAGAGTTAATGTATGTATTGTAGTCAATGGGACAGTAGGGTTATACTCGTTTGTGATGGAAATTTGGTATAATTAGATTATTTACAAGGATGATTCAATAAGAACTTGTTTAAATTGGACTTGAAGACAACAATATCGTAGTCAGCTGGAAAGCAGACCAGCAGAACAGTTCCACAGATGGGCAGTTCTAGGAAAGAAGCTTTGTTGATGGAATCCACGTTTAGGTTTAGGCAGCGATAGAGAGTGAAGGAATTTCAATCTGCAGATAGAAATACACATCTTGTTAAAAAAAAACAATAAAATGGATGAAAGCTACGCACTGTAGAAGGTGTCACTATATTGACAGTAAAGGCGAAATCCCAGAATGCGTGGTTATAGTTCTGGATGCATGGGTGTCCAAATGTGTTATATAAACTATCCCAAATTGAAATTGAACAGAGTCTACTACTTAGCGTTCACAATAAAAATATATGATTATTTATTTTATTCTTTTTAGCACAACAAGAATATAACAGAGGGGATTTGTATTTGTATTATTTGGATTTTTTGGACTCATCATGAGTGTCATTTTCCACAATGTTTTGGTCAATGTAACCTCCGATCTTCCTCAAGTGCATCTCATCAAATTTGGGAATCTTTCTGTCGAACTTGGAAATGTTCTGTCGGATTCAGGAATCTACACAGAATTTTGAATGGAACTCTTTATGTAATCCACACAGGTAGTATGCTCTCATTTCGTCCGTCATGACTGGATAGAAGTCTTAAGTAATTCACAATTGTATTTTTGAGAATTGAACCATCAACCTTCAGAAGAGTGTGACTTACAATTCAATTTTACTAAGTAGTTTATCCACTACATTGCGAAAAAAAAAAATACACTCATGATGAGAACAGTAGTCCGATGAATCTGAATAATATTAATAATCAATCATCATCTCAAAAATTCAGAAAGATAAAAGTTTATTTATTTCTTTATCTTCATAGTTGTTGTTTCACCACGTTTCGGCCAACTCATTCTCTGGCCTTCTTCAGGTGATTAACCGTGACAGAATAGGAATGCTGAGTCTCATAACTGCATCCCCAGTAATTACTGCCTTCCATAGTTGTTGTCACACTTGTTGTCTGGCCGACTTTGGGTAAGATTGAAACCGCTATCTTCAGACAATGCTCACCTGGAAGTGTAGAGATTCAATGCCTCTATCCACTGCGCCACATGCCCCAAAGGGGGATCAAGGTTGGATCTTTTGGTCTTATAAATCCAAGTTTCCATTTCCTATAGTTGGGTCCGTACCAAATAGTATTATATCATTTTTTTTTATCCCGTCGCAGTTAATCAGCTGAAGAAGGCCAGAGGATGAGTCGGTCAAAACATGGTTAAACAATAACAACTATGAAGATGAGGATAACAGTTTGCAAAAAAATAAATAAATACACAAATTAGTCATCTCAAAGAATGTTTATAAAAAATGTTATATTGTAAGATTTTAATCCAACAATTGAAGGTGAATTTGGACAGGTGCTCGGCTACTGTATCCTCTTCGGTGTGTAAATTTTTATTACTATTTCCCAAAATGGCAACTGAAGCACGATATTTTATTATTTTACCAAATTGAATTGAATTTAATCAAGACAAATAAATTGAATAGTAAAAGCATGCACTTTACTACTACATCGATTTACCCTCAAATGAAAAAAGTTGAACTTCAAATTAAAAAAAGGTTGTTTTTTTAAATTTTTTTCTTTACTTAGGGTGGGTTATCGCTTATCAAGGTCAGGAGGCCTGTCTAGGTTAAAAGTTAAGTGTTAGGTAAATGTTGAGACAACATGATCAGTAATGGTGAAACTTAGGTAAGGCGGGTTATTTAAGAAGATGGCTTAACGGGAACTTATTTATATTAGATTTTAAAATGACCATGTTATAATCAGCCGGTAAGCAGCCCCACATTATTATGTCCCACAGACGGACAGTTCTAGTAAAGAAACTCTACTCATGGAATTTTCGTTTAGTTTTAGGCACAGATAGAAAGTGACGGAAGTTGTTGATAGTTGTTGTAGCTAGATGGGTGTTTATTACGAACGGTTTTGATAATAAGCACTTTATTCATGGCGTTTTATGTCTTGGAAGTAGCAGCGGCAATGAAAGTTTTTGTTTTAATGTATTAACTCTTGATCAAATAAAAGCTCAAACCAGCAGTTTATTTCAACCAGGGGAGCAGGAATAACCACTGCCGAAGATAAATAAATAATTATCTAAAAGAAACTTATTCTCTCTTTCTCTCTCTCCAGCGTGAATCGATTCTCTCCAAAAATAAAATCTTTAAGAAACTTTTAGTACTAAAAGTTTACCCTTCGATGTCCAAAATCAAAATGCGTAAACTGGTTTTTGCGCACTGAATTCGCACAGGCCTGAATTAATGTAAATAAATAATTATATTTTGGCCAATCAGAGAACATTCTGAATTTATTCGAATTCGTCTTTGTGGGAGCCATCAAAACCCTTTAAAGGGGACAGATTTTATTTCAAAAAACAGTTGAGACTGAAAATTCAGACAATCCTCAACTGACGTAATCATTCGCTGTCACTCGTATACTCACACTAACAAAGCGCGACATACACACAATGATTGCTTGAAACCCTTGAATCCCCTAATGTCGTCTGCTCATTCAAAACAACTCATCAATTGAAATATTTCCAAACTATTATCACTGAACTATTTTCTAATATGATAAACAAAGACCATTAACTTTTAGAAACAACTTTCATTAAATTATAATTTATTTTATTGAGAAGAAAAGTTTTGAATACGATTTTCTTTATCCATGATAAAACTCACGACTCGTTTTTCTCATATTTTATTCTAAAACCTAAAAATCTTTTTCACTGAAAATATTTCTCTGAATTCGACTTATCCCCCAAATATCTCCCATTACAAAAACACCTTAAAGCAAAAACATCAAAAACTGTCGTAAACACACCCCTAAAAATTAATGACCTTCTCAGAAACTCTCAGTGAATGTCTCCTTGTGTTGTTATGTTTATGGAATATTATTCCAAAGAAGCGTGAAGAATTAACGTAACGAATATTAGCCTTTAATTTTATTCTTATTTATTTATTTATTTTTTTTGCTAACTTGTCTACAGAGCAAAATCACGCGTGTCTTTCGCATTTCCTTGAGTGTCAGAGAGAGAGAGAGAGAGAGAGAGAGAGAGAGAGAGAGAGAGAGAGAGAGAAGTAGAGCTAGCAGTTTTTGATTTTTGGATCCGAAAATGTCATTTCGTATTTGTTGTGTGATAAAATAAATTGTTTTATTTCTGACGTCGTTACATTACTCCTCCGCAAAATAACGGAGTTTTTTTGTTTTTTTTTAATTTTTTATTTTAGCCTTTTACTATTATCATTATTATTGTTTTTCTTTTGAGCTATTGTTCATCTTGATTAATAGTAAACAAATTCATTGTTTTTTCTCCATGTCAATGTTCTACTTGAAGTTTTCGTTTTGTGCTCCTGTACTTTTTTGGAAATAAACTTTTGGGCTTGTCATTTATATTTGTAGTTGTATTGTGCGCATATTTTTGTTTGTTTTCAATGTGAGATCTCTTGTTTGTATTGGTAGTTGTATGTTGTGTATGTTTTTGTTTGTTTTCAGAAGAAGAAGAAGAGAGAGAGAGAGAAAGAGAGAGAGACAGGGAGAAGTAAAGCTAGCAGTTCTTGATTTTTGGATACAAAAATGTCTTTTCGTATTTTTGTATGATAAAATAAATTGTTTTATTTCTGAGGTCGTTACAGTGATTTTTTTCCTGCATGAATAAAAGTTTTATTTGTATAGCAACCATTAGACAAAAGAGTAAGATATACAGTTCTTAGATCCTATTTGCACTTATGAGGCACTTATCTCTTATCTGTGGCTGAGTGGTGTTTTGTTCCTTAAGAGCTCTTGCGAGGTTCTTTTTGCTCCTTGGATAAGATATTGCTTGATAG